>NC_087439.1:81330491-81633521 GCF_036321535.1 Camelus dromedarius
AGATGTTTATTAGTATACTACTGTACTATTATTTATACTTTTTTATATGTTTGACATTTATCATAATAAAGAAATTGGAAATAAACTTTAAAAACATGTTCTCCCCTAAAATCCTGAGGCTAAGTTAAAAGGCAAGCAGCAAGCTGAAGAAAAGTGCACCGTAAATGATGGGCAGTCTACCAACCTTGATACATTAAATAAACAACCCCAACAAATTAATTAAAAATTCACAAAGGAAGACATATCCCATAAGTTTATTTTAAAATGGTCTGTCTCACTGGTAATCAAAGAAATATAAACCAACACAATGACAATTTTCTTTTGAACATTCAAACTGACAGAAATTTTTTTAAAAGCTGCATTCCAGTGCTAGGGAGAGTGTGGAGAAAGAGGCAGACTCCTGTACTGTAGGCGGGATTATAAATTAATGCGACTTTTCTGGAAGGCAATTTGCCTTTTCACATCTTTGATCCAGCAATCTGACTTTTAGAAGTTTATCCTAAAGAAATAAAAATGAATGCAATCCAGTGGCAAAGATTTAGCAGTAGGAATACTTACCACAACATTCTTTATAGCATCAAATAATCGGATGTAAGTTGAAAGTCCAATAATGAGCTATTGGTTACATAAACTATGCTATCTATCTAATGGATTACCATGAGTGTAATAGCTCAGTGGTAGAGTGCGTGCTTAGCATGCATGAGGTCCAGGGTTCAACCCCCAGTACTTCCATTAAAATAAATAAACAAACAAATAAAACCTAATTACCACTCCCCCCCCAAAAGACAAAAAAATAACAAAAAATGAAGTTGCAAAATAGCATACAACATGTCACAGTAGAAACGATATATATGTTGGGGGAGGGTATAGCTCAGTATGGTATGGTAGAGTGCATGCATGCACGAGGTCCTGGGTTCAATCCCCAGTACCTCCATTAAAAAATAAATGAATAAACCTAATTACCTCCCCCCCAAAAGTATATGTATGTGGATAGATAGATGATAGGTAGGTAGGTACTATACACATACAGAACACACAGCATATGTACTGAACAATAACTTGAAAGAAATACTTCAGGATAAATTACTCAGATTTATCTCCATGGTGGAATTACAGATGAGTTTTTTCTTTCCTTTTTGCCTGCCTGTATAATTGAACAAACATATACTTTTTATTCACAAAAAACATGTTTTTTTAAAAAAACCAAATAGCACCTGCAGTGTTTTTACTCCTCCTACCAGACTGTGCTCAAGCTCACTCATAACGCATCTGCACATACATGCATACGTATGCACACATATGTACATTTTTTTCTCTAGAACTCTTGGGAAGAAGAAGCGGCTAGCCTCACCCAGCACCCTTCATCTCATCTACCTAAGGACCACAGTTCAGAAGTGACAGGAGAATTTCTGCAGAGGTGAAGGTTGAGGGGCAGCTGCCCAGGGTGCTGAGTTTGTGGGCAAAGCCGACTTCTGGATGAGACCCACACCTAAGAGGGCTGCGCTCCTTTCTGGTCCTGAATGAGAAACCCCCTAGGATCAGGGTTCAGTGGTGGAAGCCTTGGCTTGGGAGAGAGCGCAGAGCAGGGTCCAAAGGCACCGGTTTATGGCAGCTCATAAAAACTCCAGGTGGAGGCAGCGCCTCTGAAGCGAAGGGACAAGAAAAGCACTGTGCCCTCTCTGAGCGAGTGACCTCTAGGGACACCAGAGTCCCATCTGTCCTGGAGGAGCCCTAAGTCTGAATCCCTGGCCCTGCATCCCTGGGTCCAATGGTCCCCCACCCCGGGAGCCATTCCTCTAGGGAAGGGAGGACCGTGGAGCCAGCTCCTCTGAGTTGGTAGGCTCCAGGTGCTGTTCACCTGCTGCGAAGGCCTGGGTCCTGGGCAGAAATGCATCCCATCCCTGGGCATTTGCCGGGGAGCCAAGGGTGGGACACATGGGCTCTGGCTGTCAGGCTGTCACTGGGCTCCTGGCTCCCAGGGACCTGGCGGACACCTGCCTCCCCACCCCCTCACCTATTCTCTCTCTCTCTCTGGGGCCCTATCTTCCCTTATATGGTGAAGGCAGTTCCTAGGAGGGGGGGTGGGGACAAAGGTCGCTCTCCTCCCGCCAGCTTGCCACAACTCCCTGAGATCTCCCAGGTGGCAGCTGCCTCCCCCAGACAGGTAAGGCAACACCGCGGTGACACATGGGGACCATAGGTGGTGGGAGAGGACAGGACAGGGTCCCCTGCTTCTTGCTGGCAGCCTGGAGCCTCCTGCAGCTCCTTGGAGCGGGGTGAGGGAGAAGCTTGGCACGCTGGAGAGTCTGGAAAGGGCGGGAGCCCTGTGTGGGTTCCTGGGCCTCCGAGGGAAGGCAGTGCAGGCTCCACCCAACCCCCCAGACGACTGCCCTTTCAGACCCCCACCCGCCACCAGACCCCACCCTGACTGCCCTGGACTGAGGAAACCCTGCAGACTTGGAACTTCTAGATTTAAAACCCACCAGTCGTGGGCAAACTGGGACTAGTTAGTCACCCTGACCTCACTCTCCTTCTTGCCCTCAGCCCCTACCGTCTCTTTGCCCATTTCTTCTTCATCTGAACTGGGTCCTTTCTCCGTGTCTCCATTCCCCTGACACTCCTGGGATCTCAGGGCTCTCAGCTCCTGGATCCTAGGGTGTGAGCAGCAGCCATCAGGAGTTGGATGGACAAAGGCAGAGGCGGGGGCCAGGGGCTGGTCCATGCTCAGCCACCCTAGTGTGCACTAGTGCCCCCCTCCACCAGGACTGGTCCCCTCAGCCTCACCAGGCACTGTGGCCTCATTCAGGGGCAATGTGGGTGTGACTAGGGGAGGGGGGAGCCAAGTCCAGACTTGGGTCTTAGGACATACCGACCACCCACTTCCCAGGAAGCCTGTTTAGGCCTTCTCAGGTCGGGGAGAGGCAGAGTCTGCAGGCTAAGGGGCTGGGGCGTGTCCACGACCCCTGCTCTCATGGACCTGGGGAACAGGAAGGTGTCCTTTGTTTCGGGACTGCCACATCCTGGGCCCGCTCAGAACGGCATGACTGGGGACTGAGCAGTGACAGCACCCAGGGATCTCTGGAGCCTGAAATCTGAGGACAACAAGGCAGTGGTTAAGAAAAGAAAGATGGGACCTGGGGACAGTGTGAGCCCTAACTTCCTCAAGGGCCCCCAAGAAGGTTCATCCCTTTTATTCTGTAGTTCAGTTTTCCAGCTTCAAGAATATTTATTAAGCACGTCCTGAGTGCTAGGGGTTGGGGGCTACACAGACAAAAATGCCTAGGTCCTTGACCTCAGAGACCTCAGACTTACAAATCCTTTAATCACCATGTGGGCAGGGGGCCAACAGGGCCATCTGTCCAGTATGCCTTGGGCCCCCTGAGGAGGGGTCCTTAGAGTAGCTTGAGCATTCTGAGATGGTCTCCCGGAAGAAATGAGACCTAAATTGAGTCAAGAAGACCATGTGAGTGTTAGTCCAAAGGAGAAAGGTGGGGAGGGCATTGGAAATGAAAATGAAAGGACAAGGGAGGAGGGTGAGAAGCAGCATGTCTGGGGGGGCTAGGGCCAGTGAGCAGTTTGGTGGTACTAGAAGCAGAGAGAGGTGGGGGTGTGGTGGGGACAGAATGGAGAGGCATTCAGGTGGACAGAAGGGCCCGAGAGGAGGGGTCCAGGGTGTTGCACAGATGGCTGACTTTGGGGTCTAGGGGTGATGGTGCCCTTTCTCGAGATGGGACAGAGAAGAATGGGGACCAGGAGTGAGGGGGGAGCCGGTTAATTCAGGTTGAGAGAGAAGACATCACATATCCAAGCCCAGGGCTGTACTGTCAGCAGTGGGGACAGTATGGGACCCAAATTCCTCCCAGCAGTTCAGGGGAAGACCCACCAGGGGCCGGGGCAGAGGCTTCCACTCTGACCAACATCGATGGGGTAGGAGCTGTTGGTGGGTATCCATGGGGACACCCTTGGAATATGACTCTACCTCTCAGGACTGACCTCCCCAGGGTCTCCTTGCCCACCACCTTCCCTGTTCATGCTGCTGGAGGTCCCAAATCCTGACTTGTCTTTAGGTAGGGGGAGCACCAGCTTTTCCAAGCCCCTGCTCCCCTGAATCTTCAATGCTTGGATGGACAAGAAGGGCCTCATCTTATCTACCCTCTATTTCTCTTGTTGCTCCCTCCCAGACTCAGATCTTATACCAGGTGGGACTTTAGAGACCATCTAGTCACCTGCTCACCTCATAGATGAAGAAATGGGGCCTATGTTTGTACCACCAGTGAGGGTCAGTCTGTCTTGGTGAAAAGAGGCTGTAGACAAAGGTAGTGATTGAAATAAAAAAGAAAATATTTTCCTCCTTTGTACCCAAATCATTTCTACTAAACCGGGAGTTTTGGGAGCCCTGGGGTCTCTGTGGGTTGAGAAATAGCTCATGGAACAGGCCTTGGCCTATAGGGGCATCAGACAGGACCCAGGCACAAAGGGCTCCTACAAGCACGGCGCTGCGATTGGCAGGTGGCTCTGATATGCTGGAGAGGTCACTAATGAGAGGCTGGGCAGGGAGATCTTGCCCCTAAATTCCAGAATGCCAGGGAGAGGGAGTTTACCAGTAGTTAAAGGCCATGTCATTGTTCCAAGAGTTGACTCAGAGTCAAGGTGCAAAGAGAGATTAGATAGAGTCCAGCTGTCAGTGCACAGAGGTGGGGACTGCATGACCTATCATTCATTATTCATGGGTTCAAGGAGCATTTGTGGAGGGGGCCTCTCTGCTGGGCTGGGTGGTAGGCTTGGTGGGGAATGGCATGGCCTTCAGCCTGGTAAATGGGGCAGGAAACCAGGGACCAGAATAACTTGGGACAAATGGCTCTCTTCTCTAGCTCATCAGAGCTGCTGGAGAGTTTTGAAAGCACCTATGCCCTGCCTCCCAAAAGACAAAATATAAAGTATTCAAGCCCGGGCCCCACCCTGACCTAATTAAACCAGAATCCCTGGGGAAATGGCTCCAGCAGCTGAGCATCAGAGCATCGGTATTGTTTGAAAGCTCCCTAGGTGATTCTGATGAGCAGTTGGAGTGGAGAACACAGCTACAAGTCAAACAGAAATAGCCATAGAAGATACCATAAAAGAAACCTGGGGAGAGGAGGTTTCTTCCAGCTCAGTGGGTGGAGGGTGGTTCACTATGGAACGATTCACTCATTCATTCATTCACTCATCTATCCATCCATCCACTCAATCACTTTCACCCACACACCCACCCAACCACCCAACTACCCACCCATTCCTCCATCTACCTATCCACTCACATCCATCCTTCCATCCACCCATCCATTCATCCATCCATCCACTCACGCACCAGCTTAGCAAAGTGCTAACAGTGTTAGATGCTGGGGATTCAGTACTGAATAAACAATACAGCCCTGCCTGGTGGGGTCCACAACTTGTGGGCCACCAGAACAGTGGTTGAGGGGTGTTTGTGGGTAGCAAGAAACAGGCAACTACTGCATATACTTTTTAAAACTGTGGCAAAATACACATAAGATTTACCATCTTAACCACTTTAAAGGGTACGATTCAGTGGCATTGAATACATTTACAATGTCATTCAAGGGAGCACAACTATCTAGTTACAGAATTTTTTTACCTCCCCATATGGAAACTCCATACCCACTAGGAGTCACTCCATATTTCCTCCTCCCCCCTCCCAACCTCCCCCAGCTGCCAATAACCATTAATTGCTTGCTATCTCTATGGATTTTCCTGTTCTGGATATTTCATATAAATACAGTCATACAGTGTGGTCCTTTGTGTCTGGCTTCTTGCACTCAGCATAATGTATTTCAGGTTCATCCACGTTGTAGCATGTCTCATGCTTCATTCCTTTTTATGGCTAAATACTATTCCATTGTGTGGATCCTTTCATTGATCCATTCATCTGTTGATGGACATCTGGGTTGTTTCCACCTTTTGGCTATTGTGAATAGAGCTGCTATGAGCTTCATGTACAAGTTTTTGTTTGAACACCTGCTTTTTTCAGTTCTTCTGGGTGCATGCATTTTCATCCTTATTTATTCTTTGCTTCCCTTTTTTTTTTGAACTCTGTGTGATATATATTTTTTAATCAAGCATGGCTTTGATCAAAAACTTTCAGGAAGAAAAATTGTTTGGGGCTAGATCAAGAAGGGCCTAGTGCCAGAATGCCAGGTTAAGAGGTGGTGGCTTTTTTCAGTTGGTGGTAGACAGTCAGGGTAGGTTTTTGAACAAGACAGTGACAAAATCAGAGCTTGGATGGGAAGATGGAGGCTGGGCCCCTTGTCAGTCAGGGCTCAGGTTGAGAAGCCTCCCCACTGTCCCTGAGCCCTGGCCTCCTGGCACTGTTGGGAGCTCTCCAGGGCTGGGCTGGAAAAGCAGCTCCTGAAACCCAGGGCGCATCCAGCTCCTCTTCTTGCTACCACATCGCTTCTCCCCTAGGCTTATCCGCCATGACCAAACTGAGCGCCCAGGTCAAAGGCTCCCTCAACACCAACACGCCCGGAGTGCAGATATGGAGGATTGAGGTAAGGACCTGCCTGGGCATGAGGCTGGCTCTGTTGGCCTGGGATGGACCAAGGGAAGGAAGAGCCCTGGGATTACTCGACTGTCTTCCATCCTGCCCTGCTGGCCTGTGAGCCCCTAGTGCCTGCCCCCAAGTCCCCCCCCACCACCCCAGGCATTGGCCAAGTCTTCCTGCTCCTCTTCCTCTTCCCCCATCACATCCATTCTCCCTGTTGGTTTTCTCATGCCCTGCTGTTCCTGGCTCTTCACTTCTCCCAACTCTCCCTTTGGTTAAGGGAGGCAAGGAGGCTGGGGGTCCTGGGTGGTTGACCCCTCTGACCTCCCTTTTCTCCCCAGTCCATGCAGATGGTGCCTGTTCCTTCTAGCACCTTCGGCAGTTTCTTCGATGGTGACTGCTACGTAGTCCTGGCTGTGAGTAGGGGATGAGCTAGGGAGGGAACTGAGCACAGAGCAAAGCTCACGGTAGCATCAGGGAGGACACTTGAGGCTGGGGGCAATGGGGACTGCTGGCCTAGCTTCACCCCAAGACAGCATTCACTGGGTGTGCCCGGGTGCCCAGCCCAGTGGTAGCTCCACAGGGTCAGAGATGTAAGAGGCTCTCTCTGCCCTTGGGCCACTGAGCTCCCAGCTGGGGCAACTATCTGCAGATTTACAGTCTTGGGGGATCTTCTGAGCTGGTGGGATGTCACCCTACATTGAGTCCATGTTCCCAAAATCCATAATCAGCTTCATGTTACCTTCTTGGTTTCTTCCACATCTTGTGTAATTAATATATTTGTATTTCTTCCTTATATTAATTTTTATTTATATTAATATTAATAAAAGTTAAATCAATTTATTAAAAACATAACTCGATATCATTATCACAAGTGGAAAGCAGTGTCCTGTGTCACAAACAGAAAGTAGCTGCAGTACTTCCCTAGTCATTTCATAGATATATTTGGTTGTATACCCACTAATCACCTCCCAGACCGCTGATGTTATATGCACATCACTTTGGGAAACGCTGCCAACATCCAACCAAATTATTTCCAAGACAAGATGAGCAAGGCCCTCGGGGGGAGAGCCACTTGCCCCGTGTCTCAGAGAGTCTGTGCCAGAGCTGGGGCCATGACTCAGGACTCCTGACCACCAGTCCTGTGAGCTTTCCCTGTGCCAAGTTCCCCTGTGGCCCAGGCCCTGCATGTGTGGGAGACCATGCAAAGCAGGGAGGTGGGGAGAGGCTATGGGAGCCCAGGGCCTCGGGTACACCAGCCATGCCCTCTCCCTAGATCCACAAGACGGGCAGCAACCTGTCCTATGACATTCACTACTGGATCGGGCAGGCCTCGTCCCAGGATGAGCAAGGGGCAGCTGCTATCTACACCACGCAGATGGACGACTTTCTGAAGGGCCGGGCCGTCCAGCATCGCGAGGTCCAGGGCAATGAGAGCGAGACATTCCGAGGCTACTTCAAGAAGGGCATTATGTACGGAGGGGCATGCTGCAGGCAGGGGGTTGGGAGGAGGACCCAGGGCTGGGGAGGGAGCCTGAGGCTGTAGGGGGAGCCATGAGGGTAATTTTTGTTCACATTTCCCCTTCCCCACCCCATTTCTGCTGCTGCCCAGCCCTTGGTCTTCATCCCTCTAAGCGTGTCTTTGGCTGCCCCAGAGGCCATTCTGCAATTCTGTAACTCTGCGTACTATGAATTTTTGTAAGTCAACACCTATTT
Source organism: Camelus dromedarius (assembly GCF_036321535.1). Lineage (NCBI taxonomy): Eukaryota > Metazoa > Chordata > Mammalia > Artiodactyla > Camelidae > Camelus > Camelus dromedarius. The sequence goes on from NC_087439.1 coordinate 81,338,749, forward strand.
GAATGTCCGGGAGAGCTCAGCGCCAAAGGAGGCATCATATCAAGTCTCTCCTCTGACCAATCGGCATACAACTGCTCCTTCTTTCTCTATAGAGGCCTTTCACATGAAAAGCTCAGATTTCCAGCTTTTCTTGAAAAGTCTGAAGTTCTGGCCTCCATGCTTTTCCTGTGGAAACACATGGTCAGGAGCTAAGTAGCCACTGACCTATAGGATAGGCTAGGAGCTCTCCAGTTAGCCACAGTCCTCACCCTCCCTTTTGTCTTGCTCTCCTTGTTTCTACACTCACAGCAGCAACCACTTCTTTGGGTTTGAGCTGGCACCGCACCTCGCTTAGTCTGCCTGGGCTGCCATAACAAAATACAAAAAATATAAAAACCAAAAAATAGACTGGTTAGCTTAAACAACAGAAATTAATTTTCCCACAGTTCTGGAGGTTGGGAAGTCCAAGACCAATGTGTCAGCTGATTTGGTTGCTGGTGAGGGCTTTCTGTCTGGCTTGCAGACAGCCACCCTCTCACTGTGTCCTTATATGGTGAAGAATGAGCAACCTCTCTGGTGTTACTTCTTCTAAGGGTGCTAATCCCATTATGAGGGTCCCACCCTCATGACCTCATCTATGCCTTATCTAAATCTATTACCTTCCAAAAGCCCCAACTCCAAATACTATCACACGGAAGGGTAGGGCTTCAACGTATAAGTTTGGGAGGGTCACAATTCAGTCCATAGCATCTCCCTTCTTTCCTTTGCTTCAGTCCCCTTTCCTCAGAGTCCTGTCCTGTTCATGCACCCATCTTTGCCAGCCTCTCAGCAGGGCAGAGACTAGGGTGAGGTGAGTGAGGTATGTAGGGTACAAACTCCAAGGAGGTACTCACTGCAGGGTCATGCAAATAGAGGCAATAGACTGACCTTGCACTTGCATGGCCCTGAGAGTGAGTGCCTCCTTGGAGTCTGTGCCCAAAGTGCCTCATGCACGTCCCAAGTTCCAGCCCTCGCCTTCAGATGGCCTCCATGGCAGCCAGGTAACCAGGAGATGGGAAGATGGGGGCCTGTCACACCTCTCAGTCCACTTCCTTGAGTCAGCTCACCTCTCTTCATAGGATCCAGAAAGGGGGTGTGGCTTCCGGCTTGAAGCAAGTGGAGACCAACTCCTATGATATCCAGCGGCTGCTACACGTCAAGGGCAAAAGGAACGTGGTGGCTGGAGAGGTGGGCATTAGCCAGGGCCCTGGGGCACGGCTTCCTGTCCCTCTTCCCAGCCTGGGTGGCGGGTAGAGACTGAGGAGGGGTGAGGGGCAGGGAAGGGGTGGGGAAGGGATGATGGGTGAAGGATGAGGTCTGAGCCGCCTCCATGGCATCTCAGGTGGAGATGTCCTGGAAGAGTTTCAACCGTGGCGATGTTTTCCTCCTGGACCTTGGAAAGCTTATCATCCAGTGGAATGGGCCAGAGAGTAACCGCATGGAGAGACTCAAGGTAAATCTGCCCAACCACCACCCCTACCCCCGAGCCCCAACCTGCCCCCATCTGCTCCTGCACTCAGCACCCGACCTCCCCACCAGTGAAACTTGCCAGACTTCTGCCTCACCCCAACCAGCGTCTATGTCCCCAGGCGTCTCTCTCCTGACTGTGTGGGCGGTGTGTTTGAAGGTGGCTCTGTGTCTCCATTTGTATGGGGAGAGGTATGCATGGCGGAGCTGACTTGTGTGTGTCCAGCGGCTAATCCACTAAGGTGTAATGAGTCCCTGCTGTGCAGCAGACACAGTGCCAAGCGCTGGCAATCTAGCGGTGAATGAAAAGGGCAGAGCTCTGCCCTGGTTCTGGCCTCCAGCTGGCCATCCAGTGTGGGGGAAAGACATAATGGAGGAGTGAGGGGTGGGGAGTTTGGCACTGGGGGTTCTGAGGGTTCTAAGAAGGTTCTGGGAGGAGGTGGGGTGGGGAGGAGAACGCCCCAAGGCAGGAGAGAAGTGGCTGGCAGGGGACCTTCCAGCTCAGCTGGAGCACGAGATGGGGACTTCAGGGAGCTTGGAGAGGGGCGAGGCAGAAATCAAAGGTGGTACTTGAGTGGCCGTGGGGATGGATGGAATCCCATTTCCTGAGACAGAAAGGTCAGGAAGGGGAAAATCAAGAGTTGGGTTTTGGACATCTTAAAATGGGGTTATCGTGGAAGTTGGGTGAATAAGATGAGAGCAGAGAGCTGGGCTGGAGACAGAAACATGGGCCTGAGCTGTCTGCAGAAGCCTTGAAACTGGATGAGATGGCCTGGGAGGGAGTGGAGAGAGAAGGAGCCTGGGGTGAAAAGGCCAGTAATAAACAGTAAGCCAGGATCTATGTGTATGAGGACATGAGACAATATACTCTGGGTGTGTGTGTGTTTGTGTGTGTGTGTGTATGTGTGTGTGTGCACGTGCACAGCTTTAGGGCAGAGACTTAGGACTGTGATCTTCAGGGTTCACTTCTTATCCAAAGCTGCCAAGTAAAATCACAAATTTCAAACAATGTCAAAAGCCAAGGCCCAGTAAGTACCCCCTAGACCCACCCCCCCACCCATGAGGAAACCTGCTCTTCCTGTGGGCTTTCATCAGGTTTCCTCACGGGCACCTTAGAAGCCTGGTCCCCCCTCGAAAGGGATGCACAGGTGGGGAGAGTACAGCTCCAGTGGTAGAGCGCATATCATGCAGGAGGTCCTGGGTTCAATCCCCAGTGTCTCCATTAAAAAAATTATTAAATAAATAAACCTAATTACTTCCTCCCCTCCGAAAAATAAAAAAACAAAAAGGAAACGCAGGGCAGGCCCCTGCCCCTTGGGGCTGCTGTGAGGGACTGGGCTCTCCTGGTGTCCCCTGTTCCCCGCCCCCACTTCAGCCTTCATGGGCCATGGGCCTCCCTGCAGGGCATGACCCTGGCCAAGGAGATTCGTGACCAGGAGCGGGGCGGGCGCACCTACGTGGGCGTGGTGGACGGGGAGAATGAGAAGGCATCGCCACAGCTGATGGAGATCATGAACTACGTGCTGGGCCAGCGGAGGGAGCTGAAGGCCGCCGTGCCAGACACCGTGGTGGAGCCAGCGCTCAAGGCTGCCCTCAAGTTGTACCAGTGAGTGCGCAGCCGGATGCCTTTCTCCTGGCTCTGGGGATGGAGGACTTCCTGGGGGAGGATGCCCCAGTGAAGGGTGGGGACCATGTCATCTATGCCGCGCCTTTGTCCCACAGCGTGTCTGACTCAGAGGGGAAGGTGGTGGTTAGAGAAGTTGCCACGCGGCCACTCACACAAGACCTGCTGAGTCACGAGGTGAGAGGGTCTGAGGCTCACCAGTGCCAACTCCCACCACACCACCCCTGCACTCTGATCACCCTCCCCCAAGTAGGACTAGCGCCAGGGCTTGTGGCAGGTGCGGGAGGGAAGGCAACTTTTTGTGCAGCTCCCCCAGCTCAGCACGACCAGCACCCTCAGGCTGTCACTCTGCATCTTTCTCTTCCACCTCTAGGACTGTTACATCCTGGACCAGGGGGGCCTGAAAATCTATGTGTGGAGGGGAAAGAATGCCAATGCCCAGGAGAAGAAGGAAGCCATGAGCCAGGCACTGGTAGGCCTGGAGGAGGAGAGGGCAGCAGGGTCAGACCAGGCAGAGGCTAGGGAAGGCTCAGGGCTCCAACCAGCTCGGGAAGATCTGAGGGTCTACTGTAGCCATCTTGAAGGTTTTCTGCACCCTGGGGAGCCAACTACTGGGCAACCTGGGGGCTTCCTCGGGATGTGGGCTCCCACCTTGAGCTTGGCACAGAAAAGGGAGGGAGAAAATGGAGGCTGGCTTTTTTATGAGAGGGTATTGGGTCAGCATGGGGCCGAGGCCAAGTTTGAGTTTGGGGTCATTGTAGGAGCTGGAGTCAGTAACCCTAACTGGCTTGGGGTTGGCATTGGATTGGGGGTTGGTTCAAGGTTAGAGATGGGGGCTAGGGTCAAGTTTGGGTCAGATTTGGCCTTGGGGTGGGGGTTAGATTCAGGGTTGAGGTCAGAGGTAGATTTGAGGTGGTGTCAGGTTTGGAGTCCAGTTTGACCTTGGGGGTGGAGGTCAGAGCAGGGTTGGGTTTGGGGTTAGCATTGGGACTGAAGTTGGGTTCAGGTTTGGGCTTGGGAAGGGGGTAGGTTTGTGGCTGGGTCTGGTTGGGGTTGGAGCCAGGCTTTGGCTTGCACTGGGGAGGGGCACCTGGGGAAGGGACACAGCCTCAGCCACCCTCTTCTCTTCCCAGAACTTTATCAAAGCAAAGCAGTACCCACCGAGCACACAGGTGGAGGTGCAAAATGATGGAGCTGAGTCAGCCGTTTTTCAGCAGCTCTTCCAGAAGTGGACGGTGCCCAACCGAACCTCAGGCCTGGGCAAAACGCACACCGTGGGCTCCGTGGGTGAGGGCTGGCCCGAGGCAGGGCAGGGCTGGGAGCCGGGAGTGGGGCCAGGAGAGCACTGACCTGCCTTCCTGCTTTCTGCCGTCCTCCCTGGACATGCCTCTTCCATGTGCACTTTTACCCTGGCTCTGGGCTCTCCAGGTGGGGTGGGGACACGAGGGGACATGGATAAACTCAAGAGTTGTCACAAAAAGGGAGCTGAGACCGACCTGCCTTTCATTTGGAATGATGTGGGGTCTCCCTGGAAACCAAACAGCTTCAGTCTCTCACCAGACAGTATTTGCTGAGGGTGAGCTCCTAGCCAGGTACCTGGGGGAAGAGAAAAGGATTGTCCCTCCCCTGGCTCCTCTGGGAGGCCCTGGCGAAGCACTAGTCTTAGGGGCAGGGAGATACAGTTCTATGTTATGACTCTGCCGCCCTCTAGCTGTGTGACCTTGGGCAAGCTACTGAATCTCTCTAGCCTCGGCTTCCTCATTTGTAAAATGGGTCTAAGAAGAGTAGCTCCTACTCAGGGCTGTTGTGAGAACCTGGGGGAACTCAGCTGGTGACATGTGATGTCACGATTCCCCCTAACTCCAGCCAAGGTGGAGCAGGTGAAGTTCGATGCCACATCCATGCACATGCAGCCTCAGGTGGCTGCCCAGCAGAAGATGGTGGACGACGGGAGTGGGGAGGTGCAGGTATGGTGAGGAGAGGGAGCCCCAGGCTGGGTGGGGAGGGGTTATCTGAACCTTCCTGGACCTCACACTAGCCGGCTATCCACCCCAGGTGTGGCGCATCGAGGACCTAGAGCTGGTGCCTGTGGAGTCTAAGTGGCTAGGCCACTTCTATGGCGGAGACTGCTACTTGCTGCTCTACACCTACCTCATCGGCGAGAAGCAGCACTACCTGCTCTACATCTGGCAGGTCAGGCCCCACCTGACCCTGTCCAGAGTGCAGCCAGCTTCCACTCCACTATACCCCTGCCAAGTGGCTGTTGCCCTTGAATTGAATACCTCCAGTGATGGGGAGCTCACCCCCTTTCCATCCTGGGACTGTTTTGGCTATGAGGTCCCACTGACACTGAGTACCCACTCCCAACCCTTCTATTTTGGTTCTCCAAGTCTCCCTTCCAACTTTCGTGGCCTCCTGCACATTCTCTTCATCTGCTCTGACTGTGGGTTTCTGTGCCTAGATGTGAGGGAGCAGGGAGGTGCTTGGGTGCTGGGGGTGAGTGGTGTGGTAGCCGTGGTGTTTCCTCGAGAAGGTGCAGTAAGGGGGAGAGGAGGAGTAGCGTCAAGGCTGGCGCTGCAGGTGGGTCAGGAGTGGGCTGGAGCTGTGAAAAGATTAGGTGTGGGGCTGGGATCAGCAGTGAGGTCTGAGTCAGCTGGGGATTTTAACTGTGTCCGGGGTGGAGTTTGGTAAGGAAGGCAGTGGGCTTGGGGCCGGTCAGAATCGAGGCTGGCCCCATCCCATCCCTTCTGTCCTGCTCATCCCCAGGGCAGCCAGGCCAGCCAGGATGAAATTGCAGCCTCGGCCTATCAAGCAGTCATCCTGGATGAGAAGTACAACAATGAACCGGTCCAGATCCGGGTCCCGATGGGCAAGGAGCCGCCTCACCTCATGTCCATCTTCAAGGGACGCATGGTGGTCTACCAGGTGTGGCTGCTGGACTGAGGTCTGGCAATACCAGCAACTGAGGCAGGGTGGGTGTCCAGGAGACGGGGAAGAGGGTGTGGAGTGGGGAAAGCTCGTTCTTCATAGAAGAGGACTGTCTGAGGCTCCATCACCAATGTGGAACTGGTAATAGAAACAACTATTCAGTGTTTTTAAAAATATGTTTAATAAACTCTTAGCATGTGCGAGCACCGCTTCTTTCTACACCCCAACTCCTTAGATCCTCTACATGAAAAAAGAAGTTATTTTGGTTTAGATTTGCCTGATGGACCTGTCCAAACTGCACTGGTGCCTTCTGACATAATGAAATAGCCAGAGCCTGCATTCCTTTAAGCAATAATCTATTTATTGAGCACTTTCTGAGTACACCGCTCTCTGCAAAGCACCAAGGGCAAGAAGAATGCCGTGCTAATGCTGTCTACCATCTTGTTGGGAGAACAGTGAGCCGACAGCCCCAGGCACCATGTGGTTAAATGCCAGAAATTAAAGTTGCCTTCCAAGGGGAGCATGACTACAGTAATCTGCAAACAGGCATAGAGTCCACGGTGGAAGGGGGTTTGGAGGATGTCTTGATATTGGGGTCAGAGTTGAAGAGCTCAGCAGAGGTGAAATGAGGGCCAGTGATGCAGGGGCCACAGAAGGGATGAAGGCACAGAGGAAGCGTCCCTTGGGAAACAGTGAGAAAGAAGCCTGGCCACATTCAGTGGAGGCTTTGGAGAGAGGTGAAAGCGAGTCTGGAAAGGCAGTTTTCACCTTCATCACAGGGAGCTCACTGAAAGTAGGGAGCCGCTGAAGTTTTTCAGCAGGAGAGTGCCGCAACCAAAGCAATGTTTTGGAAGGACTAGTCTGGTGATGATGTATCAGAGGACCAGCAGGGGCAGCAGACCTGCCCCAACATCCCTTGCCCCTCCTATTCCCCATCATCTTTACTCATTTACTTCCGCTTCTCTCTCCCTGCAGGGGGGCACCTCCCGGGCTAACAATCTGGAGCCCATACCAACCACACGGCTGTTCCAAGTCCGGGGAACCAGTGCCAACAACACCAAGGCCTTTGAGGTCCCAGCCTGGGCCGCCTCCCTCAACTCCAATGACATCTTCATCCTCAAGACCCAGTCCTGCTGCTACCTGTGGTGTGGGAAGGTGTGTGCAGGGTCCAACAGCCTCCTCTTCCCCACATGGGTCTTGGGGGTCCCCAAGCCTCAAAATAGGTCCCACTCGCTAGTTTCCCAGCTATATCTAGCCCCGCCTCTCTCCTCCGCGGCTCTGGGTCTGGCCATCCTTAGATTTTCTGCTCTGTGTCTGAGTAGGTCTCTCTCATTCTGTTTGTCTCTGGCCACCCCTGCCTGTCCCAGTGTTGGTCTGTCTTTGTGTCTTGGGCTCTCTCCCACTCTCCCTGTGACTCTCACTACCTTCCCATTTATCTCTGACATGAGGACTCTCAGTCTCTTAGAGGCCTTCTCCTGCCAGGTGGGGAGAGTGCAGACTCTCCTGTCTCCTCTGCCATCCTTTGGAGTGTCCTCATCCAAGGACAGAGGAGAGGTTGGGAGAACTATCCCCATGTGGGCGGTGTGTGGGGCACCCTGTTCCAGGAGAGCCTCCCAGACCCTGGAGCTCTGGGCCAGTGAATGTGGTGGAAGGGTGGGGGAGGCGTGGCACTCAAGATGTTCTCCCCCAGCACAGCTGCCCCCTCTTTTCCCAGGGCTGTAGTGGGGACGAACGGGAGATGGCCAAGATGGTTGCTGACACCATCTCCCGGACCGAGAAGCAAGTGGTGGTGGAAGGGCAGGAGCCGGCCAACTTCTGGATGGCCCTGGGCGGGAAGGCCCCCTATGCCAGCACCAAGAGGTAACCACTAGCTCCCTCTACCTCCAGCTCACCTTCTGAGGCTGGAGAACCTCCCAGCACCTCAACCCCCATTGGCCAGAGCCTGCAGCAGGCGTGGATTGAGGATCATGTGTGCCAGGCCCTGAGGGCTGTAAGAAGAGTAAGGGGCAACTCATGCCCTGGGAGCCTCTTGGGCACAGGGGCTGTGTCTGTGAGGCTTACCTGGGGCCTGGAGGGGGCATTTCCCCGCAAAGGTAGTTCACAGCCAGAGGAGGCAGCTCAAGGAAAGGGGCTATAAGTCTGCCCTCTGGGAAGAAGATGCCAGAGTCCCATCTGCCCCTGTCCTGCCAAACTGCCACAGGACCCTGATGCTGAGGAGCACAAGCTGTAAACCCTCTTTTTCTAAAGAAGGTCCGTGATCCACTATTCCCCAGTTCAGAAGCAAAAGGGCATGTACTACAGTAGCAGCAGGAGGGATAGAGGGAAGATACCAGAAAGAACTTCCTAACAGGACAATAGAAGAGCCAGTGGAATGCATGTGGGAATTTCTTAGTGGGAATTTCTCCCTTGGGGGCACTCCTGGACTCTTGGGAGAAGGGGGTACCTTTTGTATAATCAGAATAAAGAGCATTTTCCTAGGAGGCAGGCTTTCCACATCAGAGTCCCTCTGAGTTCTGTGTTCTTGATTCTTCTTTTCCGCAACCTTCTTCCTGCCAACACGATCTTCTTTCTACCTTGCAGACTGCAGGAGGAAACCCTGGTCATCTCTCCCCGGCTCTTTGAATGTTCCAACCAGACTGGGCGCTTCCTGGCCACAGAAATCCCTGACTTCAATCAGGATGACTTGGAAGAGGATGATGTGTTCCTGTTAGACGTCTGGGACCAGGTAGGATTGAGGCGTGAGGACCTCCCTTCCCACCACCTCAATCCTCAGGGCCAAGAAATAGTGGCTTCAGGGATAGGTAACATTTGACATTGTCTTGGCTGCTGTACACGTTCTCTCTGGGAGTGGTGTTATGAACCAGGAGCCTAAGAAAGAAGAAGGCAGGTAGAGGGGAATATGCCTGGAGGGGCTGCAGGGCAGGATGTATTCTTCTCCCAAAGTCCACTTTATTTCATGTGACAGAGGAGTGTTTTTGAGGGTCTTTGGCTCTGGAGAGGCTGGGAGTCACACATCTGCAGAATATCTAAGTAGAGGGCATTTGTCCAACCTCCTCAATTCGCAGATGCAAAGTCAAGGCCAGATGAGACTTGCCCAAGGTCAGGGTCCACTGCTGGCCAGTGAGTCTGGGTGAGCCGAGGGAGGACAGGAAGAACTGACCAAGCTCTGGGATGCTCCACAGGTCTTTTTCTGGGTGGGAAAGTATGCCAATGAGAATGAGAAGAAAAATGCAGCCACCACGGTGCAGGAGTACCTCAAGACTCACCCCAGCGGCCGGGACCCTGAGACCCCCATCATTGTGGTGAAGCAAGGACATGAGCCCCCCATCTTCACGGGCTGGTTCCTGGCTTGGGATCCCTTCAAGTGGAGTGTGAGTGGCCCCAGCCCACCTGGTCCTGCCAGCCTGACACATCCTTCTCTAGGCAGCTCTTTCATGGCACACCCAGAGGCAGGGGGGACTCCTAGGCTTTCCTGTTCGTTGTGACAGATGACCTGTGATATATCTGTAAAAGCATTTGAGGGGACTTAGAATAGAAAGTAAGGCTGTGGGGAGAGTAATAGCTCAGTGGTAGAGTGCATGCTTAACATGCACGAGGTCCTGGGTTAAACAATATTAAAGATTCAATTTCTTACCAGCCATGTGTGGCTAGTGGCAACCATATTGGAAAGCACAGAAAAAGAACATTTCCATCATCATCGCAGAAACCTCTATAGGATGACATTGGTAGGTCCTCACACCAGATGAAAGGAAACATGTCAGTTCTTTAAGGACCCGACAGATGTCTCCTGGCACTAAATTCTAGGCAAAATGGGTCCTATGTGTGATCCTTACCTGAGGGACAGTGAATCAGAGTTCGACAGGATTCTCCTAAACTGGCCTCGGATAGAAGCAGACGGCAGGTCCTCAAAATGGAACCTGTGGAGGTTTTCTGCAGGAGGAAGGCTAAGGTAGGATGCATGTTTGCCTGGTGGCTTTGGGTACACTAAACTGGCACAACAGATGAGATTAGGGAACCAGAGAGCTTAGACTGATTTCCTCAAATGCATTAAAAAAAACATCCAGTGTTTGATGAGCTGAGGTCCGTCTTGATGACGGATTCAAACAAATCTCAAAGCTGCACATCTAGATGCCAGAGCTTCTCCAGTCCAGGTCAGGGTCCCAAGTCAACAACTCTGGCAGGCCTTCCCCCACCTCATGTCTGTGCTGGCTTCTCTCTCAGACTCATTCACTCACTCACTAACTCACTCACTCATTCATTCATTCAGTTTTTCATTCATTCGGCAGAACTGGAACTCACGATGTGCCATGCTTGCTGCCAGGCTTTGGGGATGTCGAAATGGGGCTCCCCATGGAGCCAGTGTCCCCTCTACTCCCTCCACTCCTCTGCAGCAGTGTCCCCTCCAGGGTCTGAGAGGAGCCCCCCAGTTCTTTAGGACCCCTGGGTCCCTCAGAGCCTACACAGTGTGGGCAGGGTTCCCAAGGTTGCGTGTGGCTGCTTGTACCCTGGGGGTGGGAAAAGTTCATACTGCTCTCCATCCCTGTGTTGGGCTGAGCCAGGCAAATAGTCCCCTGCCGCAGCCTGTTACCCGTCAGCTCCTCATGCTCATTCTCACCATCCAACCTCCTTTATCAGGAGCATCCTCCAGCCTCCCCCTGAGTTCCCTCTTCCCCTTCTCACCTCGGAGCCCTAGGCCAGCCTTGTTTCAATGCCTGAAGGAAAATGATCTTTGTCTCTTCTGCTGAGACCCAGATCTAATTCATTACTTGAACTTTATATGCAGAACACCAAATCCTACGAGGACCTGAAGGCAGAGCTCGAAAACTCTGGGGACTGGAGCCAGATCGCTGCTGTGAGTACAGGGCAGGTGGCTGGGCTCTGCGGTGGCCACTGATGATGGGCAGACACCTGGGAGCTGAGAAATCTCTGGAGAAGATGCCAGGGTCTCTGCTTTCCTTTCCACCGTTTCCTCCCACTTCTCGTACAAGTTCTTGCTGTTTAACTTCAAGGCCTCTAGCTGTTTTGTCTCCTCCACTCCCTAGTGAAATGGTTCCCATTATCATGCACCAGAATCTGGGTGATGGGGAGCTGGGACTGGGTGGAGGGCTTATTAAAATGCAGATTCCAAGGTCCCACTCCCCAAAATTCTGGTTTATAGAATTGAATTGAGACCCAGTAATATGTATGTTTTTAACAAAGGGCCCAGGTACTTTGATGCAGTTAGTCCATGGACTTCACTTGGAGAAATAATGAATCCTCTACTATCATCACCCTGGAGATCCCTTCTCCAGGTGGAATAACCTTCTTCGAGCTTTCAGTTAGTTCTTAAAACTATATTCAGCCTGCAGTCTTAGGATGTGGAAATATGAAATCAAAGACGTTCACAGGCTTACAGGGGAAACAAGACCAAGTAGACTCTGCAGAAGTGTGTCCAGAACATGAGAGCAATTTTCCAAGCACAGCGGGGTTATTAGCAGAATAACACGTATGCTCCTCGGCCCCACCCACAGGCTGGGAACCCGGTGGTGCTCAATAAACCCTCCTTGGTCACTAATGATGCAGGCAGGAAAGCATAGATAGGTCAAGGCTAAGGGAGTTTACAGATGACAGTTTCACAGCAGATAAGACAAAGAGGGTCAGAAATGTCCAAGGTAGACCTCAAATCTCTGGGGTAGCCATGGAGAAGTTCTTAAGTCATAGAACAAAATAGTCATCTTACACCAACCAGCTTTGTTTGGATACGGATCACGAAACTTTAGCTCATAGGTCCAGCCCAGCGTACCTGGTTCTTATGAGGAGTGTGTGTATGTGGACAGGTGGAAGGTAGCGATCATGGAAATTTTCTTGAAGGACAACCCCTAGGGTCAATTTTGACTTCAGAGAAAAAGGCAGCCTGGGAGACAGCCACAGATCAGCTAAAGTAACAGTGTTTTCCTTCTCTTCCCTAGGAGATCACAAACCCTAAACTGGACGTTTTCAAGGCTAACAGCAACCTCATTTCTGGGCCTCTACCCATCTTTCCCCTGGAGCAGCTGGTGAACAAGCCTGCGGAGGAGCTTCCTGAGGGTGTGGATCCCAGCAGGAAGGAGGTAGGTCAGACTCCAGAAGGAGGATGACCTTGACTTAGAGATTTCCTCTGAAAGGTGAACAGGAATTATTCAGGCAGAGTGGGTTGTTCTTGGAGAGGGGAACAGAATACACAAAGCTCAGAAGTAAGTAGGGAAAAAGCACAGCGTGGGTGAAACAGTAAGGTGGCCAGAGTGGTTGGGGTGTGTGGACCTGGGGAGGGGCAGCTGGTTGGGGGGAAGGGGCTGGGCTGCGCAGAGCCTTCTACACCAGGCTAGGGATGGTGCTGTCTATTCTAAAAGAGGAGGGGGGCCATTGTGGGTGAAGCAGGGAAGTAGAAGTCAGGTTTATACTCTTAAAAGATCACTCTAGCTGCTCAGTGAAGAATGGACTGGAAGGTGGCAAAAGCAGCAGCCACAGTTCAGGCTGAGAGGTAGATGGGATTCTAGACTAGGTGGTGGCAGGGGAGGTGGAGGGAAGGAGATGGTTTAGAGAAATATTCAGGAGGTAAAATCAATGACACTTGGTAATGACTAGATAAAGGGCGTGAGAGGGGAAAATTGTGTAATTTTCTGAGATAAAAAATCCTGCTCAGACTGAGCTTAGAGGGGGACAATCATCAGTGGCAGCTGTGTTGTTTGAGGCACCCAGGAGACATCCAGGTTGAAATACATGTTTGGTGGGCAGGCAATTCAGAGGAGCACAGGGAGGAGACTGATCGGCACAGGGAGTATTGGTTGCCACAGCTGCTGTCTGTGTGGACCACTTAGGGGAGAGAGTTGGACAAGAAGGGCTTGTTGAAAACACATTTTTCATATTCATTCCCACTTCATGAAGATCCAAAATAGATTGAAAATCTAGCTTGAGAGGGTATTGAGAGAAAACTTACTGTGTATAATAAACTATAAAGAAGTCTTACAAATGAATTAAGGAATCTACAGAAAGATGCCTAATTTCTCCAGGAACATATGTCTGTTAGGGGTTTGGGCCCAATATATGCATAAATGTATTGTTTTCAGAACATTTGCATTCTTCCCTTCACCCTGGAGACCTCTTTCATGCATTCTCTCCCAGATCGGCCCATCTGTGTCCTCACTGTAATATTGGGATGATCCCAATATATTATTTTGTAACATTACAAATATTATCTGCGCAGCCCCTGGTGCATAGAAAGTGCTCTGTAAGTGTAAGCTGTTATTATCATTGCCTGTTCTACACCTAAAAACTCAGATCCAGCGAGGGGAAGTGACTTGCCCAATGTGATATAACTAGTGAGAACCAGGTCTTCTGAGTCCCACTGTTACTATCATACCACATAGCCCAGAAAAAAGTATTTCTAAAGGGGAGGGGCAGCCAATATTATTGAACCAGGTGATTGAAAGGAGGCTAAACAGATCGCTGATTTTGAATGAATGAACAGAATCAAGACAACCTCACCATGGTAGAAGCAGTCTAAAAATTCTTAGATTCTTTTTTAAAAATCAGTTGTCATTGATTTTTTTTTTTTTTTTTATCATGGGAGTATTTTGCATCCTTGCAGAAGAGCTGGATATTCCATGTTGAGTGCAGAGTGGAAAAGGACTTCAGATCTCTTTGGCTACTGTAAACTCAGAAAGGTAGCCAATGACAGTGAACAGTGGAGCGGTGGGTCTGGCTGCAGGCAGTAGCAAGATAATCTTAAGTGTTTGAGTACCAATGAGTAAACCACAGAGAGGCGGATGTGGGCATGGGTGAGGCCAGTAATCAGCTGGCAGGACTGCAGGGTTCAAGAGCAGGACCAGTGGAAAGATACAAGTCCACTGGGATGGGCAGTCCTTGCTATCTAGCCCAGGGGTCATAGTCCAGAAGTTTCAACCAAACTGCAGAGCCAGCCTGGCTGGGCCAGAGAGGACACCTGAGACACTTGCAGACTGAGGATACAGTAGCCACAGCGGCGAGAGACCTTTTTCCAAAACAAGGCGCTCCACTGCCCTGCCTGGGAGAGTGAGGGCGGCTCCTAGGAGCCTTGAGCAAAGAATGCCCAGAGGCAGGAGGCAAATGATGACAGGTTTGAGAACTGGGGCATCAGACCCACCTGAGCTTGAAATCCATCTACAGATGTTTACCAAGAAGCTGTTCGGTTCAGGGTTCTCTGCAGGAGTCAAAAAAAAAAAAAAAAAAAATTCCCCAGAGCATCCTTACATAGCAGAGCAGCCCAAGATTGAAAAGAAACCAGCTGCTCTCACCGGGATCCCGCCCTCTCCTGGTGCCTGGGGGAGCAGAGATGGAGGCTGGGAGATGCTGTTTGATGACAACTTTAATTTGGGGTTCTTACCTGAGTGTGCCTTGAGGATACCTGGCTTGCTCTGAACAGTTTCAGTATCATATCATGGTAGAGCTGGGAGCAGAGGTCATTTCAGTCTTATGGCTGAAGAGACCCAAGACCTAGAAAGGTAACTCCCAGTCATGATTTCCAAGCCAAGAGGGAAAAGTTAGAACTGTGCTGTGTAATCTTCTAGATCATTCATAGGATGGGAGAAGCCAGTGCAAGTCATTTATCCAAATATTTTGTTTTCCACTCAAGATGGCTAGGCAAAATGTGGCTCTGAATCGTTCTGTGGCTTTCCCAGCTTCTCCTCTTAGAACCTTGCCCCTCACCTCACTTGCACCTCTGCTGCCACCTGCCACCATCTCTCAGCAAAACCTGCTCCTACAAAATAATGGCTGATACATTCACAGTGGAATATAAAAGCCTGATGACGTTTAACATGTTACCTTTTAACCAGGAACAAACCCAGAAACCAAGACGGACAAAGATATCTATTATGGTAAAACTATACCATATAATGGTCACCTGTGAGCACAGTAGTATATATACTTTGTAGGTCTGGGAGGGAAAGACGACAAAAGGCCTTTACAGGATTCCTGAAATCATTCAGGGAAGAGGGTCACTGTGGTACAGTGGAAAATGTGTTGGGATCAGATGACCTCACTTTCTTGAGCTTTAGCTTCATCACCTGAAAATGGGACTGTTCAAATCTGTCTCGGTGTCTTTGTTAGTGTTACAGTAGCGTGTGTAAGTTAGACTGCTTGCTCTGTCCTTTAGGGCTGGGGCAGGCCCTGCTCTCTTTGTGGTCAGGGTGCTAACTTGATCCAAAGCAGGGTAGGGCCCAGGAGGGCAAGCGCCTCCAGAGGAGAGGGTGACAGGCTCTTGCTCAAAGAGCTGTGTGTCTCCTATAACAACTTAGTCTTATACATTCAGACTTGGGCAGCCTCCTTCTAGGGTTCACCTGCTTATTCTAGGCATCTCCTAGCTATCTATTCACTGTCTGATAAGATAGATGAACAAGATACCTTGTTTCCAAGGCCCTTTTATATGTAAAATTATTTTCATCCCTATAAAAGCAATTTCTCCCAAGCTTATAGAGAAGAAAACTAAGACCTGGAAATGGAAGCAACTCCTTAATCAAGACAAGTCAGGTGTCCTCATTCTTATTTCAGGGCTAGTGTGAAACTGACCCTGTTCAAAAGAAAAGCAGCTCAGTCTACCTCGTTTTGTCACTGTCCTTTTCATTATGTTCCAAATTCAGGGATCAAATCTCTTGGACTTCAAAATGCTACTCCTGCCCCCTTCCCATCCCTTTCCTGGCTCTCACAACATTGCCTGTTTTTGCTTTTCATTTGATTTCTGTACCACACCTATATGACTCATCAAAGCAAACTCTGGCAAGAATGTGACCTTTGCCTGCTGGCCCCTGCCCTCTTCTAGGTGCACCTGTCCGTTGAGGATTTCACCAAGGCCTTGGGGATGACTCCTGCTGCCTTCTCTGCCCTGCCTCGATGGAAGCAACAAAACCTCAAGAAAGAAAAAGGACTGTTTTAAGAAGCAAAAGTAGCTGGAAAGCAGTACCCTATCCTGCTTGCAGAGCTTCATTTTATTTACTGGTATCGGTCCTGTACTAATTGAAGTGAAATTTTACAGTTGAACCTGTGTGCAGCAGTCTGTGGCAATGACACTTTTATTTAGTAAACTGCCTGTTCCTTCAGAAACAGGATGCCTCCAAAAGGAGCTGTGGTCCCAGTTTCAGCTCTCAAGAAGGTGGTTGCATTGTTTCTATCCTAGCATATCACATTACTTTTTAACCATCTTGTTCTAGAGCTTCCCCTTAAAAGCAGCCAAATACTCAACAGAACGTTAGTTCTTAAGAGCCTTCCATGGGCTTTTATCATGACTCATCTTTAATTACAGTGGGTGGGCTGAAGCATTTTGCAGGTTTACATCTTTCCCAGAGTAATGGCTTTTTCTTTTCACATGCACTTTCCTTACTGACTTCCTCAGGTGATAAGTTAAAAGGGAATCCTTTGAAAGAGCTGAATGGCCCAGGCGATGGCCCTAATAGAGGTTTCACAATACTCACTAACCAGGACCCAGAGAGAGCAACATACACAACTGGGTCTAGGCTTGAGGCCTAATAGCAAGTATGAAATGCAAACATTATTTCACCCTCTCTGGTACTTTTAATAAGGCCAACGCTAGGTTTACAAACTCTTATCTAGAGCATCTGCAAAGCTTCACAGGCTCCTCAGATAAAAACCACTGGAGGTTGGCACTGACTAGAGCCATACTTGGTTTCCCACCCCATTTCCTTTAAGGTGTAACAGTGCTGCTTGAAGTTCAAGTCAGAAGGCCAACAGATGATTTTCACAACTTCAACAACTGGTTAAGTGTCTGCAAGAATAGGTCCTTTTCAGAAATAAGTCAAACCGAGACCAGGTTAATAAAGGCTTTAATTTCACACACAAAAAACTCTATGCATAATTTAAAAAGGAAACAAAACCAAGGAAAAACCGTAAAGGGTACAGAGGAACAGTTCTGCTAAAACACAGATAAAGTGCCGCTCCATACAAAACAACATAAAGAATCAGAATCAAAAGTCACTCTGAACACAAGGAAAGAAAATCATCGCACAAATGTGGCCAAAGCTGCCAGCAAACCTGGTAGTGGCTCAATTAGGCAAAGTGTAGGAAGCTTACTTCTGTTCTCCTCTCTGTAGCATAAATAAACAACACTGACAAGAGGCCAGAGATGTTGGGGATAGAAGGAAAAGAGAGGGAGGGAAACCTTAGGACGAGAGGTGTGTACAACCACTGTGTCTCATTCTTTCACCCCTCTGTTCTTGAAACAGCCCAGTTCAGTTGATTGCTTGTCTTTATTTTGGCATTGGACCTAGCGAACTTGAGTCCTGATTCAGACCCTGATCCATCTGATGCCAGTGGACATGCCTGTACTTCAAACCTCTGCACTTCAAGTCCAAATTACTAAAACCAACTGCCCGTATTCATACTGGCACACCGTTTATTATAAAGTTCAAAACCTCAGACACATAGCACACGTGGAAAGGAAAATTTACTAATTGTGCATAAATATGATACAACAAAAGAGACTGCCTGAAATCTAGTAATCAAAGCATGCCATCAAGGAGTCAGTGGTTGTGATGAGACACAGCAAAAGAAATCTGTCATGAAACTCTCAGGGCCTAGCAAACTAGAGTTTTCCAATAAAATAAATATATATTCTTTCCGATGTTAACATCGATAGAGACAAAGTCTGAATTCTGAAGTAATGCATTAGAAAGATGGTAGAGGGCAGAAATCTGTTTAGTTTTCATATACACTTGAAGAGCATTACTAGGTGTAAAGCAAGATGGGGAGGAGGAAATAGACATTTGTTTTCGGGGCGGACAATTTTAAGAGACTTCCATCTAGTACTGGGTTGTTGGTTTTTCTAAAACCCTCTGTATATACACAAGATCCACATGTACTTGGGAGATCTAGCTGTTTCCCTGATTTAAAACAAAAGACCACTTTAGGGGGTCAATTAAATCAAACACGGCAAAAAAATTTGAATGATTAAGAGTATCCACCATAGTCAATTCAGAGGACAGAGAAGAAAGAGTGAGAAGGGTAATATTTTAATTTGTTTTAATATAATCTTTTCAATAGACCACAAATGAGTTTACAAACTAC
This sequence comes from Camelus dromedarius, assembly GCF_036321535.1. Taxonomy (NCBI): domain Eukaryota; kingdom Metazoa; phylum Chordata; class Mammalia; order Artiodactyla; family Camelidae; genus Camelus; species Camelus dromedarius. Next base: position 81,356,858 of record NC_087439.1, read on the forward strand.
CTTTCTTCCATGTTTCCAACCCCACCCCCATGCTCTCTCTACACTCATAATAGCCAACTGTATGACACACTGCCAAGAATCTGTTTCCAAATAATTTTCATTATACAACTATATATGTAGCTGTACATGTGTAGAGCTATATTTATATAGTTACATAATGGTAACTGCAGTATGGAAGAATAAGTAAATTCATGAATTCACTTGCTAGGGTTTTAATTTTTAAATCTCTTTTAGAAAAATTTTACACTTAATCAAGGAGAGATATAATGAAATGTCTAGTCTAATATTTGCCTCCCAGAGTTAATGAACTGATCTTTAAGTATTGCTGCATACTTCCTAAAATGTAAACACATTTACGTTTGTTATTGAGCCATTAAGTTAGGCCTGAAATTAACAGACCATGGCAAGTAAACAAATAGCTTTTGGAATCAAAATATAAATAGAACAACAATTCATGGATTTGCATCTTATTCTATCCTGCTGAGACAAAACTTCTGAATGTGCACACACACACACATAAATATATTCCCTACAAAACAGTCTATCTTCTCATAGGCCTAAATTATAGTCAGGGCTTCTAAAGTGGTAACAGCATCTGGCCATATGCAACTTTCCAATCCTCTGTAATAATATTAGGTGATAAGAATCAAGAAGTTTGAATTTTAGTTTGTAGTTCTCTCTTCCAAAAAAATTCCACTTAAGATCAGTTGTGTGCAGAATTACTGTCAAGTACCAACTCAAAGTCATTTAAAATAATGCAAGCACATTTGGTATTTTCAATAGGAATATTAGTTATGAGCAGGCTGCCTGGAACTGAAGCACCCTGCCATTATTTAATGTGTCCCTTCCTGGCCCCAACATGCAAAATACCCCATCCCCTGATTCTGAGCAAACTGATCATACTGCACAAAAAATACCTACTGATACTTTAAAATACAGTCAGCTCAAAAAAACAACCCCATCAACATAGTCCAGTGGAACTCTCTATCTGCAGTCTTAACTTTTCACTGAACCAAAATGTGAAAGTAACTTTGTAGTGAAAGGGGTAATAGCTGAAGGAGTGAAGGGAGAAATGAAGGCTGACCAGGCCAAAACAACGGACAGATATCAAGGAAAATTCAAGTCCCAAACCTGCAAGTATACAAACAGTGAGATAACTCACCTACTCTTTTCAACTAGTAAGTCCTGCCCAAGACATGAAGATCAAATCAAATTAGGTTCGAATCAAGTGCACTTCTAAACCATACACACATGCAAGCTACAAAAAGCAAGTCAAACAAGGGTATTTCATGGGCAACCTAGGCTTATGGCATTATTTCTTTTTTAAATGCCCCAAATGAATTCACACTCTCTTCAAATCATTCCCCCAAATTTTTAACAGTGCCTCTCAAAGCTCTCAAATACAGATACAGGAAAGTAATAAATAGTTAAAGAATTCAATTAGCACTTCACGCACGAGAAAACCAGTTATTTTCAACAACAAAAAAAGGCACCCAATGTAAAGAAACAAATTTTAAAAGCTGGTTTTTTAAACAAGCATCTTCCTCTGCTCTATACTACTCCTGCAAATCCTACCAGTACCATTTTGGAACGTTCACTACAGTAACACATAGGTAAATGGTAGAAGGCAAAGCTTTTATCAGTAGTTATGCAAAAGTGCTGGCCATTTACTATTCAAAGACTCAATATTTTAGAATAGGTTACTATGTCAGAACATAACCAAGCTTCAGGAGTAGGGCTGGAGCTCTCTTAAGGCAATCTTCCAGAAAAGATGTTGAATCTTCTGTGATGATAGATTTAAAAAAAAAAAAGGAAAGATTTCATTTTGCTATACTTAACACTGTGTGATCCTAATGATTTCTGGGCTCACAAAATTATTTTACAAACAGAATTCTACTCTCAAACTCATTCTTTATATGGTTTCACAAGCTGTTTAACCAGGCTGGTTATGTCAGCTGTCTAATGTAGCACTTAATGTTGCATCCCCATTTAACCTCAACTCAAAGCACCTAAAAAGTAAGATAAATAAATTATGCACCTTTGTTAGTTCTTGGGATTACCTAAACCAATCACATTTTAATTCTCACTCTGTTTTAAGGGAAAAGCCAGACAGCAAATGGTTAAATGTTCAAGCTTTATCCTACAACTCATGTACTTAATTTCACCCTTGTAGCAAGGCTTTCAGCTTTAGTGGTCCAGAGCTTTAGCTTTAACACAAGAATACTCCTCCTGACCTGCCTCTGGGAGACAGAGATGGTAACATTCTTTATACTCCCTAAGTATCCTTGTTGGGGACTCCCAGTTGGGACAGTATCACTTTCCTACCTCTTAAAGTTTTGGCTGCAATCTGTTAGGGTAATGCTTGCTCCATGGAAGAATGACACAGAAGAAAAATAAAAGATTCTATCTTCACCACCATAATAATGTAGATGATATACAGTGAACATACTGTGTCAAGGAATTTCTTTAAAGAAAATACAAAGTGTACAATGAATACCAAATGTGGGACCATAACACATTCCAAAGCACCAACAATCCATTTCTTGGGACTACATGTAAACAGCAAAAGCATCACAAATCCATGAACCAATAGTTTTAAAAAAAGCTCCTCAAGTCAGGTGGCAGAATGCCCCCTCCTTTGCAAGGAGGACAAACTGTCATTAGTGTAACATGGAGAGCTGGCTTTCCAGTGAACTTTACTGATAAGAAACACACATGAAAGATTACAGACTTGAGTGAGACCACTCAAGGAACATAAAAGATAAATGCCAAATGATATGTGTATTTTCAGACATTTCTCAGGTGAATGGACTCTTTAACAACTTCATTTCTTCTTCAAGTTGCTGTGCTGTTAATTTTGAGTAGGCATACTCTGGTGGCCTATCCTAACTCTTTAAGGCTCCATTCATTCCATATATATGTGTGTGTGTATGTACATATATATATATTTACAACATGTATTCCTAAGACAAAAGGAAGTGCCACTCTCATAGGAGAAAAAAAGGATAATCAGCTACAGATGTGAGACCAAGGTTTCCATAAAACAGTTAATATGGAGCGTTCCGCATAATTGCAATTTTCATCTTTTGGTTTGGCCCTGAGCTGTTTGTTGCTCCCGCATCAAGTAGAGTTCCAAATTCTCCTCGGGCAGAGGAAAGAGAGGCGGGTGGCAGTAAGAGAATCGCAGTGCACACTGCCAACCCAGGAGTCTTTTCCTCATGAAGCCTGACGAGTGGTCTTCCCCACTTCCATGCTAAGTGCCTGAGAGTTCTTTTCTGTTTCCAGCAGCTCATCAAAGATCTCCCTTCAAATAAAGCAAACAAACAAACAAAAAAACCCATGAAATTCAGTGAGCAAAAACAAAAGATAAACAAAAACCAGATAATAATAAAGTCTGCATAATCCCATTTGGAGCCTAAATTTTATTAAATAAGCAGTTCATTCATTTTATCACCATCTCATCCCTATGTGCTGATTTTTGAGAACACCTTGGGGCAGGGTGGGGAGGGGGATGGCAATAGCTAGCTTTGATAGAAATGCTATGGAGTTCCCATCCATATAACTTATATCTTCTGGGTGGTAACACTGGAAGACCAAAAAGATTTACAATATGACAGCTTCCATCATAAAACAGTCTTAAGTTCCATACCTAGATGTCACTGTGTGATGAGTAATTAATGCTGAGTTAAAAGCAAATATTTTGGACTTCCAAGGTAGTATCAAGACATTAGCCCTAAGCAAAGATTAAAAAAAATAAAAAATTGTAAACCAATTAACTGATGGGAACATTTTATCCTTAAAGGAAAAAGAAAGAGTTCATGTGATTTTTAGCCTATGACTTCAGATCCAGCAAAGTTTCTTACTTGTGCATATAAAAGAAGATGTAACCACTCCGATCCCGATCACTTTGCACGGAAGCCTCTTGGATTTTAGATACCTCTAGGTCATTATAAGTAAACCAAGCCTGCTTCTTAATGTCGTACACATCACTAATGTAATGACCTGAAATAAATAAAATCTTAAAATGAAGGCTTTTTAAAAAACATTATTGGATTTTTCTCAGGTACAGGAAGTTTCAGAATGAGATACACCCATGCCATTTTATGTTACTCAAGGTTTTAAAACCCATTTAAAAAATTACAGAAATTTAGGGGCAAGGATATAGCTCAGTGGCAGCATGTTCTTAGCATGCATGAGATTCTGGGTACCACCATTAAAAAAAACTTAATTCCTTCCCCCACCTTGAAAAAAAATTAGCAAAAAAAAAAAAAAAAAAAAAAAAACCCAAACAAAACAAAACCCAACAAAAGACAAACAAAAAACCCCTAGAAATTTAAGGGAGGGATATACTATACTGGGACAACTTTTTTGATAAATATATTATTTTGTTTAGGGGATTTTGAGTCATTTATGAATAGAAAAATCAAAACACCCATTAACACAATTCACATTTAGTTTGTACAAAGAAAAGATTTCAAAGTTTTTCTTGATGCGTTCAACTTATTCCTCACAAAGCTAGGCTCAGAGTAACCCAACAAGGAGTAAACACTGGCTACTCCATTTACAAAATGCTGAAATCCTGATGTCCATTTACCTGAAGAAGAAGTGCTACCAATGTGACTGACAACACTGATGAGCCGATAGGAATGAGGAAGATTTCCTGTCTGGAAAATAGAAGTGGACATGAGTTTTAACTCTTCATTTGAATAAAAGCAAACACTAAATTTAAATTTATTATTAAAATTGACATGTCTAAGTTTCAGTGTGTGTGTAGTCAGACTCAATAAAAACCCAAGTGGTTGGTATTGTTCACATCCTTTGACCTGAGTTCTACTCCTAACTAAGAATTCAAGAATTTCCTAAGAAAATAATTCAAAAGAAGGTTATATATGCATAAAATTATTCACTGTAGTATTTTCTATGATAATGAAAAGTTGGAACAAAAGGCCCAATAGTTAAATGGTTACTAATATATCAACTCAATACATTATTCAGTTATTAAAAAATGTGTGGGTCAGCAACATGTTAATTTGTTTTTCAAAACCACATGAACACACATAACTACGGCTCTACAAAAATAGGTATGTTAACAGTTAAGTACTGGAAAACAATGAAAAAAAATGAAGAGTTGCTGTGTTGCTGTAGGGATTATGGGTGAACTTTTACATTTTAAATATTTAAAAAAATGCTATTAAAATACTGTTAATAGAAGAATAAAACAAAAGTGATACTCATACACTGCAGGGAGCACTAAAAGATACAATTTTGGAAGAAATATAGCTACAGGTAAGTGTGAAACCATTAAAATGTTCAGAAACTTTGATGTAGTAACTTATTTCTGGGGCTTTACTTAAAGAAGAAAATCCTAAATATAGAAAACATTACAATCACACAAGAGTTCCTCGATATATAATTTATTATTTTATTTTATTTATTATTAAAGCAAAGTTGATTACAATGTTTCAGGTGTATAGCAAAGTGATTCAGTTATACATTTATATATTTTTTTCAGATTATTTTCCATCATAGGTTATTACAAAATATTGAATATAGTTCCCTGTGCTATACAGTATTTCCTTGCTGTGATATATTATTTATTATAAAGAAAAAAGAGAAGTTAACTTAAATGCTCAATGTTATTTAAAAATAAAATAAAATAAACAGTGTGCTCATTGATGGAATATAGTATAGCCATTAAAAATAAAATGCTTATAGTCTTTTAACAAGCAAGATAAAAACTGTACTTAATCTATGATTTTGTAAAAGCATACCTGGGGTACTTTGAGGGTAGGGATGACAAAAGAATATATCAAAATGCTAATAATAGCAGTTGTGTTAGAACAGTGGAATACTGGGTAATTAAAATAACAAAAAAATTGGAAAATGGGAAAAGCAATTATTTAGGGGGAAAAACAGTAAAGAAGGATTCCAAGTGCTCTAGCTAATGTCACTAATTCAACAGTTCTTACTGAGTAACAGTCAACCAGTTTTGGTATTTAACCATAAAGATAATATAGGTTTTCGCAGAACTAAAGGTGACTTAATATACATACGACTTTGAGAGCTATTACTCAGTTATTATCTAACATGCATGCACATAAGGTGATCACAACATATTTGGCTTTATTTCATTTTATTTTGAATCTGTGTGTAAGACATAAGATGCAAAGGCCAAGAGAAAGTGAAGACCGTTTGATAGTTGCCAAAGGGGCAGAAATTAACCTGCAATGGACACTGGCAGTGTGGCCTTTGAAGATAAGGGGCAGGAGGAGTAATACTGACAATCTGACCAGTTCTACGAAGGGAATAAAACATCACCCACCTCAGCATTTCTTTTAAGTTCCTCAGCTTCAGCTTCTGTATACTCCATATCTAAAACATCCTCATTTCCAGAGTCCTCATCAGAGCCCAATGAATCCAGAAAAGAGTTGTTAAACTCTGAAGAACATAAAGACAAAGTTTTGTAAAAGTTCTTGGAGCAGACACAGAGAAATATAATGGGGAAGATTAAAAAAACAGCTTGAGGGAGGAAGGGTATAGTTCAGTGGCAAGAGTGCATGCCTAGCACTCAAGAAGTCCTGGGTTCAATCCTCAGTACCTCCATTAAAAAATAAATGAACCAAATTACCCACCCCCCCAACAAAATTCAAAAAATAAATTAAAAACAACAACAAAAAAACAGCTTGAGGTACACATTTTATCATCCTAAGAAAACGTGAAACATATCATTATTAGAGTTTCAATTCACCCAGCCCACTCTGGGGAGTAACAATTCAGGCACTAGGTATCTGTAAAAGAAATGTTGCTTTTTGTTTTATATGTATTTATATGAAAGGAGACAATACTCTCATAAGAAAGGAATAAAACTGAAAAAGAATAAAAATTTTACATATAATCCAATTTTGCTAAATTCCACATTATATAAACTATATGTTACATTTGAAGTACTTGGTGCATATTGTAGGTACCACCAGTAAACATAAATTATCTCACAGAAAAGAGACCATTAAAAAGTCAGTATCCTTTCATTTTCTTCAATATTAAGTCATTTTTTGAAATTTAACAAAAATAATGGAAATACAATCTTTAACTCTTAAGTTTAACCTAAAATACACTAAACAAATAATCCAAGATCCATTTTTCTCTTTAATAATGTGTTTTCATTGGAAGAAGAATCCATCTCTACAAATGGCTTTAAATAAAGAATCCCAGAGAATTTCTACATAAATGGTTCTTTGCTTTATAGAGTTGTTTAAAAGACATGAACACTTAAGATTGGGAAGAACAGGAAGAGATTATAGCATCAAAATTTTGGAAGCTCGAGCGTAGATGGGTGATTGAGTTAGCAGACCTAAGAAAGCCAAAGCCAAAACCTAAGCCAGTAATGGAAAAGTTGATAACCAATTCAACTTGTATCAGTCTTCAAAAAACATACAACTTGGAAGTACCAGATATCTTTCAAACCGGAGGAAAAGGAGGGGATAAAAATTAGGATTAGGTGAAAACTGAGTTACAGATTCCTAGACCCACTGTCCACTACTTCATACTGCTGGGCAATGACAGAAGTCTAGAGCCTTAGTCTCTGGAGAGTTAGTAAAAAAGCCTCTGGATTGGGGGGATGCCATGCATGGGAGAGTACCATACTGAAAACAGGGGAGTAGGCGACAGTTTGCATATTGAAAGATGAGTATAACTCCCACCCTGACTCCCAGCCCTATTCGCACACTTGGCTCCCAAAACTCTGGCAGCCACATCTTTTACTTTTAGGCAAGGCAAGAGACCAGAAAACTTTCTTTAGGAATATTAGCCCCAGGGAAAGGCCTAAAATATTAAGATCATCCCCCAAACAGTCCCAACCTGTAAAACTCAAGGCTGACAAGCTCTAGCTATTCATGTACTCAGAGCTTCCTATCATCTTTTTTAGTTCCCTACTCTTAATCATGAGCTGACAGCCAAGGATTACTGGATAACTGAGGAAATCCTTTAACAAGGAGTATAAAGACTATAATAAACACACAGGACAGAGCAATCTGGAGAAAACAGAATCTATTCAGGCAGAAGAAGACTTCAAATAAACAAACAAATGAACTATATTTAATATTCTCAGAGAGTTGAGATGGTATTACTTCCATGAACCACCCCCATCACAAAATCTTATAAAAAAGAAACATTCACAAAACCAGTTCTTGAAAATTAGAAATATGATAGAAATAAAACACTCAAAAAAAGGTTTGGAGTTAGAGATAAGGTTGGAGAAACTTCCCAAACAGTAGAGTAAAATAAAAAAACTGGAGAGAAGAGATGAGAAAATTAAGAGGACCAGACTAGGATGTCTAGATAATAGGAGTTTCAAAAAGATCAATCAGTGAAAATTTCTTAGAATTGAAGGACACAAGTTTCTGGATTAAAATGATCCACTAAATGCCCAGCAAAAATGGATGAAACAGACTCACATCAAGGCACATCACTATAAAACTTCATCACAATAGAAACAGAGAAGATCCTACAAGCTTTCCGAGGAATAGAGGTCACATCAGGATAAAGAACAACTTTAGACTTCTCACACAGCAACCCAGCAAACAAGTTTTTTGTCATTGTCCAGCAGCATGAAGTTGGGGAGAAACAATGTTTTCACAATGATCGTAAACCCAGAATCTATATGCAGCCAAATTATGAAATACCAGGGCAGAATAAAACTTGTAAGGTTTCCCAAAAATATAAGTCACATCTCTTTTTCAAGAAAACTACTGGGGATGTTCTCCATCAAAGTGTAAGTAGACAAAGAGCAAGAGAGAGGAAATGGGAGATTCAAACAAAAGAGAGAATCAGAGAGAGATTCTCTGGAGAATGGTTAGGGAGATCTCAGGATATCTGTGCATGGATGCAGGGGCAACCAGTCCAGATTGCAGCAATTATGACTTGAGAAAGCCATCATCGCCATCATTGTACCATCTTTTAAACCTGAGGACAGAATGCTTAGGAGAGCCTAGCTCAAATTCTTATTTGTCTCAACCATTTGCCAGTGAAATTCTTGCTCTTTCCACCACGTCTTTGGTGTCTAGATCAGTCCAGTCTAGAACACTCATTTTATACCAAAGTGTTCTGCTTTAACCTAGTACTGAGGGCCAGAGAAAGACCACAGTGATCTTAGAAAATACAGAATTAGTCCACTTCTCATGACTGCCTGTCCTGGTGGACTTCTAGCACCTGGTCCATATATTAGTTCTGCTAAATGCCATGATTATGGTGAACCTTATGCTTCTGAATACTCATTCATGACTTTGCCCACTGACTTTCCCAGAGTGAGTGTTATAAATTCACAGGGAAACTGAAGCCACATTATCTTCTCCTAGGAGTTTAACAGTGGCAGTACTCCTCTTTCATACAGATGGATTACAGACACACTATTCTTGCTATTTAATTTTCAAAATAAAAAAAAATATTGTTTATGGATATGAATATAGATGGTAAAATTATTTTTTAAAAAAGGCAAGCTAATGATGAACACCAATGTTAGATAGGTGGTCTCTTCTGAGAGGGAGGGAAAAGGAGGGGTATACAGGTTAACTTTTAAGGTTCTATTTCTTTACCTGGGAAGTGTTCAAATTTGTTATTGTTATTAAAAATAACTAACACATTTTATGTGCTCTTCTGTGTGATACATCTCACTGTATTAAAAAAGGTAATTAAAATAATCTCCATACCTTGAAGACTTAACTCTGTAGCTCTTTTGAGGTCATCATCTTCTTTCTGTTCCCAAGCCTCCTAAAAGGATAAGAACAAACTAAACCATTTAAAGAGGTATTGATTAAACTTATTTAATGAGGATAAAATCAGCTGCTCTGAAAGTATTTGCTAATAATGTTTTCTGTAACTTTATGGATGTTTGGAATATGACCTTTTGAGGAATGAGGAGTTTTTACTCTTTCCAACACTTTCCTCCTAAAATACAAACTTGGGCCTTAAATGCTCTCTCTTTAAGTAAGTGACTTTTGGCTTGCCAACCAAAAGCCACTGAATGTGACATTATGATGCAATTCCTTTTCTTCTTACATGTATGAAATATTTGGAACATAGCAGATACTTCAAACAGCTCTCTTTCCTTTCCCTTGAATTACAAGATTTGCCAAGTTTCTTGGAATAAATACTCCCACCATGGCCAATTTTTAGCTACCTAAGTGATTCTGAATGCAGAGTTGGGAAGAGGTATGTATAGTGGGCTCTCCTAAGCTGACAGGGAGCTGGCTCTAGCACATCACTGACCCTATGACAGCAAGATAAACATTTCTACAACATATTCATAGATTTCTATTTTTATTCTTGCTAAAGAAACCAAGACATTAGAAGCTTGGCAAATACTAACTGAATGCTGTTGACTGTTGCTTTTTGAATATAGCTGAGGTTTTCTTAGAGAAAATAATACCTCTGAAAATGTTTCAATTAACTGACTAATTAATTACAAAAAGGACTAGGAAAAATGTTGACTATAAAAAAATTTCCCTCTCATCTTCAGAGAAAAGATAGTTTACAAAGGATGCAAAAATCAAGAAAAAATAATTTAAGCAGAATTGCTTTATACTTTTCTCAATTCTAGACTTGTTTTTAAAGTTACTAAAATATATAAGCAAAGCTTAGAATGAATTATTCTGCATTATAGTCCTGGGAGCAATAATACTGTGTTCAAGGAAGTAACAGAGGTATTCTCTAAAAGGAAATATGATTACTTAAATTTATCCAAGTATATAAAGTCTATGCTGAAACCAGAAGGTAAAGAACTCTCTTTTAGTAATTAATAGAATGATTCGGGTATACCAAATTAAAGAAACTTCATCTTATAATCCTATTCTCATACTGGAGAAAAATAGGATAGTTTTAACTGGGTCAGCTGACAATAAAAAGAGTATGTCTTTTGTCTATGAAAAGCATGGTTGCTGGATTTTTTTTTTTTTCTGTGCTATAAGGAACTGTTGTTAAAAATCAAACCGTGGTCTTCTCTACTAAAAGTAGGTTTTCTTAAACAAATGATTACTGTAATATTATTTGTAAAGTAGTTTGACATATACATGACGAGGTAGCTAGAGAGGTCCTTTCATAAATAAAAGAATATAGAACAGCTAGTTCTGAAATGGTTTTAAAGCAGCAATTCTCAACCTTGGCTGCACATAAGAATCACTGCAGTAAGTTTTCAAAATTCTTATTAAAAAAAAAAAAGAATAAAAGAAATCTAGATGTGCAGACCACACCCCAGATCAATTATGTCAATTTCTGAGGGGCAGAACAACCCAGGCATCAGTATTTTTTTAAAAGCTCCCCAGATAATATTAATGTGCCATTAAAATTGAAACCTAATATTCTAGTGACATTAGATTTCTTAGTATGATCATTTGCAAACATTAAAACTGAGCATTCATTCTAGGGAGTCTTGGTAAATTTTTGAGGGGAAGGGTTGGGGAGAGGTAATTAGGTTTTTATTTATTTATTTTAATAGAGGTACTGGATATTGAAGTAAATTTTTATTACTAACATGACTGAGATTGCTGAGGATCAGACAACCATGAAAACATCACCTTTTACACAGATTTCACAGGTGACTGCAACAATGCAAATCAACAAGTTTTGGCAAAAATGAGCATAAAGAACTAAAAATTGAAGAACAGATTACTACACAAAGAAAAGAGCAGATAAATGCTAGTCTACCATTAAAATCTAAAATTTTAGATAATACTCAGATAACATTCCTGAGAATTTTATGTTTAAATAATTCACAGGCAAGGATTCATACTGTAAGGAAATGACCAAACAAATACTTTGCCTTAAAATATTGATGATAAAATCATAATAGTATACTGGCTGTTTCAACAGCCTGCAAAATAAAGTTGGACTAGGGATGATCTCTAATAACCTATCCTGCTTTAGCGTGCAATAAATTACAGTAATAGGAGGTAACCAACAAAACATTTTGTTGCATTTGGATTTTTTAAAAAAGAAAAACGATCAATGTTTCTGTTTCAAACCCAAGGCAGAAGCCCCAAACAAGTTTTTGTTTGTTTGTTTTAGTGGGTCAATGATTTACTTTATGTAAATCATCGGGAACAATGCCTGACTCATAGTAAGTGCTTAACAAATGATTATTATTACTGTTCTATAGGAAAGATTGGTATGGAGAAAGTAGCAATATAAATATCTCTTACTTGCTCCTGAAGGCTCTGAGCCAATGCCTGCTGAAGCTCTTGTTCCTCCCTTTCACGCTCCATATCATACTGCTGGAGCCAATCAACCTCTCCTTGAGAACCTTCCGGAGTTTTATTTTCTTTATTCTCATCACAATCTTTAGTTATCTCCGTAAAACTGGCAGGATCTGAGGAAGCAGAACATAACATAACTGGGAAATCCTCTCTAATAAACTGAAATCTCTAGACTAGAGTGACATCTACTGTTTGGAGAGTAATGTATCGTAACCTCAGACATAACTTGCTTGGGATGTACAATCTCATCTTACTGTTTCTAGATCAGGGTTCTCAATCTCAGCATTATTGACATTTTGGGTGGGACAATTTTTTGGTTTTGTGGGAAGAGGAGCTGTACATTGCACACTGTTTAGCGACATTCCTGGCCTCTACCTACCAGATGCCAGTAGCAACCTGCCCTCCCCAGATGTGACAACCAAAAGTGACAGACATTGTCAAATGTCCCCTGGGGGACAAAACAGCCCTTGGTTGAGAACCACTAATCTACAGCAATGATTCTGAAGTTTAACTGATCATCAGAGGCACTATGGTTAAGGATAGAGAAGAATAAATAGCCATATTCACAGGTCATGTCACATGACCTAGTACTAGGAATAAAGTATTGTTTAGAGTAAATGAAGTAAAAATTAGGCTAGAATTATTAATTATTGAGATTTTCCCATTTATTACACTGTATGTCAAGTGAAGTGTGTTTTCATATTAATAATCAAATGAGTCTTATACATATTCTAAATCAAAAGAGTTACATAAAATATGTAATAAACACTTCATGTACCATACAAGCGTATGACAACACACATGTTTAAAACATTCATCCAGGGAGATAAGAAAAAGATTAAACTTTTTGTTTGTTTGTTTTGGGGGGTGTATAATTAGATTTATTTATTTTTTTAATTGACGTACTAGGGATTGAACACTGGACCTTGTGCATGCTATGCATGCACTTCTACCACTGAGCTATAATCTCCCCACCTAACCTTTCACTTCCTTTTGTTCATTCTCAATCTCTAGAATATAGCTAGCTGGAATAAGCAGTAGGGGCATAATTTTGTTCTAGTTATTTAAATATCATTATACTTTTTAATTTAGGGAGAAGAGGAAGGACCCTCCCTCCCTCTCACTTACAAAAGCAAAAATTTTCATCTTAGCAAATAAAGAAAGTTCTCATAAAAAAAATTTAACTGGTCATCAAGAATTACCTTTACAGATTCATTCCATAAGGATTGTTTTAAAATGAGTATGCTCTTTACCTGCTCTAATACTGCATTTTAACTATGTAAATGACAGACACTTTTCTATAGCACAGACGACTCTGAAGCTTACAGTATCTTGGTTTTAGATTCTAAATTAGCAACTAGCATTATTCTTTAATTGAATTGCCAAGAGAATATTTACCATTAAAACTAATTCTGAATATTCATTAAAAGAGGGAAAAAAACTCAGGCTATCTTAAGTGCAAAAAGCAGTATGATCCTAGTTTAAAAAAAAATTACATTCCGCCGTTCTTAGAGAAACAGTCATTTCCATAGCCTGAAACAGGCAGCTCTGAAGCCTATTTGACCCTGCCTGTCCCTTTGGCCTTAGCTTACGGGGCCAGGAATGGATACTTGAGTCAACCATCAGTCAACCATCAGATCACTTCTGTAAATTTGGAACTGAGACATTCAAAGTTAGCTGGTGTTGAGCATTGCAAGTGAAAGAAAAATTCGGAAGTTGAAGCTACTATTTTAGGGCAAAAGGTGAGTTTTTATTACTTTTATTATCAAAACATACTCATAAAAAAAGGTAACAGAGGTATAGTTCTTCTTTTATGTTTATTTTATTTGTTTTCTGGGGGGAGGTAATTAGGTTTACTTACTTACTTACTTACTTATTTATTTAAATGGAGGTACTAGAGATTGAACCCAGGACCTCATGCATGCTAGGCATGCACTCTACCCTCCCCTCTATGTATAGTTCTTCTTAACTAATAATTTTTAGCACTCAGTGTACCAATGTACCTCACACAATCCTAGAATTACACTAATAATTAATCGATGTGATATAAAACAGATGCAAGAAAGTTTACTTTGAGATGCTAAAAATCAATATACATCTGTCTTCAGCGTAAATTTCAGATGGATACAAAAAATACTTAAGATCTACGGGAACAAATATGATCATAAAATAAAAACACACTTTTAAGGACCTTGCACAATCACAGGGGAACCACTGTTAAAACTCAACACTGTTATACTAAATATATCATATGCTTCTTCCCCTACCCCAAATGAAAGCTGCTCCTTTTCTACATTCTATATTTCAGTCAATGGGATCACTGTTCACAGTTTTTTTTTTAAAGACAGAAACCTGGGCGTCATTTTGACTTCTTTTCATTTACCTCCTCATATCAGATGAATTATTATTTCCTAACTATCTCTTGAATCCATCCATTGTTTCGGTTTTCAATGCCAAACCCTTGGTTTAGGGCATCATCAACTTTTGGTCTGAACTATTACAATAACTTACTAAGAGGTCTCACAGGATACTTTGGTTCTTCTTTAATTTATGCACTACACTGCAGCTGGAATGATTTTTTTCAAATATAAATCTTTATCAAATACTTTTTTGTTTAAAATTATTCAATAACTTCCTAATGCTTTTGAAATAAAAGTTCAAACTCCTAAACATGGCTTTAGGCCATGTAAAAACTGGAGACTGAATAATGCTCTAGTCTCATCTTTTGCTTTTCCATCTCAACACTATGTCCCAACCATGTAGATCATCCTGAACTTTTTCAGGTCTGCTAACATGCCATGGACTTTCTCAAGTCTGGGCCTTTGCACACACTCTTCCCTTCCTCTGGCTAACAGTGAAACCTTACTTAGCTGTCTTCCTTCCCCTCCTCAGTTGAGTCATGACAGTCAGTCTGATGGGCCCCAAATATTTATTGAGAATCCACTATGTGCCAGGTATTGCTGTAGAAGCTGGGGATATAGTGATAATTAAGGTAAGATGGCCCTTGACTTCAAGGAGCTTAAGCGCAAAGGCTCTGAGATGAGAATAAGCTTAGTATATTTGAGGGACACACAGAGAAAGCTAGTATGGCTAAAACAGTAGAGTGAAAGAGAGGGAGAGTGAAGATAGGCCATGGTGAGAAGTTTTGATTAAGTATAATGGGAAGTCATAGTAAGTTTAAAGCAGAAGAGTGACACTGTGATTTATGCTTCAGAAAGATTACATTGGCTGCTTTGTTCATGAAAGAAGGTCCATAACAGCAGGGCAAGGGTGAAGGGAGAAATATTACAAATCAGTTGTAGTGGCACAGGTGAGATGGAAGACTAAAGTTGTAGCTATGAAGATGTTCATAAATGACTGGATTCAGGATATATTTTGGAGGTGCAGCAAACTAGACTTAGTGATGGACTGATTGAATGTGAAGTGTAAAGTAAAACAAAAATATCAAGGGAGATTTTTTTTTTTCGCTTGAGCAACTAGATGGATGATGGTACCATTTGCTGTATGGTGCAGGCCCAGCCAACATCACATGGAGCAGAAAAACTATCAGCTAAGACAGTCAAACCATAGAATTATGAGATATTAAAATTATTGTTATTTTAAGGTACTAATTTTGGGGTAACTGCTGCACAAATACACATACACACGGGGAGTAGAAGGGAGAGAAAGCAAATGTGACCAAATGTTGATTAATGAATATATGTGAAGGGTATAAGTTTGTTTATTGTTTTATTCTTCAACTCATCTTTGGATTTGAAATTTTCAAAATAAAAACCTTATTGAAGGTTTGATCATATTTGATCATTCCTTAGAATGATTAACTTTTAAAGTATGATAATGAGATTGAGGAGATATATATATATATATATATTTTTTTTTAAAGAGTTCTTATCTTTCAGTGATACTGAAATCCTTACTGATGAAATGATCTAATACCTGGGATTCACTTCTAAACAACCCAGGGGATAGGATGGAGAAGGAGGCTGGGATAAAGATGAAACAAGATTGGCTTACTGTCAATAATGGGTACAAGGGGGAAGGTTCATTATACTCATTTCTCTACTTTTATTTTTGCTCAATATTTTCTATAAGTTAAAAAAATTGCAGAATAAGCAATGTTTTTAGATTTCAGTTACAGTAAGAAGGTCAATGGAATGATCAGTTTAAAGAAACAGGAAATATAATAATGGCCTGCATCCAAGTGAGGAAGATGGCAACTAAAAATTAAAGGATCTTATATAAAGATATAAAAACCTTATTCACAAGTTTGTTCTTCCTAAAGCTGCTAGAGTTATTAATATTTTGATAACCTATGATTATTAATGATCTGATAACCTTAGTGTTCTCCTCCATTGGCATAGATAATCTAGAACTAATTGTACAAAGACTAACTTCCTTTATTGATTTTAGGGAGATGCAGAACTGACCAAAGAACTGAAAGGAAGAGCTGAAAGCAGGAAATTAATCGGCATGGGACAAAAGCACTAACATTAACCAATGACATCTAAGGGCAGTGATTATAAGTTTAGTAAGACAAAGGGACTTCATAAGGATACTTGAATCAAGAAGAAAAAAACAGAAACACCTATATACAAAAATCATTAGCTTTTGTTACAAATTAAATTGAGAATATACTAATTCTTACGTCACTTGCACATAAAATAATTCAAGGATACAGAAAATTATTTTGTGATATACTAGTATTCTCTTCATCTCCAAAATCCTAGGCTTGATAAACTGAAACACATTAGCTAGCAACCTAAATACAGATGCTAAGGATATGAGAAGAAAAAAACTTGGGCACGGGAAGGGGCAGTGAAAATGTTCTACTTTAAAAAATCTTAAAATATCCATATTGCAAGGCAAGGAGGCTCAGCTCTGTTGTTCATAGTGATAGCTTGAGAAGTAACAAAATATGAATAATTACCACAAAGTAATTTTTTATCTGTATAGCACTTTACATAATACGTATATACTATCTAACGTTCTATTCACAACCACCTGAAGTATGTCTGGTAGATCCCCATACAGAGATAAGAAAACTGAGTATCAAAGAGGTTAAATTACCTATTAAGAAATTCATAACTAGTAAGTGGAATAGCTAAGACTAGAGGCCCAAGACCCTCCCTCTTAGTTTAGTGGTCATTCTACCATTATAAAGGGATGAACCCAAAGGAGAAAGGGGAACTTGAGTTATTTATATACTAAAACTTGGTAAAATTTCAGATACTAAAAAATGAAGAAAGAATTATACAAATTTCTGAGACAGCAGTGGTGACCCGAAACTGACACAAACATTTTTTAAATGCACAAGAATACTAACTTTTCTTTAGATGTATACTAGAGATATGACATACTTTACCACTAGCCTCTGGTTACTACTCACAACATTTACTTCTTAATATTTTAACTGTTAAAAAAAAAGCATAAAAATATTATTAGCTGTTACACAGATCCATCTACCCCCCATTCTATAAGGCTTTGGAACACAGCTGTGCCTTGTTTAACAAACGTTTATCTTCATGAAACTTACCAGGCTCTGTGACTGTTTTTGGCTTCTCAGTTTCCATAGAATCTGGATTTTCAGGTATTTCTTGAATATCATCATCTGCAAATCCAGTATCAGGGCTGCTAGTTGGTTTATCATCATCTTCATGACTCAGAGATGGTGATGCCTCTCTTTTACTTATCTCTAAAACAGCCGCTAGAAGCTCTTCTTCACTCATTCCATCAAATCCTGAGTTTTCCAATTCAGACTTATCAGGTTCTATTCTGCATAATTTTGAATCCTGAAGAAGAGAGCTGCTTTTAGAGGAAATGAGAATGCCTACAAGTACAGTCATCTTAGAGTTTCAAGTTGATATGTTTATTTCTCAAGGGTTTCCTTTCTTTGATGCTGTGGGTTATTTAACAACCAAATAACCAGTATATAAACTCACTGGGAAGCCTAATTTTCCTTTAATAATAACTATATAAAGATACATGTTTATATTCTTGATTATAATAAGTGTTAAATACACTCCTTGTAGAGATTTGGAAAATACATAAAAATAATAAATTCACTCAAAATCCATCACTCAGAGATAATTACTATTAAGTATTTGTTGGTATATTTTCTTCCAGATACATGTGGATTATACTGTAAATATTCTGTCACTACACCTAATATTCTTTTAAAAATGTTGCCAGGTCTTGATCATTTTTTTTTAATAAATGATAAAAATAAAAGCTGTATCAAGATTATGTAAGTACTCAGAAGTTATTTTCTGAATAACCTTCTCTCATTTCTGGGAGAATTTTACTTTGTCATTTCTCATTCAAGGTGAGCAACTACAAACTAGCTTTACATTTGATTTCTTTGGAGGGGTTGTTAGGTTTACTTATTTATTTTTGGAGGAGGTACTGGGGGTATTGAACCCAGGACCTTGTATATACTAGGCATGCACTCTACCACTTGAGCTATACCCTCCCCCACCAAACTAGCTTTAAAGAAGGGAAACAGTCTAACAAGAAAATAACTATTAAAATAACTGTTATCTTACAAAAGGGAGGTTTAAAATCAGTCCCACGAGATGACACAAACTCCTAAAAAATGCTTGTATCTTCAAAATATTAATTATCATTTTGTGTCAGGAAAGATGATGTAGTTGTGCCTTCACAGCCCTTATTTACCTTTAGATTACCTGGTTGGCCTGTTGATGTAAAATGTTTACTATGGTTCTCTCATATTAGTAATTAGTATCAAAGTAAAGCAAGAAATTATTTTAGGACCAATATGCAAAAGCAGCTCTGAAGGTTAATAAGAGAAAGCAATTTATCTACAACAACTTTCATTTCTTAAATGTCTCAATCCTGGAAACAACCCAAGTGTCCACTGATGGATGAATGGATAAAGAAGATGTGGCATATATATACCCACACATATACCTCCCCCACCACACACAGAGGAACATTATTTGGTCATAGAAAAGAATGAAATCTTCCATTTGAGATGACATGAATGGACCTTGAGGGAAACAAGTTATCTACTGAAAGACAAATACTGTATGATCTCACTTATATGTGGAATCTAAAAAACAAACAAAAAAACTAAGCTTACAGATACAGAGAACAGATTAGTGGCTGCCAGAGGTGCACGTTGGGGAGTGAGTGAAATGGGTGAGAGGGCAAAAAAGTACAAACTTCCAGTTATAAAGTAAATAAGTCACAGGAATGTAATGTATACTATAATGATGACTATAGTTAATAATATTGTATAGCATATTTGAAAGTTGTTAAGAGAAGTACATCTATCTGAAAGTCCTCATTCACAAGAAAAAAAATATTTTTGGTAACATGTATGGTGACAATGTTGAGCAGATTTATTGTGGTGATCATCTTGCAATATATACAAATATCATATACCATTATGTTGTACACTTGAAACTAATATAATGTTGTATGTCAATTATATCTCAATTAAAAACAAGTCTCAATGCTCAAACCTTTAAACAGACTGGTTTTGCAGTTATAAAAAGCACATTCTTTAAAACAAGCATCTGAACAGATTCAGTAAGTTTATAATCTATCTTGTGTATTAAGTTTGCTAATGGTGGTTATGAAAGGCATTTGGTTTGGACAGTCAGCTATTTTGATGAGGAATTACTTACTTTTTCCAGGTCTTCCTGCTGCTGTTCACTGCCTGAAATTTCACAAAGTCTCTGGCTAAGGGCCACAGAGCGTTTTAGCTCATCCTCACTGTCTGAATCAAGGCATAAAGCCACAGAGCTCTTGGACTTGAAGGTGAAATTCCTGTAATTCAAGGAAAAAAACCCTATATAAATCTGATAAACATTTGTCCTTATTATTCTTCTGAAGTATAAATACCAAAATAAAACAAAAAGCTTTTCCATTAGAGAATGATTTAACAGAGATAAAAAGACATATCAAAAGAGGTATATTTAAGCATTACCTTTGCCCCGCTCCAAAAGAGCCATGCTTTGAAAATCAGACAACTCTTATGCTATTATATATCATCAGTAAACCAATCACTTTGTGCCTTTTTTCTTTTAATGATCAACTCCATAGAAGTTTGTTACTGTCTTTATAAAGCAAGTACTCTACTGAATGCATGCAGACATTGTAATGAATATGTTTAGAGTGCATGAGGACTAATTTTTGATCTTTAAATTATGATCCATGTACTCTGAAATCAACAGTAACATTCCACTTATCCAATTACATGTAGGCCAGACTTCTGGCAACTTCTACTTTCTAGAACACAGGGATTAAAAAGTAAGAAAAAAGGCTTCTGAGGAAGGCAGTAGTTTCAAAGCCCATGCACTTTACTCTTTAGACAGGAACCTTCTTCCCCAGGAAATGATGTATAAAATAATGTAGCAAGTTCATCAAGAAATGAGAGCTAAGAAATGAGAGAGAATAATCACACAAAAAGGGCAATAAAGAACTATAAAGTAATTTAATGTAAACTGTCTTGTAAGAATTAAGAGCCTCTGAGGCCATTATCATATTAAAACACAGTGCAATAACTGGTATTCATAATGCTGATTTTAAGTCATTACAATATATTCAAATTATCTTCAGTATATTTAATTTAACAATATAAGGAATTCTCTAAGGTTATAAAGATATAATTAAAATTATTTAAAAACTTAAAGATTAAAATTAAAAAGGCAATGCTTAAAAAGGCAAGCTTCAGTTATATAAAAATTCATTTATCTGAATTATCAAATACTATTCTTCAATGATACCAGATAAGTAAGGTGTTACTGTGTTGTCTTCTAAGTGAGCTGAAAATAAACTAAAGGAAAAGTGGTAAAGGTCAAAAAGCACAAACTTTCTTTGATGAAGATCAACATAAATTCATGTTGTACTAAAAAAAAAAAATGTAAAATGGAAATTGGAAAAAATGCAATTAATCTAAATGTGAAAAACTGTAAACAAACGTATAGAATGATGGCACCAAGAAATAAGAGGCCACAATGGAAACCAGGAGGATTGCATAGCAATGTAGATCAAAGAAAAGAGGCAAGTGGTCAGCGATAGGCTCAACCATAGTCTTTGGCTGAGAGCAGCCAGGATATCACTGCACTTCAGCATGAACAATTGAATAACCTCCCATTATAGGTCCAAAAGGGTTTTTAGTACAACTTAGAAGTAGCCAATTAGCCATCTTAATTCTTCACTTCTGATTTCATGCTCACCAAGCAAAACTGAACATACTGATTTATTTATCTATGTAAATACTTTGCTGAAGGAGGGTGACACCTGGCTACTAATACCAGGGTCAAATGCAATAAAGGACATTACAGAAGAACCAATGGTATTCTGGTTCATAACTCAGCCTCTTTTAAGTTTGATCGGCATGACAGGTCTTCTAGGGCCTAAGCATCCTTTACTGAAGAACTCTCAAATTCTCATACCAGTAGACCCTGGAGAACAGATGACCATGCCAAGTATAATGATGCCCAATGAAACCATCTCTTTCTTGAAACTATAGTGATTTGGTACATAAAGAGTGCATTCCATTAATAGTTACTATATTCACAGAAGGCAGCTTGCCTGTAGTAAGGAAAAATATTCATCCTGTAAATGCATCACTTGCTCACTTTCTAAGCAGCCAAGTGGTATTGCTCATTTGTATCTTGAGAACGGGCAAGAGTATTCATATCGGTACCATTTCAGATTTCTAGTCAGTTAGTCATCTGGTTTTAATTGCACTGAAAAATAATTAACAGGAGGAAGAGAAAATAGCAGTTCCCAAATGTCATTTTGTGGTTATATAAGCCCCCCAAAAGCCCTTAAACAACAAAAGTGTCTCTTTTCTAAAAGTACTTTGGGACATCAAATTTTTAGAAAAACTAATTTCAAAGACGAATGACAACCAAGTCATTTAGAAATGTCTAATCAGGAATTGAATTGTGGGTTCTACTCAAATCATAGAGGAGGTATATTAAGAAAAAGTATTTGCTTCCTTCTTCGACAAACTTTTGGTCTTAAGCAAAAAACATAAAACATTCGGAGAACAGCTACATTCCAGTGTGTACCTGTTTTCCTGTCCCCTTTCAGAATAGATCCAGTTCAATTTCTAAGATAAGAAGTCCCACACTGGCTAACAACAGGTGAAAAGACATTTTGGGATCTCCATGTGTATATTTGAAAAATGGTGCTTTATATCACTAGGAGTTATTTTAATCCTTCAAACCTTAAAATTCCTTGTCATCAATTTCTAGAGTTGTAGGATGAAAATACTACACATTAACAGATGATTTAAGAAGTTCTGAAGCAAAATTTTGAGAGGATCACCCGAACTTGCTCCATTGTTAAAAACTTGTTACACCCTAGATTAGTTTAAAGCAGATTCAGGAAAATTCTGAAGTATAGTAATGCAGAGCAGTTATCATGCAAAAAAAGACAAACAATTAAGAAAAGGGGAGGGGATAATCCTGGAAATCGGGGTGAGACAAATCCTTAAAAACAGATTTTGGGTACACAAGAAATATAACTCACTTTGAAGGTGTAGAAGGGCTGGTAATGCAGGAATTCACCATCTGAGAGGCTTTCAATGGTCTAGAACTATCAGAAAATTAGAAAATAAATAATGTAAAAATTACATTACTAAAAGAATGTTTAACTTATAAAATGAATTATTTTGTATTACAGTCCCTTATATATTCTCTTGAAAAGCAAACAACTGTAATACTTTTACTAGCAAAAGAGAAAACAAAGTACTTTCTCTAGGCTCTCCCCTATCTAATGCTCTAAATAAACAACACTGAAATGAAGTCAAATACAATGCATATGAAAAGAACTACTTAAGAAAATTCTCGTCTCAGTTCTTTACTTTTAAGCAATAAAATAACAATAGCTCTCATTTATTGAGGACTTACTAGATGTTAGGCACTGTAGTAAGGACTCATGTGTATTATCTCATTTAACGTTTACAACCACCCTTTTATTTTCCCTACAGACAGGTCAAGGAATTTGTCCAAAGTCTTAAAGCTATTAAACTGTGGAGTCAGACAGCCTGGTTTCAGGCCTGTGATCATAAAGAGCCTTGGCCGATGGTTTGATATAGTACTACTGCAGAAAGAGTACTAGCTCTACCAGCAGAGGGCAGTTTGCATCAAGCAAAAACATCTATTCTAAAGAAAGGCTGTAAGAGAAAACCTGGGAACACGCTGTTATTGACCCATTGAGGCCTTTAGTATAAACTTATACAATATAGAATATATTTTCAATTATTAATCCAAGGGGAAATAATTTTACAAAACTCCATCAATTCATGTTAGCAAATATTCATTTACTTTCTGAAATATCTATTATTCCACTTTAGCCAAGAGACCTGGCTCTTCCAGTTACTAACTGTATGAGCTTAAGAAAATCACTTAAAACCTCCTCAGATCTCCTCTATAAAATTAAGAATTTAGACAAAATCTCTGAAATCCCTTCCACCTCTGAAGTTCTAGAACTTTATGATTCTACCAAACTAGTATTCAAGTATAAAAAAGAACTATAATACATGGCTCAAAGTTATGCAAGTATGCAGAAGAATGAGCAACATTCAGAAGTCTTAAGGTTTTCCCAGCATTCATGAAGCAAAATCAAAAGTATAGGTTACTTCTTTTCTCATGGAAGAATTCCTGGGAGCCACTGTAGTTCTTCATTTCACTATTTCACTGGTACATTTATGAAGACACAATCTATTTTGGGGGCCCCAGCATAATATTTAGTATACTGTTTCTCAAGTTTGTATACCCCAAAGAGTCAGCAAAGGCATTTGTTAAAAATATTGATTCCCAAGCCATATATCAGATTTGCTAAAACAGAACTTCTAAGGAATAAAAATAGAGGAATCAGTATTTTTAGTGCTCAGGTGACTCTTAAGATCATGCAAATTTGGTTTATGTTTCCCAAATGTATCAAACTGTCTTCCACTGATCTAAAAGAGTAAGAAGCACTTCCTAAAAAGGTAACATTATGAAAGGCAACTAACATACGTTGAAAATTTTTAAGCATTTTATTCAATTACTTAAATCAGGCAGTAATTTAGCACAAAATCCCAAAATAAAGCAAAATTAAAATTTCTTTACTGGTCTGATTCTACCTGGAGTCATGTTACCTAGTTCATTCTTTTTTTTTTTTTTTAATTTTTTTTCCTTTTTTCAGTTTTATTAGGTAGAATTATTACAGTTCAACTGCACATACACATTATATTGCATGTAAATACATATATACAGTATACTGCCCATTTTTTTTAGTTTACATATATGTACTGATTATTGTTTCTAAGCCTTTTCATTCTTTTGATCAGATACTAATAGCTTTTCTACTTCAAAACAGAAAGTAAGGAAATTCTCAAAGACTTACATTGCCATCTGTGCACTCCAACCAAGGTTGAAGGGTGGTTTTGTATTTTCAGTGCAATGAGATGACAGGGTCAGGTATCTTGGAATGATGACTTGCTGCCCAATCTTGTTGTTAAGTGAGAGAGCAACATTGAAGCTGTATCGTTTCAAATGAAGAATGAGGATCCTAAAAAGCAAGAGAAGATGACATCACTAGTTCATACAAAATAGAGGTAGCTCTCTTACAGGTGAAAAGACATCACCATAACTAACCATAATAGACAGCTTTTGACTCAATACATTATGCCAAACTAAAGATCCTTCAAAGAACATTTACTAAATACCTGCCTTTCAGTAGGCACTGTGCTAGCAAGGTAATAAGAATATGGATAAAAATAAAACACAGGCACTGCATGGATTAAGGAAGTTTGGGTAAAATACTTATATTGTTCCTAGAAAAAAAAATCAGACAAAACATATCAGACAAGAAAACTAAATTTTAAAATATTGGTATTGATATTGAGTCACATTCTTGAATTATTTATTTCAATGTTATATAGTTTACAAAAAAACTGGATGCCATTTAACCACAAATGGTAATTTAATCAAATTATTAAACAGTCCTTACATGTCAATTTGACAGTGAATATTAATTTTTTTCAGGATGATTTTTGACAAGAACTATTCTTATTTCGGTAGCACTTTCTCTAGAGAAAGGTAAGTGAGAAGTAAAAAAAATTTTCTCCACTTAGAAAAAAGTTCTACAAAATGTACATGCACAATCTGGTTTGTGGGCCTGAAAAGCCTTTTAGCTTTGTAGAAACACTTCTTTTTAGTTATTGTAGCAACCTTTTCACCTCTAATATAGAACACAATCTCTGTCTGATGGGCCTAATATTTTTCACAGCCCACAATTAGTTACACTCTAAAAATTGAATTTCAGAACTCTTACGGGAAGAGACCTCAATTCTAGGCAAAAATAATGTCTGATTTATGGAAAAGCTGTTTCCTTTCTTACCGTATATACCTTTATCACAGAAGCCACAAACTCAAAAATCTGTAAACTGAAGTTATTGATTATATTTCTCTTTAAAAAAAATATGCTAGAATTCATAGCCTTCAAATTTACAACTTGAGAGAACACAAGGATACAATTAATGTGAAGAGACCAAAATAAATGTCAAATGTCAAATATTTTGACTAAATTTTCAAATGATCCCACAAAACTTGCACAAAAAAATCCTACCAAAATCATATTACCAAAATAAAAGGTAATATGAAATAGTCAAAATCACTGATCTGTAAAAATGAGATAAACTAAAAATGAACAAATCTGATAGATATCAGGCTCTTCAAGAATAAAAGTAGATTGTTTAATACCGAAATGAACAAAAACAGAGCAAGTCCAGTAATTAGGATTTATGATACAAAGGCTTCTTCTATTTCATGTAAGTTTGGAATAAACTAAGCTTTATGACATGTGACCTACCAGGGGAAAAAAAAATCAAGGAGAAAAACTGCCCTCAGCATTTTTTTTTTCCACTTTAAAGACCAAACAGCTAGACTATGGGAAAGAGAATGGATATTTAGCTTTCCAGGTCAAACAGGTACTTTTAATTGTACCCTGGTTTCCTTAGTGACAGCTGATAACAATCAATCCTTTTCCTCAAGATTTATTCCCCCTACCCTCTTGCCTTAAAATACTCACAAATATGAAAGAACAAGTCTTTTAAGTAAAAAATATAGACTATGGTCAACATGATTATACTTCTATGATTTATAAAGTCATTTCTTTAAAAGAAAGTCATTTTCTGGAAAGGCACAGACTACAGAATGGAAAAGAACTAGTCTCCAGGGGCTAGGTTCCAGAAACTCCACTCCACACTTACTCACAGAAAACTGAAGCTACTGAAAGAAAGTAAAGCACTCTGCAGGCAAAGTGCCATATAAATACTTAATGTTAATAATAACCTTGTTTGTAGTTGAGACCTATTCTTGGAAAGAACTAAAAGTTATTCTATAATCACATCATAATTTTTCTACTTAGTTTGGTTTTATGTTTATTTATACAGAATCCAATATAAATTAACTTCATTTCTAATTCAGAATTCTTACGACTATAGGAAACTTACAAATTTAACAAAATCCTCTGAAAAGAGAAATACACAAACTGCAAAAAATTACTCTACTTTATTTTCAAGCACACATGTGTATGTGCCTGTAGCAGATATTTTTACTAAAGGTTTGGGATAAGAGAGGCAGACTACAGCACAACAAATTATAACTGAGAATTACACATTATTGAATTAAAAACTTAGTAGTTAGTTCCCAACATTATTTCAAAGTCTCACCAGCCTCATCATCTCCTTGCCACCTTCTTTGGCCTCTCAAGTTCCTTCTCTTCTTTAATATTCCAAATCCTCTTCCTTTCTTATATAAGAGCATTCTAACTTTCCATTCTCTACCCTCTTCATAGCTCAGCTTTGCTGACCTTCTTTATAATCCATCTGATAAGCCTCACTTATTCAGTAATATTTCTAAGTACTTGAAAGAAGAAGAACTGAAGAACCAATTAATTTTACCTTGGTAGCCTGTTAAATTTGTGTCTAACAAGAGCACACTTCCCGCCACACTTCTCACAGGAATACTCAAGTTCTTCTGCCTGTAAAAAGCCAAGAGGGAAAAATAAAGAAGCATGAAGTTGAATTAGCACTGCCCCATTTAAATGCTAATAATCTTCTCCAGTCATAGTAGTTCAGTGGAATGGCAACTCCGACAGCTTAAATGTTGTGTCTAGAATCACAAGCCTTACTAAATTAAGACCTAATCCTCAAAATAGAGTTAATCTTAAAATATCATGCCCTGTTTCAGAATTCCTAATTTCCTTTTTTATCAAGGAAACATCTCAATTTATGATAGTAACTAAACTATATAGTAGCAGATTCTCAACCTTTTCCCCATGGATACACAAGAACCACTGCCAAGAGTATATCCAGACTTTAACATTTGGCCATAGCAGAGATAAGATCACCTTCAGGTTAGGCGGAGTTCCTGGTCTGTTAGGTGTAACTCTACCCCTTTCTTATAATGGAACTCAATCTTCTGGTGACAGCCCACTAAGAACAACTGCTCTAAAAGGACCAAAGTTTGGGGTGGATATCATTACCTAGAGAAAACTGAAACAAGAAATCCTTAAAAAATGGGGGTAAAAGATACATAGGAAAAGCTTCAAATTCTATGATAATAACAGGAATAGTAAGGAATGATTAAAACAAAAAGAAAAGCAGAATATTTATCTTTGGGTGGAGCTGAATGTTCATCATTTAAAGAACAGACTTTTTTTTTTTTCAATCTTAGGAAGACAATCCTGCCCATTTGTTACAACAAAACAAGAACTACTACTATATAGACAATGAGTGATCTTGGCAAGTTTCCATTAGTTATAAGGACTGCTATACAACAGGTTCAATTATGCCCCAGAAACTTTCTGAGTATCTGTAATGGTGTATTACATATGCCAATATTTATTTATATCTCTATAGCTTTGAATAAACATGTCTCCCCTCCCTTTTTGTTTGTAACAGCGTACATATAACCTTCTAAGGAGAAGCAAAGAGTATTTTTTCAGTCCTCAGATCTTAGTATACTAACTTATATAATGTCTCCAATTTTGCTTCACATTACCAAATTTTAGCATATATCACTTTATATGCTTCAAATTAATATTTGTTTACAAATAACTGCTTCAAGGTTGTCTAAAACACTTGCTGTTGACTTACATGTATAATCTATGAGAAGCTAATTTTCTTCTACAATTGGTTAATAATTAGATTTAACAAGTTTTTAAAAATAAATGCTATTTATAAATATTTGTTGTTGAAACTCTGCCTTACAGAAATCAACTAAAAGTACAATTATCTATGATATATAAAATTTAGTTATGTGAAAATATCAAAAGATACTATTTACCCTAAAGAAAAGATCAAGGGAATCCTGAATTGAACGAGGAGGGAGTGGCTTTTTCCTTCGAGGCAGGTCAATGGAGAGGTCATTAAACTGTTCTCTTTTGGGAATAGTCTCTCCACATCTGTAAGAATAAAAGATGACAAATATAAGAGTTTAGAAGCCTAACTGTGCAGTACAAAATAAATACAAATAAACTTCAGAAACACTTTCCCCAGAGAACTTATCAGGTACTGGAAGACCATGACTAGGCATGAGAAACATACAACATTTAAGACTTTTCTCATGCTTACTCTAACCCTTAATAAACCAATACAGGTAAAACTTTAATTGAAAGTGTTTAAGTACCTTCTTAAAATGCTAACTTGAAAATTTTTATATTTTCCAAACCCCCCACTTTAAAACACTAAAGTGTAACATACATATAGAAAAGTGAATCAGTTAAAGTTGTATAACTTCATGAATTATCAGTTAACACACATGAAATCATCACTCAAATCAAGAAACAGAACATCATGAACTCCCCAGAAGCTCCCTGACATACCTCTTCCCAATCACTATCCCTTTCTTTCTCCCAAAAGGTTAACTATTATCCTGACTTCCAATACAACAGTTGAACTTTACCTGTTTCTGAACATTACATAAAGGGAACTATGTAGAATGTTTTCTTTTAACTAGCTTCTTTTGTTCAACATCAGTGTGAGATTCAACCACACTTGCTGCAAATGGCTGTAGCCCATTTTCACTGTTGTCTAGCATTAAGCTGAATGAGCATGCTACAATTTATTCATATTGCTACTGATGGACATTTGGACTGTTTCCAGGTTTTGAATAATGTGTTAAGTTGAAAATTCTGTGTATTCTTGAACACTGTACAGGCACTTCTGATAGGCAGCCAAATTGTTTGGTCATTGGATACATTTTATTGAATTTCAAAAATTGGGCTCAGAGATCAAAACACAATATTCAATTAACCTGGAGGCAAACTGATTTCTTTTACATAGCTTTAGTACACTGTTTTTCATTTTGTGTGCATATCAGCATTTTTAGTAATATTCATTTTCCTATCCCAGTTCTCTGTTGCCACAGCTGAAGACTGGGGACTATAAGAATATATTTGTTCTTCATTCAATAAACATTTATTGAATGCCTCTTTTACAGGCAGAATTCTAAGATGACCCTTGCCCTTCCTTGTCTAACTCCATCCTCTGTGAGTGTTGGAGAACTGTGATGAGCTATCACTCCCATGATGATGTTACCACATGGCAAAAGGGATTCTGCAGATATAATGAATGTTATTAATATTAACTGTTTAATCAAAAGGAGACTGCCTGGGTGGGTTAAGCCTAATCACACGAACTCTCTAAATCTAAGTCTAGAGGTCTCAGACAGAGAAAGTCAGGGATTAGAAGTCAGAGTGATGTCCTGCTGGCCTGGGAGAAAGCAAACAGCACTGCTGTGAACTACCTATGGAGGCCACATAGCAAAAAAACTACAAGCAGCCTTTAGGAAATGAGTTGCCCCAGCCAACAGCTAACAAAAAATGGGGACTTCAGTTCTATAACTGAAAAGAACTAAATTCTGCTCACAACCTTTATGAGCTGAGAAGGGGACCCCGTACGCCAGCCAATATCTTGACTTCAGCTTTTTGATACCCTGAGCAAAGAACTTAGTCATACTCTATCTACACTTCTGACCTACAGAACTGAGTTAAGTGGATGTTGTTTTAAGCTGGTAAGTTTGGGGCAATCTATTATGCATCACTGAATATGCCTCCTATATGCCGAAACTGTTCTACGTACCAGGGTTGTGGCAGAGAACAAACCAAGACAAAAATATCTCCCTTCATGAAGCTTTCATTATACTAGAGAAAAGAGACAATTAAAATAAATAAATAAATAAATAAATAAATAATATATATATATATATATATATATATATATATATATATATATATATATATATATATATAGTGTGTTAGATAAGTGCTAAAGAAGAAAAACAAAGTAGAAAAGAGGAAAGCAAAAGTAGATGGCCAGAATTTTAGAGAGGGTAGTGAGAAAATGCCTCACTGAGAAAGTATCCTTTACATAAAATACGGAGAAGGGAGGGCACTAGCTATGTGAGAATATGGGGAAAGAGAATTTGAGACAGAAGAAACAGTAAGTGAAAAGGCCCTGAGATCCTGAGGTACCAAGATCCTGGCATTTCTGAAAAACAACAAACAGAATGAGCAAGAGGAAAGAGTGGAAGGAGATGAAGTCAGTGAGTTAACGGGGAGAGAGGGGCTGCTGAAAGGCAGATCAAATGGGGTTTTGTAGATCATAGCAAGGATTTCAGCTTTTATTTTAAGGGTTATGAACAGAGGGCTGACAAAAACTAACGTTTATTTTAAATGGATCTCTTTGGCTAATGTATTTAAAAGAGACTACAGAGAGGCAAGGGCAGAAACACAGTGATCAGTTTAGAAGGTGTTCCAACAATCCAGGCAAGAGATAATAGTGGTTTGGACCAGAGTGATGGCAGTGGAGGTGATAAATAGAGGTCAGATTCTGGTTGTATTGTGAAAGAAAAGCTCAAAGGATTTACTGACATATGAGACGTAGGGATGCAAAAGAAAGAGAAGAGTTAAGCAATACACCAATAAGCAGTTTTTAGACCGATAAACGCTATGTATGCAACTATCATTATTGAGAAAAGGAAGACTACAGAAGGAGATTTTATGGAAGAGTATTAAGTACTCAGTTTTACATATTTTAAGTTCTTTAAATGGAGAATTCATACAAATTTTTCCTATTTAAGAATACATTATTAATATATTGAATTGCCTTACAATAATCGAAAACCAGTCAATCTAGACTATAATAGTTTGAAAAAAATTAAGTATATTTGACAAACTGGTCAAACTAAACCTACAGCCAGATGGGACAGAGGCTAAACATGGAAAATTACAATTTGGGAATAAGATGTATGGAATCTTCCTTCAGCCAGAAACTATTTCATGTTTAAAGACTTGTCTTAAAGAAAATGACTAATAAAGCAAGAAAGGTGAGGCTTTTCGAGGAAGTAGTTGGACCACTGCTGGGGCCCCACAGAACTCTGTTGCTTCCAGGATTTGCTAACCCTTGGGCCACTATTCAGGCTAGCCACCTAGTGTTCAGCCTCATGCCTACATACTGTGAGCCATGTCACTTTCTGCACTGGTACATACACCTCAACTGCACATCCAACACCTCGGTGTTACATAACTGACGTGTCTGATTGACGCTGTTGGCCCAGTGTGGCAGCAACTACTTTGATGTGGCCTTCTTTCTTTCTGTGCTGCCTATGGCTCTTCCTATCAGAGGCAACAGAAAGTTACCTATTAAAAAAATTTGTTTGGCACCCCCTACAATTAAATGATACAATAACAGTCAAACTTTGCTTCTCTGACTTAACAAATTTTGTTTGGAAAGTGTATTAGAAGAAAGGGAAAGATGGCTGTCTATCATATTATTAACTGCTAATAGGCTCTCTACAAGGAGATGAAATGTATCTGGAAGACCCAGACCTTTTCTTTAAAAAATAATTTATCCAATAGGGGAAAATAAAAAAGACTGAAGAAATCACGAAGATGAAAACTGTCACAGAATAATAATGCAAAAGTACTACCTTTATAGTGTTCATGTGAATGTTCAAAATTCTAGTCAAAAATACTGGAATGTTATAGATGAAAGAGACCTCGGTGAGCACTATCATTTTGAGCAGCCTAAGAAAAATAAATATGGAAGACAGAGAATGAAGAGCCAATAAATGGGTGTTGAGTTTTTCTAAAGAAAACTCCAGAACAAATGGAAGAGAAGCAGTGTTTAGAGGATAGTTTTCTTGAGCTAAAGAAAATCCCAAATCTTCAAATGAAAAAGCCCCACCCATCATGTTAAAGGCAAAATTAACCAAAAAAGTGTCAATACCTAGATGCAAATTAGTGAAATTGTGAATTTCAAAAATAAAGAGTATGACAGATTTTCAGGAAGAAAAAATTATCAACAAAATCAGGTTTCTCCAAAGTGTCAGAGTAACAGGATATGATCGGACAGTATATATAATATGTTGAGGGGGAAAGAAAGATTGTGTGTGACTCAGTAATTCTGTATTAAGTCATGTATGAAAACCACAGAAATAATTCTCATTTATATGGGTACTCTGAAGAATTCCACTCTCTCTGAAAAAATGTTTTCAGAGATGTACTATCTATAACTGCAAGATTAATCAAAATGGAATCTTTTAATGTGAAGTGCCTGGGATAGAAGCCCTGATAATGAGCATGGAAATTAATTAAATATAGAAGGTAAGTCTCAATAATTAATATGAAAATGGTTAAAAAGCATTACAAAAGTTAAAAATAATTCAAATTTTAATATTTTTTGGAAAAAAAAACCCATTTTTAACAAAAACAATTTGGTTCAACAAAATAAGAAACTGAGTATATGACCCAGTAATCCTGTTCCTGGGCATATATTCAGATGGAACCCTACTTCAAAAAGACACCTGCACCCCAACGTTCATAGCAGCACTATTTACAATAGCCAAGACATGGAAACAGCCTGAATGTCCATCAACAGATGACTGGATAAAGAAGATGTGGTGTATTTATACAATGGAACACTATTCAGCCATAAAAACCGACAACATAACGCCATCTGCAGCAACATGGATGTTCCTGGAGAATGTCATTCTAAGTGAAGTTAAGCCAGAAAGAGAAAGAAAAATACTGTGTGAGACTGCTCATATGTGGAATCTAAAAAAAAAAAAACATAAATACAAAACAGAAACAGACTCATAGACATAGAATACAAACGTGGCTGCCAAGGGGGCAGGGGGTGGGAAGGGACAGACTGGGATTTCAAAATGTAATATAGATAAACAAGATTATACTGTATAGCACAGGGAAGTGTACACAAGATCTTGTGGTAGCTCACAGCGAAAAAAACATGTGACAATGAAAACATGTATGTTCATGTACAACTGAAAAATTGTGCTCTACACTGGAATTTGACACAACATTGTAAAATGACTATAATGCAATAAAAAAATGTTTAAAAAAAAAAAGAAACTGATTAATAGGAAGGCATCTTTTTAGGGAAAAAGAAAAACAAGTATTCCCAAAAAGTTCAATATTCCACACAGTGATTAAAAGAAAAAACAAACACACAGACACACACACACACAAGGTAGATCATATTAACTGTTTAGCCAACAATAGAGCATATGACAAAATATTTACATTCTTAGTTCTCCCCTACCAAATATTTTTATAGAAGATAAAAACATTGAAAAAAGATATTTGTACTCGTATTTCCTCATGACACAGGAATAAAGATGAGATAAGAATTAAAACCTAGAAGAGTTTCAGTCACTTGCCATAAAGACTTACAGGGGAAAAGAGTTTTCTTAGAGACTACTTACGCTTTACAGATGATGGAGTGCTGAACTTCAAACTCCAAATTAGTAATAACAGGGCAAGTGTATACTCTAGTAGCTGAAATATCTGGTGAATTTTCTTCTCCAGGAACAGGTTCAGTCTTCCAAGTTTTATTCAATTTTTCCATATCCTCTTTCAGCTGGTCTAAGCACTGACTTAAAAATTCATGAGCATCCTAAGAAGGCATAATATCCACAATCAGATCAAAACATTTCTTATCACAATAATAGCTTATTAACATTGTGATTTATGCAATGAAAGCATATGTGGGGAAACGTCAAATATACTGACTTTAGGGTACATATTTTATAAATAATCTTAACTATAATTAGATTAGCATGAATAATAAATGAATCACTTCCTTACTTCTTTTTTTTAAAGGTGATCTTTTTTTGTAGGGCCTTTGTAGCTAAAATTGCACAGGGCCCTACACTGGCAAACCACATCTATATTATTAAAATATGATGAAATACACAGAAGAGTTATATTGAGCCTTACCCGAAGTCCTCAGGTTTTTCAACCTGTGATGAACACACACACACAAATCTCATTTTAAAATAAAATCAGGTAACACATGAAAGTAATTTCAATTTCCCCTATCTCTAAGGTGTTTAAAAACAACTAGTACTCACATTCTGCATATAACCAGAGAATCTCTCTGCTGTAGCTGAAATGGCATTTTTAACCTTCTTGAGTAAATCTTTTTTAGTCTCCGAATTACAGATATCCTTTTTAACAAGCAAGTGTGCAAAGCGTCTGGTAAAACAAAAGACAAGTTTAGCAGGTTTTACAAAACACTGAATGGATGATACTTTAAAGACTGCTAACAAAGGTACATAAAATGTTTAAGAGTCTAAAACTCCATTATTCTATAATCAATATGGTAAAAGGTGACTCAGTAAGTATATAACAATTACCTGATAAGTGCATTGAGTGGAATTTTCTTCCATGGGATACCTTGCTTGAGCAAGTCATTTGCAAATGATTGGAGTGAAAATAGAGACTGTAAAATAGCATTCATATAACAGGTATTTCCCAAGTTGGAGAAGCTGAAAGAAAACAAAAGAAATAGTACTTTTGAAGACAACAGTAGTTCCTAAAGTACGTTCATTTAAGCAGAGGTTCTCCACTATAGCATGCATCAGAATCACTTGGAGGGCCTGTTAAAATACATATTGCTGGGCCCCAACTCCAGAGTTTCTGATTCAGTAGGTCTGGACAGAGAAGGTGCAAAAATTTGTACATCTAACAGGATCCCAACTGATGCTGATGCAGCTGGTCTGGAGACCACACTTAGAGAACCACTGCATTGCAACATTATTACAACTTCGTTTTACCTCAAGGAAAATCACACATTTTCAAACGAATGCTAAGAAGGACTAGGGACATATCTAGAATATATGTATGTTTAGCTTTAATGGGTACTGCCAAACATTTTCCTAAAGAACATATTTTTAAAAAACTTTTACTTGGAAATATTCTTAAACTTTCGGAAAAGTTGCACAAGACTAATATTCTTTCCCTAGATTCACCAGTTGTTAACACTTTTGTACTATGTGATTTATCATTTCACACCTCTCTCATTCTTTCTCTTCCTGAACCATTTGAGAGTAAGTTGCACCATACCCATTTAGCTCTAAATACTTAGGGTGTATTTCAAAGGAACATTCTCTTGTATAATCAGAGTACGGTTATGAACACTATAAAAGTTAATACTAATACTCCTACCTAGTATACTTTCTTTAATCCAATTTTATTGATTGACCCAATGTTTCTTTATAACATTTTTTCTCCTTAAGCACAAGATTCAGTCCAGGATAACATAATGCTCTTAGTTTTCATGTCTCATTAGTTTTCTTTAATCTGGAATCATTCTTCAGATTTTTCTTTCACGGCACTGACATTTGTGAAGAATGAAGCACACCCCCGCTGCCCTCACCCCCTATTTTTAATGGAATGTTCCTCATATTGGGTTTGCCATTTCCTCATGATAAGATTCAGCTCAGGCTGAAGGCCACGTAGTGATACTGTGTCCTTCCGAGGGCATCACATTCAGAAGCACATGATATCCCTGTGCTGCTTATTGGTGACGTCAAATCTGAACACCCTTAAGAACTTCCACTTCAGACTATGACAAAGTATCAGGGTCTGGAATACCCTATGACAAAAAACTGGACAACTGGACAACAGGCAGTGCAGGACTGCGATCTTTGAGAGAAGGATTTCAGCCTGGAGGCAATTTGTGAAGTGGAGACCAGGGCGTGGTACCCATATAGGCCCCGAAATCTTGCTAAGTCAAGCTGAAAGAAACTGGAGTTTGAGAGGCTCAAGTTGCTAAGGTTTCTGGGACAGAGTACCAAAAAGAAGGGAGCTGTGCAAAGGAAGAGTTACAGAAATCTGTACAGGAGTCTGCATGAGTATTTGGCTGAATAGCAACCTGTGCAAGTTTAGGGTGAAACCCCATGACACCAGGCAAGAACTTCAAGGAAAAGAATGATCACTGGGGTCTATTAGCTGAACAGCTCCCAGTGCTTATGCAGGACCTAAAATTGTGAGTTCCCATCAGTCATAGAGACCTAGATAAATTCATGGGGCATTAGCATAGACCACAGAGGGGCCTTGCTTCTGGAAAGGAATCAAATTAGCATTAGAATAAAGGCAACTTAAGATTTGACCCCAAAGAACTTAAAAACAGAAGTCTCAAAACAAACCCAATTGCAGGCAAGGATATTAAAACAGCCATTATAAATGTGCTTCATGTGATCAAGGATGTAAAGGAAAACATAAAAATACTAAGAAATGGAAAAATTAAAAAACCCCAAAATGAGATGAAAAACACAAAATTTGAAATGAAAATTTTATAGAATGAGATTAATAAACACTGAAGGAGGAAATAGTGACTCTAAAGACAAAGTAACATGAAATAGGAAAAAGAAATATCCACATATTTTATATAATATAAAACATATTTCATAACTTAAAATACATTTCTATATTTTATAAAATATAATTATACTTTATATAATATTTTAAGTATTTTAATGTATATATAAAAACAAATATATGTATCTTTTCTTATTTACCCTTCTTTCTTACACAAAAGGTAGCATACTACATATACTCCTTTAGCAATTTGGTTTTTTTACTTACCAATATATCTTTTGTTATTTTCAGGGTTTTTTTTTTTTTTTTTTTTAAATTATAGCCATACTAGTAGGTATGAAGCAGTCTCTGACTTTGGTTTTAATTTCATATACCTTCTTCATACTTTTATTACAAATTTTCTTTTTCATAGCTGCACGATTCTCCATTGCTTCTAAGAATTTGTCCATTTCATCTAGTTATCTAATTTGTTGGTGTATTCTCTTCTAATCCTTTTTATCTTGGTCAGGTTGGTAGTAATGTACTCACTTTCATTTTTTGTTTTGGTGATTTGAGTCTTCTTTCTTTTTTACCTTGCCAGTTTAGCAAAACGGTTTGTTAATTTTGTGGACTTTTTCAAAGAAACAACTTTTGGTTTTGTTTATTTTCTCTATCATTTTTCTATTCTCTATTTTCTTTGTCTCTGCTCTAATCTTTATTATTCTCTTTCTCCTGCTAGATTTGGGTTTAGTTCCCTCTTCTTTTTCTAGATCCTTAAGGTGTAAAGTTAGGGTACTGATTTGAGATCATTTTTTAAAAATCATAGCAGAATATACTTAATATAAAATTTACCAAATAACCATTAAGTGCACAGCTGGAAAGACATTAAGTACATTCATACTGTTGTGCAACTATCACCATCATCCATCTCCAGAATTTTTTTCAACTTCCCAAACTGAAACTTTGTACACATTAAACAATAATTCCCCATTCCCTTTGCCCTGGCTACCACCATTTTACTTTCTGACTCTATGAATTTGACTATAGCTGGTAACTCATATAAGCAGCATCATACTATTTGTCCTTTGGTGACTGGTTTATTTCACCTAGCATAATGTCTTCGAGGTTCATTCACACTGCAGCATCTGTCTGAATTTCTTTACTATTTAAGGCTGAACAGTATTCCATTGTATGTATATAATACATTTTGTTTATCCACTCATTGATTGGTGGACACTTAGGCTGCTTCCACCTTTTGACTATTGTGTATAATGCTGCTGTAAATATGGATGTACAAATATCTGTTTAAGTCACTGCTCTCGATTCTTTCGGATATGTACCCAAGACTTGCTGGATCATATGGTAATTCCACTCTTAATTCTCTGAAGAACTGACATACTGTTTTCCATAGCAGCTGCACATTTTACATTCCCACCAGCAATGTACAAGAATTCTAATTTCTCCACATCATCATCAACACATTTTTTAAAAAATGTAGGCATTTATTACTAGAAATTTCCCTTTTAGTACTCCTTTTCTGCATCCCATTAGCTTCGGTATGTTGTTCATCTCCTAGAATTTGATTGAGTGTATTGTTTAACTTTCACATATTTCCAGTTTTCCATCTGTTACTGATTTCTAGCTTCATTCGATTGTGGTTGCAAAAGATACTTTACACGATTTCAACTTTCAAAAATTTATTGAGACTTACTTTTGCACATGCTAAGCATGCACTCTACCAGTGAGCTATACCCTCACCCCTGAAAATATTTTTCTCTTATTAGATGTATTAGCCCATTCATGTTTCTTGATGTGGCTGACATATCTGGACAAACTCTGTCGTGCTGTGTTATAATTTTACTTATCTACTTAGTATATTTTAGAAATATTTCTTTTGGTTTTAAGAAAGGCTTTTTGTTTTAGTGGTTATATCTATATTTATACTTTTTTAATAGTGCCCTTAACCCTCATTTCTTTCTTTTTTAAATGTTTTATTATTTTTTAATGGAGGTACTGGGAATTGAACCCAGTACTCCACGCATGCTAAGCATGCACTCTACCACTGAGCTCTACCCACCCCACAATCCTTGTTTCTTGGTGGTTTTTTTTTTTTTTTTTTTTACTATCTAGTCCATCCATTTTAAAAGGTATTCTTTGACTCACACCTATTACTTATGACCCAGTCAATTAAATTATTCTACTTTCTTTCTCTCTCCTTCTATTTTCTTTTAGTTGCAATCATACTTCCTTGTCAGAACACATAATGTCTATATACCATCCTTATATATGTGTTCCCACCAGTGTTTAAGTCTTAGCTCTACAGCTGAATATATGAAATATTCACTATCTATCTTTTGTCAATGTCTCCACTACGTCTTGGCTTGATACAGCTCATACCCTGTAGAGTCCTCAGAAGGAGCGCATGTGTACAGTATTCGGAGTTCTTCCGCTTCAAAACTTATTTTTTTCTAGCCCACATACTTGTCAGCTTGGATTGGCAAAAAATCTTTGTTCATTCTTTCATCAAGTTCTTGAAAACAATGTTCTTTGGTGCCTTGCTTTGAATGACAACTTGGAGAAGTCTGGTGTCAATCTATTCCTCTCCCCCTTGTAAGCTATTTCATCTTTTGACTGAAGGCACTGAGAATTTTCCTTATCTTTATAAAGTCTTACAGTTATACTAAGATGTCTTGCTCATTCAATTTTCCAGGTCTCTAGAGAGCTCTTTGTATGTAAAAATTCAATGACTTCATTTCCAGAAAGTTTTCTTGGGTTATGGTTTTAAATACTAGTTCTGTTCCATTGTTTGGATTTTCTTCTTCAGAGATTCTAGTTATATGGAATATGGGATCTTCCTTGCCTGTTTTTCAATTCAACCACTCTCTCTGACCATTCACACTTCTTTCTTTATCTCATTTTCCTATCTTGGTTGTTTTTTCAAAGCCCCTTATTAAATTTTCATTTGAATTTATTTCCCCTTTGGGAACTTTAATTTAGACTTAATTTTTGATATGATGTTGTCTTTTTCCTCTCTAGCATTTTTGAGTTCAAGCGACTGTCATTTCTTCACTTATCCATTTTGATTTTTAGTTTGAATGCCTGATTCATGGTGCTTTTTACAAGTCTTTAAATGCTTTTCATATCTTCAAATACTTAATTCAGTTTTAAGTGTTATATTAACAGTTTTCTTATAGTTCATGTTGGTTTTGGTGGCAGAATTTTTATTAGCCTAAATATTTTGATTCATGTTTTCTTTTCTTCTAGTTTTTATGGAAGTGTCCTGCTTTTTAACATTCCTACTCAATTTGTGGGTAGGGTTCTTAAGCACACCATCTTCTTTTAGCTTAATAAAGTGCAGTTTCTTTAATGGGTGGTGATGGTAGGAGAGAAGAGGGGTTGGCATGTCTTGTTACCTTTTATTTCGGCACAATCCTTAATTTTCCTCTCATTTCTTTCTTTTGCTTCTAAGCCAAGTCTCTAGACTTGGCTGATTCTTTCCCCTACAAGTAATGATTCTTTGAGACTGTTACTTCAGATACCACTTACTTTCAAGCCCCTTGCCTTGATCAGTGCTGCAAACTACTAAGATCCAGACTTACATTTAGTATTTTGATACTTAGTATTTACTAAGTATTTGAATTTCTCTTTCTGAGTGATTTTTTTTTTCTGTACTTCATCTTAGTCTTATATTCCTATATTCTTTTTTCATGGAATCTCTTAAGCCTCCTGTTCCTGACTCTCAGCACCCACAGGCTTAAAGAAGTCAGAAACAGGCATGCTGCTAGAATCTGGTTTGCTCCTCTACTTAGAAAGTAGTTTAAAGGGGATGGTATTCTTTGTATCCTAGAATACAACTTATATGTGCTTTTCTTTTCACTTCTCATTCATTTTATGTTTTTGGAGGGACCTGTGAGGAACACTGAATTAGGTAGCCTCCATCATCCTCTAGCCCTGGCAGTTTCCTACTCAGTATTTTTGTTTGTTTATTTTTAAAGGAGTCCTTAGTCCTGAGTTCTTGGTCCACTTAAAATAATACATTCTAATTCCTGTAAGAAGTCTGAAAAAAGGAAAGCTGCATTTCTAGGGATGGGGACAGACACTATACAGAAATTAAAGAAACACTGGAGGTAGACAGGGAGCCAGGAGCACCAAGGGTGGGTAACTCATAAGGATGTCAAAGGACTCGAAAGGAGATGAATGACACAGAACAAAAGTAGACTACAAAATACACAACAGGAAGCACCAAGAAAGTGAAACAAGTAAGGTTAAGTTAGACAGAAATAAGAGCTGGATGACAAATGGCTATAAAATAGGATAGACTAACATAAGAATGCTGACTGGTAAGGAAGCAGCAAGATAATTTCAGACAGAACAATTAGAATGAAAAACAAAGGAAATTAAGAATTAAACT
The DNA here is from genome assembly GCF_036321535.1 of Camelus dromedarius. NCBI lineage: Eukaryota > Metazoa > Chordata > Mammalia > Artiodactyla > Camelidae > Camelus > Camelus dromedarius. Next base: position 81,398,147 of record NC_087439.1, read on the forward strand.
GAAAGGTAAACATTTAAGAAGACAGAACAGGAAAGAAGAGGCTCAGCAAAAATAGGTAAGCAGAGAAGAAAGTTATATGTTTTCACTACAAATTTTCTGTTGTTTCCTGCTGAAACCTGAAGCTGAAGCATATAAACTATTATGGATAAGCCAAATTGGCAGACATGACTCACTCAAGTAAAAAGGTATCTAAAAGCCAGTATAAAAACAGTAATTTAGCGGGGTGAGGGATATAGCTCAGTAGCAGAGTGTGTGCTTGGCATGCATGAGGTCCTAGGTTCAATTCCTGGTGCCTCCATTAAGGGAGGTTAAAAACCCAACCCAACCCAACCCAATCCAACCCCAGTAATTTAAGTAAGATTAAAAACAAGCAAGCTGGGAGGTTTGGGGAGAGCAGTTTGGTAAGAGTAATCAAAAATTTCAAAGTGTCTTCCTTAATCTTAACAATTCTACTTTCAGGAATTTATCCCATAGAAAAGTTTAAATAAAGATTAAAAATATATATAAATATTGATTCTAGCCTGGACTGTAATTGAAAAAAAGGGAAATCTAAACGCATACTAGCATGGCTAAAGGTTATGTACTAATATATGAGGCTGCCCATAATTAATGTGGGATGGAAAGAATTAGGGAGCAGACAAGTAACATGGCATAGTGATTAAGAAGGCAAGTGGACGTGGCAATAATATGCAATGTGCAAAAATACTGAATCACTATGTGGTACACCAGTACCAACAATGTTGTAGGTCAATTATACTTCAAAAACAAACTCAAAGAAAGAGATCAGATCTGTGGTTATCAGAAGCAGAGAGTAGGGGGAGGGGAAATTGGATGAGTGTGGTCAAAAGGTACAAACTTCCAGTTATAAGATAAATAAATACTAGGGCTATAAATGTACAACATAATTAATAATTAACACCGCCCTATGTTATATATGAAAGTTGTTAAGAGAGTAAATCCTAAGAGTTCATATCATAAGGAACAAATATTTTTTTCTTTTTCTTTTATTTTGTATCTACATCAGATGATGGATATTCACTAAACTTACTGTGGTAATTATTTCATAATATATTTAAGTCAAATCATTATGCTGTACAATTTAAGCTTATACAGTACATTAAGTCAATTATATCTCAATAAAATTTGAAGAAAAAAATACAAGTGGAGTCCAACTGCCTAGATTTACTATTGCTGTACTACTGACTATAACACCTTGAGCAAGTTAACTAACTTCTCTAAGCCTTAGTTACTTCATCTTTATAAAAGCAGATTTTTAATACACCTAGTTTATAGAACTGTTGAAAGGATTTAAAGAAAAAATTTCATTTAAACTCTTAAGCTCAGTTTCTGGCATATAAACATTTTAGGTAAGACTGCTATAATTATTTCAGTCATTATACCATAATCTCATTTTTGTGTGTTTAATAAAACTATAAGCATAAAGGGGCTGGGGAGGATATAAATAATACTTACTGCTAAAGTATCTCAGGAGATGGATGAAGCATATGGGATTGAAGAATACGCATTTTCCACTTTATGATGAATGTTTTATATATATATATATTATTTATATATATATATATATAAAATATATATGTATATTTCCTCAAAGTTCAAAAATTTATATATATATATAAATGTATATATTTATATATATATATAAAATAATATATATATATTTCCTCAAAGTTCAAAAATTAGAGACCAGATAACATACTTAACAGTATTTACGGATGCGAGTAAATATTTGAGAACTATAATTAATATGACTCCTTTTATCCTTTTTTAAATACCAGGTAAAGCACACTTTAGTTGAATCATTTTATAAAAACAAAGCAAAATAAAAGAATTTACCTACCCCTGCAGTTGTTGCTGTTGGTGAGAGGAAAGGGGCACTCTTGGTTTGTTCCAGCCAGTGTAATCCTGGTTACACCTCAGTTTTTTAACAGAAAGAGGAGCTGGCTGAGGAAGAAATCCCAAACTTCTTTTGGCAGAGGGAGTTTGGCTTGAAATATTAGTCCTATAAAAAAGAGTAAATAATGAAAAAGCAAAACAATTTTGAATACTACCTTTTCCCCTAGTAGATTCAGAGAAGTCAATGCCTAGGAAAAAAAAAAATAACCTAAATTTGAGGAAATATCAATGATGATGATCACTTGGGGAAAAATTTCACAAATGTAAATTATCAAATCTGTTAATAGAGCTGAAGAGACATATAATACTGCACCCTACTTAACATCCAACCAAAATAATCCATGTTCATGGTTTGAGAAAAATGGCTTTTCATTCACTTTTATCCACTTAATGGCTACCATACATTAGTTTACCTAGTCTTGAAATCATTTAGGCAGTGAATTTTTTCCACTATTACAAATAATGACACAACAAATATTTTTGCCCAAACTCCTTAAGAACTTAGTCTAACTTATATGCTTAGCAGTGAAAATGTTAGAAGCATTTTTCAATTTTCATTTTAAATTTTTCTGGATAGTGTAACTGTTTTCCAAAAAGGCTATACCAATTTAAATTTCCACCAACAGTGGATTTCCATTCTTCACATGGTCTCCATTACATTATTATCACTCTGATGAGTGAAACATGATCTCATCATTCTTTTAGTTTGCATTTTCCTGATTATTACCAAAGATGAACAATCTTTTCTTCATGGTTTCAAGTTTTGTGTCTTGTTTAAGAACCACCCTGTAATGTAAGATCAGAGAAATGTTTTCCTGTATTTTCTACTAAATGATTAAAATTTGTTTTCCCTCTTATTCAGGTCTTTAATCTGCTTGGATGTTTACTTTTTTGTATCCTATAAAGCTGAAATATGATTTACTTTTTTATAAGGAAAAGTCAATTATCCCCAATGGCTTATTGTCTGGCTAGGCTATCTGTTAGCCACTATTTGGTTTTCTACTTTTAAAAAAACTGTGAAATAGAACACAGAAAAGTGTATAAAAATCAAATGTGTAAAACATGGTGCAGGATGTCAATAGTGAGGGAAGCTATGTGCGTGAGGGAGGATGGGAGTAGTAGGCACTCTTTGCATTTTCTGCTCAATTTTGCTGTGAACCTAAAACACTCTAAAAAGTAAAGTTTATTAAGTAAAAATCAAGTGTGGAGCTTAACAAATTTTTATAAAGTAAGCATATAAGTAACAATGTCAAAAACCTACAAGTGCCCCTGCCCAATCACAACCCTGTTTCTCTACTCTAAAAATTATTAGCTTTCTATCAGTTTTATTCCTTACTATGTACTCCTAAACACTGTAGTTTGGACAATGCAAGATTTATCTGTTTTCATTCTTTTGCTTCCAACCTTTATCTTTGTATTTTAGTTGTCTCTCTTTTAAATAGCATATAGATCTTTATTCTTCCTTTAAAATCCAGTCTCTCTCTTTAACTGGAATATTTAATATATTTATATTTAATGTCATTACTGATTTGGGTTAATAACTTTTAATATCCTTGTCTACTAATTCTATCATCTGTGATGTTTCTGAGTCAGTATTTCTGATTAATTTTTCTCTTCCTTATGAGATGTACTGCCCTGTTTGTTTGTATGTCTAATAATGTTTTCTTGGGTGCCAGACATTGTGAATTTTATCTTGTGGGGTGCTAAGTATTTTTGATTTCTATAAACATTCTCAAATTTTGTTCTGGGATGTAGTCAGGTTACCTGGAAACAGTTTGATCTTTTGGGGTCTTGCTTTTAAGGTTTGTTATATTGGACCAGAGCAGCAATTCATCAAGGGATAGTTTTTCCTTACTAGTAAGGCAAGACCTTTCTTATCATTCAAATTGCTGCATAGAAAAAGGAACTATGCCTGGCTTTATGTGAACTCCAAGCATTATTTCCTTAGATCCTTCTAGATGGTTCTCCTCCTGGCCTTGACCAGTTCCCTTACCTGCATATGCTGATCAGCACTCAGATGAAGCTCAAGGGGGACCCTCTGCAGATCTCTGCAATTCTTTCTCTGTGCAGCTTTCCCCTCTGGTACTCTGCTCTGTGAATTCTAGCCACAGTGGCTTCCCCAGACTCCTAGCTCCACTTCCTCAACTCAGGAGGAGCACAGGGCTGGCTCTGCCTGGTTCCTCCTCCTTGTGTGGCAGCCTAGAAACTCTCACTTTTAAGAAGCAAGGTGAGGCAGTCATAAGGCTAATTTTATTTGTTTGCCATCTCTCAGGGATCACCGTTCTTCACTGCCTCATGTCCAACATCTTGAGATTCACTGTTTAAGATACTTTGTCCAGGCTATTAGCTGTTTCATGAAGGAGGGTAATCTGGTCCCTGTTACTCCATCTTGGCCAAAAGTTGAAAAGTCATCTTAACTTTTTAAAATGTCTAAGTTAACTATGGCCTCCTCTCAAACAAACAAAAAAAGGAACTTAAAATGTTTTAATTTCCCTGTACACTTCTCCACTCCTGTATTTCTTCTTATTGTCTAACATTTTATTAATTTTTTTTGCTCATTGATTTTTCTTTCTTCTACTCCTTCCTTTGCTCAGTTTTCTTCTTGCTGAATAAGTTGTCTTTATATATCTAAAAACAACATTATTTGTCTGCATTTTTTAATTAAAATTTAACTGTATACAGAATTCTTTGATGGTATTACTCCATTGTCTTCTGTCCTACTGTTACTAAAGATCAGTCTATTTTCCTTTTATAGATGATATTTTTCTTTCTCATAGCTTTTAAAATTTCTTTACCCATCACCTTCTACAATGTGGTTTAAAAAATATACATATATATATATACACACATATATACATATAAATATACATATATATAATTTGCTGTTTGGCATTTGTTGAAGCTTTTCAATGTGTGGACTTCCTTCATTTTCATCCATTATTCCTTTGATAAATTCCTTACCTTTATTCTCCTTAGTCCTTTTTTCCAAAATGCTATTAAGACACGGAGGATGGCCCATCATATGTCTCTTATTTTCATTTACCTTTACCATCTCCTCTCTGTCCTATACCCTATGATCATGCTATTCCTGACTTCTGGTATCAGTCTGGCCTCAGTCTGGACCTCTAATCTGCAGAAGATTTTATGTTAGGGGTTCAGAATTCTTGCCCTTATGCAGGGTAACACTAAAGCAGATGCCAATCATTGTAATTCACATTTTGAGGTATTTGATTTCTGCTCAGGGAGCATCAGGCAAGCAGCATATTTATGGTTTCAAACTCAGGTACTTATACAGAAGAAGTATTTTTGCCTTACTAGCACAGAGAGCAGTTCAAGATACCCAGCTTCATATAACTTCATGTAAGAAACCAAGGTTTGGTCTGGGGTCATGTTTGGTTCCCTATCTCATGTTGGTTTTAAAGACCCACCCCTAAATATTTGACTCCAGTCTGTATTTCACGTGTGCTCTGTGGCTTCAGCCTTTACTCAATATTCGTTTTCTCATCAATCTGGAAAATTTCACTCTTTGAGTGCAGCTTTACATTTAAAATTTTTTTTACTTGCTTAATCATTCCTATGTGCACTGAGTATCTTCATTCTATTATTCTGAGAAGAAATTTGTATTGTATTTAATAAATCATTGTAAACCAAACGCAGTTTTTTTTAAACTTAGATTCCCTTAAGATTCTTCTAATAAGTAGAAATATGTCAAGATTTCTCTCTCTTAAATTCAAATATCAAGGTTACCACTGCAGTCATAAAGTGCTAGACAGATACCACCCAAGGCTGAATATACCTAAATATACAATATCAAATTCTTTATTTCACTTTATTCATTTTACACAAATTATCAAAGATGTTTTTACCACTTTGAATTAAATTCCAGTAAAAAACGAAATATGACTTAATGTTATTATAAAGCATATCTATTATACACCATTACCTTCACTTTTTACATTGCCCTTCTGTGCAGCATTCCATGATCATGCCCAGCAGTTGTCTTACATATTTAGAGTCAATAAACCTCAAAAAATTCAATCTGAAGTTATCTCTAGAATCAGAAATTAAATTTCTGACTAGCCTTTTCTAGTAAAACATACTCACTAATGTGAAACTTCTGCTTTTTAAAGAAAATGCCTTTTGGTAGGTGGTTTAACAAATACACAGGCAACAAAGACAATTTTAAAATGCCCCAAAGGAGAGACCTCATTATGTTCATCACTTAGGATGACGGAAAATACACTTATCTAGAATCTGATCACACTGCCAGACACAACCTGTGGCCTCAGTACAAACCTTCCTGGACATCAGTTTACTCATGTGTTGGAAAACGTAAAAAAGAAGAATGTGAACTAAAACATTTCTAGAATACTTTCTAACTAAAATGTCATTTCTCATCTATTTTCTTATTTTAAAATCTCTAGAATCTTTTAGAGCATTATGCACAGCCCAGCCCATCATTTAATATTCTGAAGAAGAGAGCTCTTCAAGTTCTTCACAAGGCATATAACCAATGCATACCTGTCTAGGTTAGTGTTGCCAGGGGAGTAGTCCTTGGACGCAGCTCTGCTACCATAAAAAGATGATGATTGCAAAGGTAAAAGCCCTAAAACATGAACAAACACAAGAAAAATTTAATTCTTAAATCAACCATTCAAGTTCATTTAATAATAAAATTAAGTATTGGGCTTGTTTATATTTAACTCTTTTTTTCTCCCTTTCTGTTCATCAAATTAATACATGTATATACATGTTAAAAGAGCAAACACTGTGGAAGAGGTTATAAGCAGCAAAGAATACTCTCCCACCCCGAAGTTCCACAAATTTTGCTTCTAATTTCTAATCAATTTTTGAAAACTTAGTCTTTCTGATTTCCTTCATAACACTAAATAATGTTTTTACAATTTATTGATTTATTAATTTTAAACAGTATCAGCTGGCTCATTCTTACAAAAAATTAGAAATAAATTCTCATTTACATCATCCTACTCTTGTTCTCCTCTCTTCAATTATTTTAGTTGTGTTTAGTTTTACTGATTAACTTTGCAACTTGAACACACTTAAACCTTCTACATTCTGTTCCTTGAACCTTATCACTTGACTACTTACTACCTTCTCTCAATCCTCCTCTTTCACGTCAAGTTTTATAAGATGTATCTTAATTTCAACATTATTAAGGTTACTATATCTTTAAGTATTATTTTCTGATACAGGTTGATTATAAAAGCTGAAAATCAGTAAGTTCACATAATGTATTATTATTTCAGAGGTAAGAATTGTATTAGAGGTACTTCTTTCAGGAGGAGTCCAATGTTACAATGTTACACTAAAGAGACCATTCCTAGAATCCTGATCAAATAAATTCTCTTAAACTCTCAACTTATCAAAATAATGCCATATTTAGCTTGCTTCAATTTAATTTCAAGTTGAACACAGTATTCAAATCAATACCAGGTATCTGAATCTCTAAGGAGTTCAGAGGATCAGACAGATATATTAAGTGTAAGAAAATACTAACAAAAATTCACGGGCAGTCTAACTTCTAGGTTTTATAAAAACAAGGTGAGCTTTAACAATTGCTTTAGACAATAATTCCAAGATCTTATAAAACTTCTAATAAGTAACAACACTGATGAACTTTAATTTCAACCACTTTAACTCTGTGGATTCACGCTATGGTTCAGGATGTTTTGACAAATGAAAGAGCTAGGCAGCCAAACAGGAGAAAAGGTAAAGCTTAGATTCCTTGTAAGTAAAATGAAAATTCCTTTATATTTCTAATACTTTCATAAATTGGTACCCAATAACTAGTACTGAATTATAAAGTATGAATAATGTAGAGAAATATGCCCCAGTTTAGGTTCCTATTTCTAGTCTACTTCAATATATCATATAATAAATGAATATCTTATACAAAGACCAAATACTTACCTGATGTCCTATTCTCTTCTGACTGTTTCAAACTCAGCTGCTTCTCTCTACTGCTGGTTAAATACTTTCTTGAGGGATCTGTCATAGCTTTGTTGTTCCTACAGTTAAGAATTTAATTAAATACATGTGTATAAAGATATAACTCTTAATTTTAAATAATTGTCATTAAAATTCTTACATTTCAACTGCCAAATTTCATTGATTTACTTGGAAGTTAGGCTACAAGGTGTTAAAGCCTCAAGAGGTCAGTGACAAGCAAATGAGGATCATAAAAATAAGCTTTCATTACCAAGTCAAAAGCCAATCCAATCCATAATCCTGATAATTACATAAAAAATGAAGGAGTATTTTCTTTATACAGAAGTCAAACCAGAGACAGCAAAATTATATAGCTTTTCTTAGCCAAAAGCAAGACCAGATGAAATGATTCAGCTACTAAGACCAAATGAATTAAGAAGTATTCAAAACTTGATACTGAAAAGCTTTAAAAAGTAAAACAAAACCCAGAAAGTTCCTATAATCTATATAATTTGAAGTACTATTTACTATTTACATTATTTCAATTCATAGTTATTAAGTTCATGAACACAAAATTTTAAGTTAAAATTTCTCTTTTCTTTCTTTCTTTTTTTTAATGAGGAGGAGGTAATTAGGTTTATTTGTTTATTTCTATTTGGAGGAGGTACTGGGGATTGAACCCAGGACCTTGAGCGTGCAAAGCATGCGCTCTACCACTTGAGCTATACCCTTCTCCCAATTTAAAATTTCTTAAGTGGCATTTCCCCCCTCTATTATTCCCAAATACCTGGACCTATATTAAGTAGAGTCAGTCCATTCAAAAAAATGCTCACACTTTAATTAAAAGTGCTAATTTTAGGAGAACCATCATGAATAAAGCCTGTAAGTAGAAACGAAGATGCTCCACTCAGATTCCCTCTGACCTCATTTTTTGTGTCCTCCCTTCCATACCAATTTAAGTATGTTTTTGATAGCCAGTATCTAGGATTTTCCTTCACAGGACTATCCTCATACTGCTAGAGATACTTTGCCCACACTCTAAGAGTCACAAGTAAGGTCAGGTGCTAGAGTGCAGGAGCCCAACTTCCTTGCCTTGGATTAGAACAGTTTTAAGGTGAAATTTATATAACAGATTTTTCACTCAGGGATTAGGATGAAGCCTAATTTCTGCAATTTTTTGGGTTAGAGACCAGGTTTTTGCCTGAAATCACACTCATTCTTCATTTTCTGCACTTCAGCATCTAGCTTTACCCACATGCTTTTCGGTATCCCCTGGGAATAACTCCTAAATAAATCACTTGCACGCTAATCTCCATTTGAGGGTTTGTTTCTAGAAAGCTTAATCTACAACAACTGGTACTAAAAGTGGGCCTAAGAAGCACACTCTAAGGACAGGATTCTGGAATTGGATCACTTGTTTGGCAATGACAACAGAAATTCCATTGCTAGTGGTAATATCTCCAGTATCCTAGAGTGTTACAACACTGAGATTTTTTTTCATCTGTAGTGAGCTAGGATGGGATAAAGCAGAAGAGTATATGGCTCATGCAGTATTTCTAGCATTTGAGAAATACAGTAGACTGCACAATGGCTCTTGTTGGGGGTTACAGAAATGTTCTAAAGCTGGATTATGGTGATGGCTGCACAATTCAACAAATTTACCAAAAATTACAGAATTATACATTTATACATTGTGCATTGAAAACAGGTGAATTTTATGGTATGTAAACTATATTTCAATAAAACTGTTTTAAAAATATTCCAAACTATTCCCTTCCTTCTACCCAAGCTTCCTATCAAGAAATGAAATCCATTTCCCAACCCTTAAAGGAGCTGGCCTTGTGATTTCCTTTCCCCAAAAGAATGTAACAGACATAACAGTATGTAAGCCTTGATCCTAAGGCTAAAGGCACCTTGCAAATTTTCACTCACTTTCTTGGAACTCTGCCACTGCTATGTGAATAATTCCAGGTTAACCCGCCAGGTGACTAAAAAACATGGCCGATCACCCTCATCACCCTAACCACTAGCCAGGCTATGGCTAGTCATACAAGTAAGATACCGTGGACCAGCCAACTGCTGGCCAACCTACCAATTGACCATGGGTGCATGAGAAAATCAAAGAATCCAGCCACAACTGGCCAAGCCTAGCCCAGATAAGCAGAACCACTCAAGTGACCACTGACTCATAAGTAATAATGGTTATTATTTTAAGTATATTGTTATATAGCAATAGATAACTGATACAGTGATATGGGTTAAATAATAATAATAAAGACTATGAGTCATCAAGGGAACTATGCAACCAGAGCAAGCCATCATGAGCTAGGAGCTATCATACCCATGAAGTTGTAAGATCAGGAAGTTACAGCAGTAATCCATCATAAAATAGAAGTGGTATAGCCAAATAAAAAGCAACAAATAATAAGAGCAGACCTTAAGAGTATTCCCTGTGACCAGTTGAAAGAAGAGGAAAAAACCTGGACCTGATTCATGGATGGATCATCTTGGTACATTGGTACAAGCTGAAAATGTACTGTTGCTGCACTGTAGCCCCACTAAGGAACTGCCCTGAAAGACAGTAGTGAGATGAAATCCTCCACTGTGCATAGTTTGAGAAGTGCACCTCATTATCCACTTTGTGTGGAGAGAAAAGCAGATCAATGGACACCATCAATAGATGGTGGCAAATGGTTTGGATGGATGGTCAGGAGCCTGGAAAGAGTAAGCCTGGAAGATCAGGGAGAAATGATTTATGGAAGATGTTTATGAGCAGTCATACAGAAGTACAGACAAAGCGTGAAGATGTTTCACATGTTAATGCTCACCAAAGAACTCCACCAAAGAGACATTAAACAATCACACAGGGTAACTTAACCAGTAGATGCCAGCCTATCTCTGTATTCAGCTATCCAAATACTTCTATAAAGGGTCCATGAATAACAGCCTCGGTGGCAGAGATAAAAGCTATGAATGCACCCTACAACAGGGGCTCCCTTTCAACAAGGCTGGTTTAGCCACTATGCTGCTTAATGTCCAACTGGTCAGCAGCAGAAACTAATGCCCAGCCCCTGATAGAGTACTATCCCTTAGGGAAACCAACCAGTCATTTGGTGATAAGTTGATTACATCAGAGCCCTTCCATCCTGGAAAGGGCAGCAATTAATTCTGACTGAAATTAGCATATATTTTTGGTTTGCTTTGGCCTTTCCTGTCCACAGTGCCTTGGCTGCATTGCTATCTGAGGGCTCTTAAGAGTATATGATTTACTAACATGAAATCTTACATAACATCATCATGGAACAAGAAACCCACTTTACAGCAAAGGAGGTACATTAAGGGCATAAGATCAAAGGATCCATTGGTCCTACTATATACGGTATCACCTCAAAGCTGATGGCCTGATAAAGTGTTCCAATTGCCTTTAAAGGTGCAGCTCAGAGGTGATCTCATTAGGGATTGGGTGCCCTTCAATACACAATGTATAGCATAAACCAACATTTATAGAGAATACATGAGTCTGGAAATCAAGAAATAGAAGTAGGAATGCCCCCCACTCATTATTACTCTCAACAACCCACCTGGAGAATTTGTGCTTCCTGACCCCTCAATTTAGATTTAGTGGGTCTAGAGATCCTATTTTCCAAAGGAGGAGCTTTTCACCAGGGGGCACAGTAAGAATCCCATTTAATCCAAAGCTATGGCTGTTACCTACTCATTTTGGGCTCCGCATGCTGGCAGATCAATAGGGAAAGACCACACTGCCAGGAGTTAACTGACTTGATTATAAGGGGGATTAAGGGTTGCTGCTGTATAATGAGGGCAGGAAGAATACATTCAGAATATGCTTACTTTTAACTATGAATGGACAGTTAAAAGCAACCACACTGGTAAGTACACAGTGACCAGGGACTCAGACTCCTTAGAGAAGATCTCAGTCATACCACCAGGCAAACCATCATGATCAGTAGAAATGTTAGTGGAAAATGGAGCCAATTTGGAATGGATGGTAGAAGGAGAAAATAATATCAGTTATAGCCTAAGGCTATTTGTAGCAATAAGGACAATAAGGACTGTATCTCATCCCACTAACCCTCCTTTTTTAAGATTCTCAACCAGAAGTTGAGAAGCATCAATGTGAAGAATCTGTAATAAGACTGAATGAATCCAATAGTGATGCTCATTCAGAGCCCCCTCAGATCCCTTTTTATACTTCTCACACATCTAGACTGTGTTTTCAACAGCTGGCACCTGCAGTTCTTCAGAGGACTGCCTTTGGGCTACTTTAAATGTTATGCACATCTGGGCAGAGCCAAAAGCCCCAAGGCAGCTGTTAACCAAAAACAGTGTAGTATAAGAATATGAAAGCCCATCTTCCTTACCTCAAGTTGGGACAAGCCCAGAGTTCTCCTGCTAGATCAAGATGAGGCCTACTCTCTGTGGGACGTTTATCTAAGATCACACCCTTGGTTGGCTTCCTCCTCCTTCCCAGTTCTTCTTTCCCCACTCTGTCACTGGTCTCTCCTATGAAAACTTCCTTAATAAGTCACTTGCAAAAGTATGTTTATCTAAAACCTGCTTCTAGGAAGCCCAAACTTCAAAAAATTTAACTGTGATGGTGTAAAAAGTATTCTCAGCCCAGAACAAGTATTAAAAATTCAGGGCTCATCAGACATAATTCAAAATGGAACAACTGACACTTCTCCAAAGTGTGGTGAATACGGTAGAATATGGTAGGCATGCAAAGTTGATTAACCACCTTTTAGTGTAACTCTCTGTTCTACAGAAGCCAGAAAGCTAAAAGACTACATTTCCAAGTTAGTGTTTGAGACACAACTTAAGATAAGGCAATTACATGTACTCGTGCAAGATCTAGAAAGTGGAAATAAGGCAGAGGTCATGTGTTTTGCTACTTCTGATGGCAAACATCACCTTGGGGTTGTCTGGTTTTTCCGTAGAGATTTCCACGTTTGGCAGTGGCAGCATGATTCTAGAGATAACAGCTTTCATGGCAGGTTCCAATTCAGCTATTAGCTTCAGGATAGCCAGGAGCATCTTTCATGACCTGATCTGAGGCATGGCTGTCAAAATCATTCCTGAAAGCTTAACCTAGAGCCTACCCTTCCAGCTTTCTTAACGATTCTGGAAGCCACTTAATACTCTGTACACAAGCAGCTAGAGTGAATTCTGTTCCCTACAACTTGGCCCCGAATATACAAATTTTGTTACCAAAAGTCGGGTGCTACCAATAACAAACCTAGAAAACGTAGAACTAGCTCAGAAGGAAGGCAGAGAGTAAGAACACAGATATTACAGATAGGAAAGCTAGTGACTATTGTTACATCTCAGCAAAATGTTTACAGAACTGTTATCTGTAATGTTTTGGGAAGCAGGCCTAAAATGAAATGATTAAGACAATTAACACTGGTCTGTGTGAGTGCTTCTTACTGCTTTCAGCAAGGTCCTATTCAAGACAGATAAATTTGGCCAAGAACTAGCCAGCTTGCAATCAAGGATGAAAAGGAATACATCTCTTTGTGCCAATGGCCTAGAACTGAAATTGTGTGGTAACGTGAGACCACCTGGGACCAAAAAAATACAATTGCTTCTGATTCTCAAACTGAGGCAATGATAAAGAGGTAACTGGAGTAGTTTCGTGAAAAACTGGTATTAATATTAGGGAAATACATATAAGTATAACTGAATCACTATGTTGTACACCAGAAATTAACACAACACTGTAAACCAACTATACTTCAGTAAGAATAAATAAATACATACATACATACATAAATATTGGGGAAAACTGGGTAATGGGTATACAGGTACATTCCATAGTACCTTTGCACCTTTTCTGTAAATTGAAAATTATTCTAAAACTTTAGTTTATTAAAACAAAAGAACCAAAATAACAGCAAAAATACTGGCCTCAATTCTTTCTCAAGCCTATAAAAGCCTGCTTGTTCCTTTAAAGAAACTTCTAGACTTCTAAACTTTAAGATTTCTGGACATTTCTAAACTGCTAGAACTGCACCAGCATGAAGTAGGCTACAAAAGCTGCATGACCCCAAAGAACAACATAGTCTTCAAAACTCACTTCAGCTATGGCCTTGAAAGATAACAGACAAAGGAAATCTACCAGAGAGCAAAGCCAGGAGTCATACGGAGTACAATGAGCAAGGGTTTCTCCCAGAGGATAGAACAAAGACTGCTACATGGGCTAACCAAGAACTTACTCCACTGCCTACACTATCTTCACAATTTCTGTCCAGAAGTATTTATTGCTGATATAGACCAGTGACTCCTCAGTTTCCTACTCTCATTTTTTCTAAATGGAAATTTTTATTATGGTTGTTATCATGTGCCCACTCCAGTAATGTATAATGAATGATATGTGGGAGTGGGGGATGCAGATTAACTTGTCTTTTAGTTTTTAGGTACCAGACCATGAGATACATGGTCCAAAACACACATCATGGAGAGGACTGCACATCACCCAGAGATGCTGGACTCTAAGCTGGATACAATGACAAAATTGAAACTTGGAGGTTGTCTCCATCAGGGTGAAGGTAGGATTATTCTATGTATCAGAAGGATGATATAAACAGGGGCTAGAAGGGTAAACTAAGGCAGACTGTTAGTTGTCCATTGTATTCTTCTGCCATAATAGAGTTTGGGTTAGGCATATTTTTCATACTTTCTCATAACTTGATATAACCATACAACTAAGTTCTGGCTGGTGTGTTATGCACAAAAGTGGTATGTATAATTTTCAGCTTATAGGAAAGCAGTATGCCCCCCGTTTGCTCCTGTCCTCCTTCCCTCCAAGAGGAATACAGACATGAGAGTGGAAATTGAAGCTATCTTGGTTCACAAAATGGAAGCTACTTATTAAGAATGACAGATCAACAAGATAGAAGGAATCAGAGTCCATGGCGATTGTAGATCAAGATACCACACACCAGTTCTATCACCTACCCAGATTTCTATATCTGCTATAGCGGTAGAACCAAAAGCCCAATTAATATATAAAGCTTCTTTAGCTTTTTCCCAACTCCGTTCTGGTGACCTTTTGACCTTGAATACCAGTTGACTATTAACTTATTTCTGTTAAGGTATTAATTGAAGTATTATCTGACAACTATGAGTAAGTTTCCTCTCCCAGAAGACAGACAGACAAACAAAATTCATGATGAGGAAGAGGATTATGAGCTGGTGACTGTCCTGTTGCAGGTATTCCCTTTTGTTCAACTCCAAAAATAGCTCTAAAAGACTGATGCTCCTTGCCTAGAATCTATGCAGGGTTTCCACATCCTTTTACCCCTAAGCTAACTTTTCACATGAAGTAGGAAAAAAAAAAATTTTTATAGGTAAAGGGAAGAGGGTAGGAAGGGGTTCACACTAAAAGAGCAGCCAACAAGAAACACTTAAGAGTTCTTCAGCTCTATTCTTCTAAGTACTGCAGACAGAAAAAGCTCATATGGGAGAAGTGCAATAAATGACCAAAGCAATAATAACGGTCAAATCCTCTCTCTGTTGAGCTACTGTCCAATCTACTGTCACCAAAATACTTTAAATGTGGCTCTTCTATCTTTGGGATTCCCATAAATTGAACACTGTCCCAATTTTCCCTAGTGGTCGTAATTACCAATATAAGAAACGCTGATCTAGTGCTACAAAAGTCCTTAAAGCAACTTACGATGATGAATCATTCTCCTTAGGGTAATCTTCATTCAACTCTGAGCCAGATGATAGCATTCTTTTCCTCTTTTCAGTCCTATAGAGAACAGGAAAAAAAAATTATTTAAAAAATCATAATTCATACCATTAAAAAAATATAAGCCAACACTCTCAAGAACTAAAGCCATGACTACTGCTTTCTAATTCTTGTCACCACATTTAAATTAATACACTGTATCTATGTGCTCTATAAGTGTCACTGACATAAACCACGTAAGACAGATACTATTTACCTCCCCATATGTTCTATATACTCTCTTCTTCTAACTGGACAATCTCTTTCTTTTTCTCAAATTATTGGTCGTTCTAAAAGGCCTAAAAGACATTTATAAACAGGCAGGGCTAATGACTAATAAAGAAAAAAAGTCTTTCCTACCTATTTTCTAATAACCCTGATCTAAGAGGTGTTGATGTAGATGTCAAAGAGGGAATCGTCCGGGTGGCAGTTATTCCACTTCCTGCTGCAGTCTTAATCGATCCTCTACCTGGATTACTGAGAACTTTTCGAAATGGAATATCATCTTTAGTTTCCAAACTTCCTCTTTTTGAAGAGACCTGTAAGAATAAAGTTTAACATAGCTAATTCTTCAAATTAATTGGTATACTTTTAGACCAGTGAGTCTCACGTGGGGAACTTTAAAACAAACAAACAAACAAACAAAACCCATAACTGGAGACCTATCTCCAGAGATTCTAGTCTAACTGGTCTGGAGTGAGGTCCATTCATCAGTATTTCTTTTTTTAAAGCACCCTATGTGATTCTAATGTACGGTCAGGGTCAGAAATCAAGCTTGATGCTTACTTTCCTATAGCACTCTTGTAAACTTAACAAATTCCACAGCACACCTAGAAGCAGAAGGGAATTTGCTTTGAATTACTGATTTTAAAAAGTCACATACACAAGATATGATTCAACTGACCAACAAGAGAGTAGATCTTCAGAAAAAAAAATTTAATTACGATTATGGTAAATTAAAGTGACACAGATGTGAGAAAAAGGAGCAACAATGATATTTGGCTGCTACAATTTAAATGCCAAGTCATATGTACATCACAGGACTTTTGAGGAGGTTCTAGTTTGGAGTAATGATACAAATATATATAATGATAGGAAGAATGAAAGTGAGATAGATTGCACTGGCAGAAGATGAATCAAAGAGTCTACGCTAAAGACACAGCAAAAACATTCAGAGAGAATACAACAATGTAAACACATGAGTTGGGAAAGTGCTTTTGAGTAGCATTCTGCTAGGTAAATTTTATAACTGTACATTAAGAGCTATGTGATTATCTCCTATGGAAAATATTTCTAATCACTTTCTACAGATTACAATCTTAGGACAAAAAAGGAAAAAAATCTCTGAGGTCATCTGGATGAACAACTTAAAAAGTTAAATTTATTTTCAAATGTAGAATTCATTCTCAAGACTCAAAAATCAAAATGCTATTATAAAAGCCATATACTGAGAAGTCTCATTATCACCCCAATGCCACCCATCCAGTTCTTCCACTTCCTATCCTGCAATATCTTATAAGTATTCAACTGATTTTTATGCAAATGCAAATCAAAATTTAATTCTTTTTGTTAAACGAATGGTAGCATACTATATGCATACTGTTTTTCAACCTTTTTTTGACCATAAACCCATAGTGAGAAATATTTTACTTCACAATCTATTACACATTCACATAAATAAAACTGAAACAAAGTTTCAGAAACCAATACTTACCCTTACTATGTATAATAATACCTTCTCTATTGTTTTCTAATCTATTCCTTTTTTATTTAATGCTAGTCACAACCCACAAATTGATTTTATAATCTCACTAATGGGAATCATTATTTGGGAAAATGTAAGTATATGCTTTTGCTAGATACGTTAACATTTATACATTTAAATAGTCTAACAGTTTAAATTTGTACCTATGAATCTCAAAGTAACTATAATGAGTGAAAAACCCAGACAAGACTCTGGAAACCCTGATAAAACTGTAGAAAATGCAAACTATTCTAGAGTGACAGCAACTCAATTGTGGCTCAGGGATACCGGCCAGAGAGGGAGCTGTAGGGAAGGATTACAAAGGGGATGAGGAAGCTTGTAAGGGTTTTTGCTATGTTCACTAAGTTGATTATGGTGATGATTTTGTGGGTATGTACATAAGTCAAAACATATCAAATTGCACAATTTAAATATGTGCGATTCACTGCCTACTAATCGTATCTCAATTAAAATGTGTAAAAAAAAAACCCCAATCTATAAAAAGAAACCAACAAAAATGAAATCTTATTTATTGCTCAGTCCAGTAAATGGATTAAGTAAATCAATCCATCTCTGCATAGCCAAATAGAACTCTTTAGTTTACCTACAGGAGAGCTTCAAAGTTTCTCTTTACACCTGGTTTTCCTTTGTAAAACAAATTAAAAGAGACATACGACTGCTAAGTTGCAATAGTGCACAGTAAATCTCACAGCTGGCTGAATAGTATTTATGAAAGAAAAACTATTTAAAAAGCAAACAGAAGACCCAACAAAGCAGTCTGGTATCAGATAGTGTACTGGCAAAGTTCGTAATGTAGAACAGACCCAAAGAGCATCAAAGAAATAACAGCAGCATTTACAGGATCGTTAGTATAATGGTATCACGGGCTAAGCACTTTTATGTGCATAATCTCACAGCAACCCTTAAAATATTCTTGCTGTCTCAATTTTACAGATGGATACTAAGGCTCAGGATATTTAAGGAACTTCTCCAATGACCCACGGCTAGTAAGTAGCAGCACCCAGTCTCAAACCCACATCTAATTCCAAAGCTATGATTTTTAAAAACTACACTCTACTATGGTAAATTTCAGGTATGCGGAAAATACCCTTGTGATAATGCCAGAATTATTAGACATGACAGTCTAAATTCTACTTCCTGTAACTACCTTACAGAATGTCTATGAGTATCATTTAAAAAAAAAAAAAAAGCTAAAAAGATTCAAACAAACATACCTGATTGTCTGAGTAAGAAAGCTGCCTATTGGTTTCCTTCTGTGAGGTCCTGCTGCCTAGAATAGCTCCAAAACTACCAGAACCCTGAGGTTTCATGGCTGGTGAAAAAAAAGAAAATTCCCAAATCATTCACTTTTCATATAAAGAGATTTGTTGTTGTCGTTGTCGTCGTCGTCATCATCGTCATCATCATTATATAATGAGGAAATTAAAACAGGAAAAATAAAACAAATCAAAGTGCTTATCAACCAATTCTTTCTAAAAGTATAATTTATATATACAGTAGTTAAAATTTAGAACTAAAATGAAGCAAAAAATTGAATAACAATGCAAAAATTTGAGAACATGTAATAGAATGACACATTTTTAACTGCAAAAAGAAAATGCTAGAAATTCTCCTATATAAATATTTGGTAATTAACACAATAGAAAAGTTGTCACTGTGTATCTATGGCAAGAACACTGATAATGGATGCCACATGTGTCAAAACCAGTGACAGATATACTTCCAACAACGTATACTCCAAAGCATTCTCTGTTAAGTTCAACAAACAGAATGGTTCCTATTCTAAAGAAATCAGTGCTAGTTTAAAGAACATGTATGGTAACGTATAAATATGAATTTTTATATACTTTAAAAGGTATTTTACATTTTAATTTTGTTAATTTCCCACTGATTATCATTTGGGATATTTTAATTTTAAAAAATTTTAAACAGTGCTGAACATTTTTTCACATATCTTCTTGCACTAATTAAATGATTTTTGTAGGATAAAACTTCATAGAATCGTTGGGGTAAAGGATGTGTAATTTTAAACTAAATTGATATTACTATTCCTCAAAAAAAAAAAACTCTGTCAAAGCTCTTATCAGTGTATGAGAATATTCTGCCTCCCTCCAAACTACTGTTAATGTAGTAAGAGTCTGAATTTGTTTAGTTATTGGTGAAGTTGAGAATTTTTCATGTTTATGGGCCACCATAATATGTTTTTTCTTTTTGAATTAACTGTATGTCCATTTTTCCACTGAATTGTCTTTTTCTTACTGTTTTGGAAAGTCGGTATCTGTATATTAGCCATGTTAATTAACTCTGTCACTGTGGCTAATATTTTCTTCCTTTGTCTTTTCCTTTTTGCCACAGAGATCATTCAAATTTTTCACACAGTCCAAGTTATTAAGTCTTTTCCTTTACTGATTCTGGTTTTTATATCATTCTCAGAAAGGTCTTTTCCACTCATATTATGTTAAAATCCATTCTACCCTTTTAATACTTTTATTGTTTTATTTTCTTACATTCAAGACTTTGATCAAGGTAAAATCTACTTAGATGAAGGAATAAGATAAGAATCTAGTTTTACTGTCTTCTGAAGTGATTAGCTAGTCTTCCTATTTACAGATAAGGCTGTTCATCAAATATTGGTCTCTTCCCCACTGATTTCAAGCACCACACAAGATACTTTAAATGTTTTATAATTAACCAAAGTATTTTTATATTGATTATCTTACTCTAGTCTCTCTCTGCAAAGTATGTATGATCACTTTTGGACAGCTAAGGCAACTTAAATCTAAAGATTAAAACAACCTGCCCAAGAGTACAGAACAAGTTAAGTCCATAGCTAGCTACTCTAAAAGCAGCAATGACTCACTGAGTGCCTATCATGTGCCAGTCATGTTTTACATTTATGAGCTCTAATTCTTTATTAAGCACTGAAAACAAGGTGATAAAACCTTCATTTTAGAGATGAGGAAACCGAAACTAAGTTTTTAAGTGAGTTGCCCAAAACCTCACAGGAAATAACAGAGCTAGGATTCAAATCCAAAACTTTTTAGGTCCAAAGCTCTTGCTTTTCCATTATTCCATATTGTTTAGACTCAAACTTGGGTCCCCATTTTACTGTGCTTTCCACTCTAATATATTTAAAGACATGCTTTTCTTACATACATCAATTCTTAAAACAGTGATTCAATTAATATGATAAAATAAAACAAATATAGAAATACAGACACAATCCCTGAAATATTCTAAAACTTTTAAACAGGACTCAATTCCTCGATTCTAAAATTTAATATTTAGAAAACTGACATAGTTCAGATTTGGTAACAAGACCAGACAATGAATAGGTACTAAATGGCAAACAACCATTAAAAAGAAATTTTTTTTAACAAGAAAAAGAAATGTGTCAAGTAGAGACATTAATTAAATACAAGCAAGGTAGCACTACTACATCTTTACTTTCTCAATGTTTTAATATGTGTTATATTTCAGTTAAAAACTCAATTTTGTCAAGTATAAAATATCAGTAATGATGAAGTATTGATGACAGAGCTGGTGATTAATGACAACAGTAGAAAATTCATTTTAAACAACAGATTATTCCTAAAAAGATGCCTGTATGTATTTTTCTTAAAAAAAAAACAAAACAAAATATTTTAAATGAAAAGGATTGGAGGGGGCAGGAAAATCTGATCATACTGTCTGATCATACTGTGTGATCACCTGCTGTGTTTGTAGCAAGAATAAAACCTCAGAGTAAGTTTCATAAATGAGTGTATTGTATGGTGTAAAAATCATATCTCAATAAAGGCGTTCCAAGAAACAAACAAAAGAGAAAATCATGGTCATATCTACACCACTGGGTAGTTATGAGCATAAATTTAATGTCTATGAAGCATCTAGTGTGGTAAAGTCAACAAGCATTAGCCACCATTGTATATTTACCACTAAATATCAAAATATAAAAGTAATACAATCAAAGGATATGACATAGGCATAAGTAAGTATATTAGTGGACAGAAGAGTAGATAATATACGGGCATAGACAGTAATGTATTATTTCATAAATATGGAATTTCAAATCAGTAGGTCAAAAATAGTTTATCATTAAGTAGCACCTGCAACAATTGGCCTTTTTCTGGAGGAAAAAATATATTAAATCCCCTACCCCATGCCAAGTTCCAAAGTACATTCAATGAAGAGTTAAGATTCAAATATATTTAAAAAAAAAAAAAAAACCAAAACATTTTAAACGAAAGGGATTGAAGGGGGCAGGGAAATCTGATCATACTGTGTGCTGTTCTATATTCTATAGCACATGCCGTTTTCATAGCAAGAATAAAACCTCAGAATAAGTTTCATACAAAGGCAAGTATGTAAGACTGACGTAACAAGGCAACTTTCTCCAAATGTAATTTAAATCCTACTCCTTTTCTAGACATACTTTTTCATGGAATCTTTAGGGACTCTACACATAAAATCATATCATCTGCGAGCAGAGATAAAATTACCTCTTCCTTTTCAATTTGGATGCTTTGCTCTGACTAGGACTTCCAATACTATGTTGAATAGAAGTGACGAAAGGGCATCCCTGCCCTGTTCCTGATCTTATAGGAAAATCTTTCAGTTTTGCATCATTGTGCTATGAGCTTTTCATATAAGGCCTTTATTATGTTGAGGTAGTTTCCTTTTATTCTTACTTTGCTGAGTGTCTCTATCATGAAAGAATGTTAAATTTTATCAAATGTTTTTTCTGCATCAAGATGATTATGTGGTTTTTGTCCTTCACTCTGTTAATTTGATGTATCACATTGATAGATTTTTCATTATCTTTAGCCATCTTGCATTCCAGAGATAAATTCCACTTGGCCATGGTGTAGTCTTTTTAATGTGCTGTTGAATTAGGTCTGCTAGTATTTTGCTGAAAATTTTTTATCAATATTCATCAGGGATAATAACCTATTATCTAGTAATATTTTTCATAACTGCCAATGTCAGACCCTGGGACAATTAATGCTCACCTGCATTAAGTCTGTTTTGATGGACTGCATCTAGAAACAACCTCATTTCCTCTGCATCCTTACTTGGTACTTTATCAATAGACAAGAAGCTGTTATCTTGTAGAGTTAACATTAGGCGGCTTTGTTTTGCTCCACTGGGTCGAAGTACCACATTTTTAATGTTATGACTTAGCTGATCAACACAAAAGGAAAAGTATTTTGTCATTAAAAATGAATTATAATGAAGTAAAATAACTTACATAATGAATAGTAACCTTTGTATTTTTGTTATATTTCTTACTTTTGCCCCCAACCAAAAAGAATTTCCATTTCTTGACACATTTAAATCAAAGATTAATCCTAGCACTCCTGATTTTTTGGTAGGGAGCTATATATTTTCAGGTATAGTTATAAAGTTATAAAAACAAGTTAACAATTTTCAGAGCCTAGATGGTTATCCATCACCAGTTTAGAAAGCCATATTGGATTAGAGACTTTATTTTTTTTTTCTTCTTCTTCTTCTTTTTTAAAATAAGAGCTTATAAAACATCTGGCAATTAGTTAAAGTAGCTACAATGTAAAATGATATACTGATCCAAACTATAATCCTCAAAAGAATTCCACTTCTCAAAAATACATTAAAATAAACCTTTTTTTTTTTTAACTGTCTAAACATGCTCATTTAACTTTCATTCAATCACAAAGATCATAAGTACCCTGGAACTCTATTAGCTTGCTTCTCCCACTCCCCAGACCTGGTTCAATAACTTGTCTTACACTCTTCCAGGGTCTGGATATGTGCTACCAAGTGATAACTTTTATCTTCTCTTGGTTGATATTTTTCCAAGATTAAATTAAGAAATCATGCAGTTTATTAAATAATTTCTGCCAACCAGGCATCCTTATTCTCTAACATTCTCCCTCAGCAGACATACACAAAGGTTTCTAAAGCTGACTTTTGCTGAAGACATACCCTCTGAACAGTATAAAGAACAGTGTTTCACTTGTTTTTAATTAGAAAGAACTGACCTTGACAATTTTTAGATAAGAATGACAAAACAATTTTACCAATCAGACTAAATTGTATTTCAAATTTAAATTTTTTTTAGCTTCAAAGTAGGTATTCAATTCATGTGCTTGAGTAGAAATTCTATCATAATACACAATAACTAGTTTCAGATGCTTTAACCCCAAAATAGTTAAATGAGCAGTTTACCATGCAAAAGGAAAAGAGATTGCATAAAACCATTATTTCAGTCAATATACCACTTTCTAAAAATGAAAGTTAAATGTGAGGGGAAAAGTTTGTTCATTAACAAGATGGGAATAATCCTGAATCTGATCACTTCAACAACTGAAAAATCCTAGCTAGACTTCCAATTTTAGTAACTACCCACATGCTGAGGCCTCTCAACTTTTTCTCTAAGTCCAGACCTCTCTGCTGGAGCTCTAGTCCTGTTTACCATACACCTAGTGCATATCAATCAGTATCTGAATACCTAACACCTCAAACAACTCATCTCTCTCAATCTTCATAACCCAATTCTTCCCCTCTAGAGAAGATGAAAGGGACTGCCAACCACTTTAATTGAGGACTCTCCCTAGACTTTTTCTGTCATCCCCCAAATCTGAGTTAAATCTTCTTGAAATCTCTTCAAATTTACCCTTTCCTCCTCTTGCTTTTCCTCTTTTCCTTTGCTCAGGACTTTCATTTCTCATGTAAACTTCCACAATAACCTCTTACATGTCCTTATTCTGCCACTAGCTCATGAAATAAAGTCATCTGCCTAGCTGCCAAAAGAATTCAAACTTAAGATTCTCGGCTCCTTAGTATCTAAGTTCCCTGTAGTATAACAAGATATTCCAAGATCTGGGTCCTATCTAGCTCTTCAGCCTCTACTTCTGCCACTCACACCCTACTGTGCTATCTTCTTTAAAATAATTTTCTGGTTCCTTGAGTGTTGATTCACATGTGCATGTGTTTGTCCATGTATAGAAATCACCTTTACCTTAACCTCCAATGTGTCTGGCAAATTTCTATTTATACTCTAAATCCTCAGAGCACAAAACACTCCCTTCTTTGTATTACCTCTGTATCTTTGAGATATTTTTACAGCTAAGAATGCATTTGGTTACTCTTAAGTTTGAGAGGAAAAGTGTCTCATTCAGCTCTATATTCTTAGCTCTTAGCACAGTTCCCACCACAGCAATTTGTAAGTGGTTAACAAATGAATGCTGAATGCAAACTGATCTAGAACTGAGATGAAGGTAGAATCACAGGTAGATTCTAAAGATCTATGTTTGCTTAAATACTTATATCTTTATTCAGTGCTAGTTTGGAATAAGGACTGAAAAACTGAATTTTTTACTTGAAAAAAATCTTTCTTTCACTCAGGTGGGCAATTAGTGATATACATATGTGGTAGAACTATCATTTCTATTAACCATGTCACCACCTCCAAACTATTTAAGATTACCTTTGATATATAAAATCATAATCAATTAATTTTCATAGTTCAAAAGCAAAGATAAATGGAAATTTTACTTCAGATCAGGTTCTCAAGCATAAAGTTTTATAAATTGTTCTTCAATAGAGTACTTTAGAATGAATATTATACTTTATATAATTAATTAACATATATAGAATTTTAAAGTGCAGAAAAATGTAAGACATGTTCTTAAATTCAACTTATCAACACAAGTAGTTCTTGGCTGTAGAAGGTAACAGTAATAGAAGTGAAAACAATATTAACTGCTTTTTGCAGTGATAAAGTAATGACACCCTTCAAAAACTTATAGTTAGAAGAAAACAGCTCTAAGGATGACCTTGAATAATCAGCCTTGAACGGCCATAATACCACAACTTTTGGCAGGATCATTTAGGAAGGAGACATTAAGAAGACACTAAAAAGACCTATTACAAGTTAACACTAAATAGTGATGAATCTATCATATACGTTGGGGGGAGGGGGGAATAACTAGTTATCCTAATGTGGTTTTAAAAATATCTTAGATAACACTCTGGTTTCTCTTCAGACTGAATAAATCTTTCACCTTTACTTAAAAAAGAAAAAAAAAAAAAAAAAAAGCTTAGATAGTATCCAAACTCAGGTCCTCTCAGCTTCCAGTTTTCTTTTCAATAATGGTAACTACTTCCTACTCTTTATTATACACCATCAACAATTCTGCTAAATAATTTGTAATGTATGCACCTAATAGTATTAGTGTCCTAGAAATAAAAATATTAATCTAGGAAGAGGGCTTCTTCTTAGTATGGCACAGAAGCTATTCACTGAAAGATGTGACTAAAGATCTATTCCAAATCAATATCTGGTAATACCTGAAATATCCTTGGAATTCCTCCAGTATTGTAGTGAACTACTAGGCTGACTTTATTCTCTTTTTCCACAATTTCAAAGGATCCTTCTTTCCATTTTGTAATTCCAGTCTGCATACTTCGAATTCTTATAGGACCATGTATCTTCAGAGGAGGCATACTTTCTTTAAAAATAAATTGCTTCTAGCCAAATTAAAAAGCAAAAATACACCTTCACCTGACAGATTCTAAGGAAGAAAAATAAAATAAAATAAAAAGTTACAATTTACTAGTGATTAAAACAAGAGTTTGAAAGAGAACATTTAATGAACCATCTTATGTCCTTCTTTCCATTTCAATAAACTACCTTTAACTAAGTATCCTCCAAAGGGCTTCATTAGCTGGATGGCACAGGTAACAAAGACAACCAAAGCAGTTGTCGTTCAGTGACTGAATCTACCCACCTTTTATTTCTTCTGTACATGTTCTCTCCTTTGCCATATGTCCAGTACCTGTGTCTATTAATGACTAAACTTAACATTTTGCACCATTAACAACCATACTGCTGCCACTAAAGGCATGCTAATCAGGAATACTAAAAATTCCATCCTCAACGCAAGTGCCCATGGGATTATGACAAACTTTTATTTTTTTAACCTTCCTTCATCATCACCAGATAATACCGTCTACCAGTTGGTAGTCTAAGCATAGCTACATGTATAGGAGACATTAAGTGAATACTTGTGAGAATAATCAAATTAGTTTAACCTAAAGAATTATATTATTTGAGAAAATCATTTATTCTCTGGGAAAACAAACAAAAAACTCCTTTTCCCAAGATCCACCTACCATTTATGTTTAATATTCCTGAAGAATCTTCACCAATTTTATCTGACAAATACTCAAATTTCCTGAGAGAAGTCTAATACTTAAAAACAACTTAAAGAACTGACAGAATGTCGAAGACTCTTTGAACTAGCTTACCAAATGTCAGCGAGTAAATACAATTATAGTAATAGCAGAGAATGTTATCAAAGTATGTGTTATACACATATATGTAATCAACTAAAATTAAAACAAAATTTATACTATAGCCTCCAAATCTCTAAAAACAATGCCTCCAATACAGATTCTTGCTTATAATTTAATAATTTAAAAATCATTAAACTTTTCCTCTGCCTAAACAGCTGAACCAGAAAAGCTAAAAACAGTAGTATCTGTATAAAAGAAAAACATACTAGGTCTAGATATCAGGAGCCAGCTCTGTCACTTACTAATTTGTAACTTACCTTTCCTAACCATTAGTTTTCTCAACTGTAAGACGGGAATAGTAAATGTTAAGTTTTAGAGAATTAAATGAAATAACACACATTAGGCACTCAACACACAGCAGCCTTAAGGTGAATGGAATTGTCTGCAACACCACTTTCTCCAAAGATCCCAGACAAAGAAGCTGTTAACAAAGATCACCAACTCAACTACCTATAGAAGCCAGTTAGGTGACACAAATGATTTAGGCAGACAAGATATGAAAACTGCTACTCAGATCTAGCCAATTTAGAAATAGTGAACCTAGCATTGCCAGATCATCTAATTTTTCAAGAAAATGACATCTAAATTTTTATATCAAACCGCCCATTTTAAATTGTGGGCAATGAATTCAAAGTTATCTTTAAAAGCTACAAATCAAACAAAACCCACCAGTGGAGAGAAAATGAGGCTGTGGACCTCCTAGTCTGAGGCCTTTAGGTACTGTACATCAAATAGCGTGGAACAAATTTAAAGAGATATGAAAACATTTTGAATAGTTAAAGGTATTATGCATTGTAAGTCCTCTATTATTATTCAATAATAATTGCATCAAAATTATGATAATATTAATCTCACCAAAATTTTTAAATTTTTAAAAAATTATAGTCAGTTTACAATGTTGTGTCAATTTCTGGTATATAGCATGTTTCAGTCACACATGAACATACATATATTCCTTTTCATATTTTTACATTACAGATTACCACAAGATATTGAAAAGTTTCCTATGCTATACAGTAGAAATCTGTTGTTTTATCTATTTTTTCTATGGTAGTTAGTTAGTACCTGTAAATCTTGAACTCCCAATTTATCCCTTCCCACCCCTCATCAAATTTTTTCAGTGCCTAACTGTGGCCAGATTTAGACAGTATAATTGGCTGGGTATATGAATCCATCAAAGTTATAGAGTCCACTACCATTTAAAGAGCTGTCAGTAACATGGTATTTTGATCAAACTAGTAACTACAAAATTCTGGGCTAGTAATTAGTGTTTGTAATACATTTTTTTTCCTGCAATTAATAATTTGGTGCTTCATTGTTTGGATATAGCCTTGAAATATTTTCCGCTCTCTCAGCACTGCAAAGAATATGTGGCCCTTCTCCCACTCCAGTTGCCCAGCCAGAAACATGAGTTATCTTTGATTTCTCTCTTGATGATTATTGGAACTGAACTGGAAATGGAAGGTCAGGGTAAAGTCCTGTCAATTCTACCTCTATATACCTTCTTTATAATTAACTGCAGGTTAAATCTTTATAATTAACTGCAGATCAAATCACAGTACTGTCATCAATATTATTCAACAGCTCCCCAATGTCCTTACAATAAAATCTAGACCCTTTAAAATGATATAAACACCCTTCATGATCCAGGCCCTGCTTACCTCTCTATCTCTATCTGCTTACCTCAACAAATCTTTCGAATCCAGCCATTTGAACTACTTATAATTTCCCCCCAAAAAGGCCTATGTTCTCATGCCACTATACCTTTGCACATACTACGATCTATGTCTGGCAGATTTTTACCTACTCTCCCCTTCCCCCATGAACCCCCCTGGTTTCTTTTCCTGGCTATAAAGTTAAGGCTCAATTTAAATATTATCTTCTTTAAGAAGCCTTTCCTAGCTACTTTTCATTTTTTCTCTCACCCCATAACCACACTAAGAGTGTTAAATGCTTTTCTCTTCTGTTGTATCCTATGCTTATCTCTAGTAGAGCATTTATCACATTGTATTATAAATACTGCTTTATAAATACTGCTCAGTAAAGAAACTCCATTTTAAGAGTTTTATCAAATTACCTCATCTTTCCTTATATGTCATTAAGGTCAGGGTGCTAAATTAAAAGGGAATAATATAAAACTTCATTATCTTAGTATTTTCCTTACAGACCAAAAGTAAGGACATTGACCTTGAATTCCTCCAATAAAAACATATTTTAAAAAATTAGATTATTTAACAAAATTTGGAGGTGAAGATTTCAAAGCTCAATAAAGTTCATGAGAAAAGAAACTTAACTAGTTACTTCTGTTTCCGTCTGCAATTGTTTCTACATGTAATACATGATTTCTCTACATATAACTCTCAAACATTTTGATGCAGAGTTTTGGTTAAGCGTATAAATTTTCATTTCAGATATTAAACATTTTCTTAATCATTTCCACTAGCAATCTCTCTTTCTTCTAAGGAAAAAACCTAAAAGGTCCAGGAATTGGCAGAATCAATAAAAACTAGCAGAATAAAAAACTTTTTCTTAATGCCGCTATCTAGCCATTATCTGTTTTTGTACTAAATGAATTAACTATATTTACTTTCATACATTCATCATATTATCAAGGTTTGCCCTATTTGGTTAAGAGAAAAAAACCACTAAGTTTCTTTTTCAGTATCTAGCATGATCCAGTAACAGTTAAACTTTCTATGAACTTAGGACAAATACAAGGTTTCTTTGAACCCTGTTAAAAACCAATTCACTATCAAATCGATATTAGGAAAACAAAGTACAATAAAAACCAATTATTCTTTAAGTACATCCAAAGAGATTCCCTTTTCCCTAAATTTCTTCACCACTATTAAAATTCTGTTCAATTTTGAGCATTCTATCAAAGCTCAAAAAAACAACACTGACAAAAATGTTTCTACAATCTCTACAGTTATTTAAATGTTCTTATTTTAGGTACTGCTTTGAAAACATACGTATCCAGAGGGCATCCTGTGGTTTAAGAAAGCATGCTAAAGTATAAAACTATTACTACAAAACAGAAAAAGAAAACTGTAAATTCTTGCCAATTTGCATACTCTTGGAAACATATATCCAAAATAAAAACATTACTTACTTTTCAGTGACTTTTACTGAAAAACCCTATGTAATAACAATTCACCTTTATTCTGATCCTTGTGCCAAAGGCAATGCACTCTTCTTGGGGAACTACTCATATTCTGCAGCTATGCCAGTTCTCCGGAAGCCATCAACTCAGCTAAAGAAAATATAAGTGTGCCTTTTTAAAAGAAATCTGATTTATAAAATTAAAATTGTTATTATTTATACAACAAAGATTAACCTTTTGACAATTTAAAAAACACAAACCACCTTACTGAAAACATTTAAAATATAATGTTCAATATACACATACACACTTAAACACACACACAATGAACAGAATTTTAGGGATATATCTGCTATGCAAAATGAGGGACTCCAGGAGCCTGCAGGTTGATCAATTTGTGTCTTGTTTCTTTATTCCTGCTACATTTTGAAACGAAGAAGACAGTGGTAAAAAGAGTATATCCTTTGTTGACTCTATAGACATTGTTACATAATACGTCTTAAGTCTTAAAAACACCACTTCTATGATGTGTTGATACAAATTTCAAAAAGTGGGTAAACTTAGTTTTGCACTTTTCTTTCAAAACTAACTTCACGGGCTTGTTTCTCAAATTTAGGCCTAAGCCTCAACTTTCCCTGAAATTCTAATCAAACATCTTTCACTGCCTTCTTGAATACTATAACATCAACTTTAAACTCCTTTGTTCACCTAGTGAAAAATCATTTATTGAGCTATTCCAATTTGATGGCACTGTGGTAGGGATGCAAATGTGAATATGACACAGTCCGCACTCTCTTTAAGAGACACCCAGACTTCCCTACATTTGTCCTTCCACTATCCTTTAAGCCAAAAAAAAAAAAAAATCTTAGCATCAGCTTTAACTTCATTCTCATTTATCTAAAAACACACTCTTTTCATAGCTACCACCTTAATTCGGAAACATTTTGTCATCCTTCCCACCTAATATTTATTTATTACGCAACATTTACTAAGCACAGTGCTAAGTGCCATACATGCAACAGCTCATAATTTTCACAATAATCCTAAATGATAAAGATTATCTTTATTTTACAAATGAGGAAACTGAGGCTCAGAGAGATAAACTTATCCATGGTTACAGAATCAGTAAGAGACAAAACTAAGTCTAGCACCAGAACTCACATTTTTAACCAATACCATATTGCGTCCTCAATAATTTGCAGCAATCACTTTCCAGTCTACATTTTCTCAGGATTTTTCTGGCCAATGAATCCTTTACCCTATAATACCCCTTCTAAAAAACTACTCTTTTACTTCTTACCAACTAAAGTGTGCACTAGTTGTCTCTTTAACCTTCTCCCTAAAGAGAGGGGAGGGTAGAGGGGGACCTGACTTATTTTCTTTTGTACCCCCCAAAAATTATAGGTACTTAGTAAGTGCTAAAATACTTGCTTCTGATGCTAATTCCCCTCCCAAACATTTAAATTCTTAAAAAATTTTATTGTGGTAAGAATAGTTAACATGAGATCTACTCTCTTAAGAAACATTTAAGCATACAATACAGTATTATTAACTATAGGTACAATGTTGTACAGCTTATCTCTAGAACTTAACACATTTTGCCTAACTGAAACTTTTCCCAAACATTTTTAACAGCTCATCACTATCTATAAAATAAATCCTAATGCCTCTGTGTTTGGCATTCCTATTTTTTATTTTCTATTTCTCAACACAAATCCTGTTCTACATACACAAATCATTAAATTTTAGTATTTTCTTCCATAACAACCATTAACCACTTACTTAAATATGGAATTTCCCTTTATTTGTTGTTGTTTGCTTGTTTGTTTGGGGGTTTTGGGGGGTAATTATTTTTTTTATTTTTAATGGAGGTACTGCGGATTGAACCCAGGACTTCATACATGCTAGGCATGCACCCTACCACAGAGGTATACCCTCCCCCCTCCCTTTATCTATTTTTGAAAGCCTCATCCTCACTAGTCTCATAGTTTAACCCATTGTTAAAATATATAACAACTGCTCTGATTTCTGAGGGTTTTGTTGCCTAAAAAGATCCATAAAACAAATGCACAAAGAGATAAAATTAGTGTGGTAGCTGAAAGTAAGGAGAGAAGTTGACCTAGATAAAGTTTATCTCCAATTCAAAGAGTCTAAAGAGTCTAAAATTTGAATGATTCTATGACACAAGAATGGGTAATATCATCCAAAGCTGGAAAACCCTTTGGGTTTTTGTGTCCTTTAATTTGTCTGCAGAATAAAAAGGGTCTTGTTATCAGATGACAAGAATATCAATAAGCTGGTGTTTCCCAAAGACATGATGGTTCATATAGCAAAGTCCAATTTACTTATCCATTTAACAAATTCTTGAGAAATAGAAATGTAACAGTCCCTAGCTGATATTCCAATAGCAGACTAAATAATCACACAGGTAAATATATAATTACAAGTTCTGAAAAATGATACAAAGCTCAGGACATGAGAGATTGAAACAGGGTGCCTGATTTAAGACTTGGGGAAGGGGTGGGTAGAGATTAGACATAATCAAGAGACAGCTTCTCTGAGGAAGTACCACTGAACTTGAAAATTAAAGAATGAGTTAACTGGGGGATGGTCATGCTGGAATAATACAGAGCTGCATGTGCAAAGGCCCGGTGATGGGAAATAACTTGGTGTGACTACGGAAATGAAAAGCAATGTGGCTAGAGTTTAGTGAGGGAAAAGAGAATCATGCAAGATGAAGCTGGTGAAGTAGTAAAGTATCTGGTTATGCAGAATCTTGTATATCACAGTAAGGATTTTGAATTTTACCCTAAATGCAATAAACAGTGATGTGAAATCTACTGAAGGTTTTTAAGCAGAGAAATGACACATTACTACTGAATGGAATAGTGATGTGGTTTGTTTGGATTTGGGAAGGAGAGTGAAAGGAGCAAGGATGGAATAAATTAGGACAACCAGATAGGAGAGCACTGAAGTGATTCAGCTTATAACAACAATTAAAATAACAATGAATGCTTACTGGCTGTTTACTGTGTGCCATGTGCTTACCATGGTTATCTCATTTAATCCCCACAGCAATCCAATAAGGTGATTATTATTCCTATTTTACAGATGAGAATACAGGGAACCAGTGACATTAAGTCCAGGTGAAAGAGGATTGTGGCTTGAACTAGAAAAGTGATACTGAAAACCTACAGAAATAGATTCAAGACATATAATGGAAACAGAATAAATACAACTTGAAAAGGGTATGTATACAAGGAATGAGAGAGAACTCAAGAATGGCTTTCAAGTTTCTAGACTCCATAAATGGATAAACGGATACACCACTTAATGAAATGGCAAACTGGAAAAGAAAACATTTGACTTTAGAGAAACCTAAGACTTTTGTTTTAGACATGTTATATTTGAAATTCCTAAGAAAAAAATCAACTTGGGATGTCAAGCAAACAGTTGGTATTTAGATCTTGAACTGAAAACAAAGGGAACATGCTGGAAATAAAAATTAAGCCATCAATATACAGGTAGAATTTAAAGCTTAAAGCGGAAGGGAAGAGTAAAAGGAGAACAAGCCCTAGGACTGAACCCAGATATTTCGTTTTCCTCCGTCAAACATCTATCCCTATGATCATCCATTACTCTGATGTCAATAGGCTTTTCAGGCCTCATTCAACTTTAGCTTTCAGCAGAATTTCAACATTATCGATAACTTCTTTCATTTTTTTTTAACAAGACTTGTACTTCTCTATCCACTTACTAAATGCCAAGAATCCCTCAGCGGATTCCTTTCTTTTCTAGTACTGTACTCTCTTTGGGCAACTTCATCCACATATATAGCTTCAATTACTGTCAACATGGCAGATAACGTACATATGTGTATATATATATATACACGTGTATATATATATATATGTATATATATATATACATTTACCTATAAACCCAGTTCAGAGCTCTCCTCGAAGCTCCAACCCAGTATATCCAACTGCCTACTTGATATCCTCTGTTTGATAGCTTTTACAGTTAACAGACTTGTCAAATACTGCCACCCAAAAAGGGACATTTACACAGAGCCTAAATTTTGAAAGGATTACAAAACCACTACAGGCTAACTCTTCAGAACACAAGATTTTGTTTTCAATTATCATTTCCTTTCATGGATCATAACCTAAAATAGGTAAACCCTGACAACCTGATCTGATGGCTAGGGATTTTGGAGCAAAAGCACGACAAAAATATAATTCATGCCTTTTAGTGAGAAACAGTTAAAAGAGAGAAGGTGAGGAATGGTGAAGAGAGTGAAACAGTATCATGTCCCAAGGCCTGATGGACTTGCGGCAACGGAAGTCACCTGAAGAGACAGCAGGCCTCGCTAAGGGCGAGGGGTGGACGACGACAGCCCCCAGCAAAGAGGAGCCAGGTTCGGGTTGCAGAGGTAGCGAGTGACAGTACAGACCAGGTCAGAGAGGAAAAGCTTGGGGGAAGACCCAAGTGGAGTACCTGCGAGGCCTCGGGGGCGTCACTAGGATGGGGGCGAGCTAAACAGCAGCCGGGCGAACTCCAGAAGAGTGAACGCCGAGTGGGCGGACCGCACGGGGCGGGGGGAGGGGTGCCGGGGTAAAACGGCTTAGTTGAGACGCTCGCTGGGCTGGGCCCGCCTTACCTGTGCCTGAGAGCCCGGAGCCCCGGACAGGCCTGCCGGAAGCACGGTGTCCGCGCGGAGGGGGAGGAGCCGAGGGTAAGGAAGGAAGGGATACCGAGCACGAAGGAGAGGGGCCGCTCGCTCCCCCTAGTCAGGGAGAGCAGCTGATGGCGGGAACTGTGACCACACGCAAACACGCACGCACGCACGCACATTCGACGCGACCAGACGGGGCGTGTGAGCGCAAGCCTGGAAACTCCGCCCCTCCTACGCCCTCACCCCGCCCCAGAAGCGAGCGGAGTCTCGCCGAGGTAGCCCCGCCCCTGCCCTGACCGTAATACGCATGCGCACTTTCCACTTAACGCACTTTCGTTCTCCCAATATTTCCCGCCTCCTCAGCCCAGCTGGGCATGCGCACTACTTGTCCTCCTGGCACTGCCCGGCTTTTCCCGCCCTTTACTGGCCTCCGGAGGAGGGTCAGAGTTCACGCCCTTCTCGGGAATACCTGCTCCAGTCTGGGAGATGCAGGGACTAGTAGGTGGTAGACGTCCTTCTGGTCCTGAATCTTAAGGGGCAAAGGACGTACTCTAGGGCTATTAACACCTCCGAGAGCCCAGCGGCGGGAAGAGATTGTGTGGGAGGGGTCAGAGGTGAAAGGTCAGAGGGCTGCGAAAGGGGCGGAGCGAGCTGGAGGCGGATGGCGGCTGCGGCAGCTCATCCTTGGCGGCAGCGGTGCTGAAGTTGGGACGGGTCGGACGCGTCGGGTGGTGGGAGGAGAGCCGCGGCCGCTCCCAACATGCACAGCCTGGCGACGGCTGCGGTAAGTGGTTGGGCCGCCCGGCCTGGGCCCAGAATCCCTCAGCCCTGCGTTTCGGCCTTTTCTCCGAGCTCCCTGTGTGGAGCCGAGAGTCCTGCTCCTCCTTTCCTCAACCAGCAAGGCCCGAGCCTCCCTCTTCGCCGCGCTTGTCTGTGGCGGAGCCGGCCGCCACTTTCCTTGCCGGTCGGCTCCCTGGCCTCTCGCGCGGCGTATCGCGTTCTTTTCCAGCTCCCAGGCCTGGTCCCGCGGACGGAGCGCCTCTCTGGCGGCCGGGACGGGCCATTCATTGATTCATTGCGCTGACCAACAGTTTCAGGGAGCCGGTTGAGTGCTGCGCGTCGGTGGGGGCGAGGGGAATTCCGTGGTCCATTTGACACCGCCCGTGCTCTCACCACCTCCTGCCTAGGCACATCGCGGAGGGGAGGAAATGGCTTCTAGCTCAAGCCACTTGCTTTACAGATGCAAGATCAAAGACTCAGAGAAGTGAATAACTATTTCTTCTGACTTACGGTTCTCTGTGTTTAAAACCTTTTTTCACACATCTCATTTTACCAGAGTGATCCTTTACCAAGGAAAACACTGTAAATTAACCTGTCTGAAATAATCCCATGGCTTCGCATTGCACTGAGATAAAATCCAGACTCCTTGCCATGGTCCTGCAAGGCCCTCCCTGAACGTAATGGTCCTTACCCACATTTTCAGTCTCTTATGTCACTTGCTACGCCGGCTCCAGCTACACTGGCGGCCGTTCCATCTCTTCTACCTACGCTTTTCCAGTCCAAGTTGCACTTTCTGATCTCTATTCCTGGAATGCTCTTACCCTCCATCTTACACATACACACACACACACACACACAACACACACACGTGGGCGTCTGGCTCCTGTTAAATTTGTATTTTTTGTGTTTATTTACTTGTTTCTTTGTCCCCATTTTGAGGTCAAGGACAGGGATTGTATGGGTCCTGTTTACATGATTACCCCAGTGCCAGACAGTTCCTGGCACAGACTTTGCTGAATGAGGGTGTACAGATGAGGGAGGTGACTGCTGAGAGCAAGTAACCATAATGGGCAAATGGGATCATACAGTTTGAGCACACTCTTGTGAATGCCCACCTCGCTTTTTCAGTTTAAACAAGATGAAGTGACTTAAGGATAAAGTAATATACTGAAGTTGCATTACCAGGCAAAATGACATAAGTACTAAACAGAGGACCAAAAAAAAATTGCCTTAAGCTACGAAAAACATGGTCATTTCCAGGGCCAGTGGCATCTCTGCCCCCTGTCACCATGTTTCTAAATGTTTGTAACTGTTCACAGTGGAGAGGTACCTTTTATATTTCTCAATTAGGTGATTGCAATTTCCCCACCTTTTTTTGTTTCTTCTCCCAAATTTTATATATAATTTGGGGAAAAGCCAGTCAGAAGATGAGGTTGCTGCTGGTAGGGAAGGAGCAAATTAAACAAAGGATTCTAATAGGATTAGATTGTCCATCTCTTAGAATCTGATTGTGTCTTCTTTACCCTTTGATATCAAGCTGCTTTTTTCCTTATACCTCTCCAAACTCTACCTATTCAATTCGTTTTATTTTCAGTTGCTCCCTGATACATTTTTGAGCAGCCATTAAAGCTGTGGTTGATTACTTATAGTAAGTACTCAATACATGTTTCTTAAATTTAATTTACAATGCCTTACCTTTATTTAGAAGTTGAGCTGTTAGGTACCCTTTCACCTGTTATGCTGTTTGGACCACGCAGAAGCTCTGATAAGTTCCCTTGTACCACTCATTCACTGGAATATTTGGTTATTGAGGAGTCTGAAGCATAGATAAGTTGAACCCCCTCTTTCCCAATCCTTAAAGCCTTCCATTAGGCTAAAATGCCTGTATTATTGTGATCTGGGTAAAGGACACTAATGGTGTACATCACTCACTAGAAGTTGAAAAGAGTTAATAATACATGCAGTGGTGCTGGTAATAATCTAAACCACTTGAGAAGATTCTTACTGAAGAAGATACCTAATGGTGAAAATTTGTATTTGCATATACCTTTATTTGTTTTTTAAAATAACAGGTAAATCATCGCTTGAGCTGGAGAGAGAGTACTATCAAAGGAGAATATGATCACATATGAATGCAGAGTGTTATTCACTAGATGGAGGAATTGAGATAATTTGGCATGTGTCTTAAATTTCGACTTTTTAAAAAATATTATGCCAGCAATTTGTAATATAGTGGAGTGATTTTTTTACAGAATACATCCTACCATCTTCATTATTGCCATCATAGAATATAATTTCTTTCTTACATCTACTAAATAGGGACAGAAATAGCACACAGGATTGTATTAAATAAGACTAACAAAATGTTCAGTGGTTGGCTAGGTTCACTCATTGGTTTAACGACTTGCTCCCAGACTTCAGCCTTGGGACTCTAATTCCTGCCTCAACAAAGTAACACATCGCTTGTTATGGACCTTGGAGGTTGCTTCAGCTTAATAGAACCACAGATCTTCACATAGCATGGGTCTTCTGTAATGAATGTTATACTCGTGATTTAAAACTGCCAAAGTAAGCCTTTAGGAGATGCACTGAGTGTGGGTTTCTTTGTTTTTGTTTTTGTTTTTGTTTTTGTTTTTGTTTTTTTTATAATTTCCCATGGTAATTCTAACATCCTTAAACTCTTGTTATTCCGTCTTTTTTCATGTAACCAGCAGCAGCATTAGTCATTTTATACCTTTTTGTTGAGCAGCGCTGACTCCCAGATGCCCTCCTCTTTGGCAAGTAAAAAGAACATTGTGCATTCTGAAGGGTCTAATTCAGACACTGTCTCCTTTGTCTCCTGAAGATTTAAGCAAACTAACTAACTTCTTTGCTTATTCACTTCCATTTTTATAAAGTTATTTTGAAGAACATTCTGGCTCTTATTTTTTAAAGACATGAGGATAATTAACTAATTTAACATCTCCCTTTGGCACTATTAAGAAAGTGTGTTTTCTTGGAATATCGTCATTATATAGACACCCAAAGTCACATGTTGAATCATCATCAGACTTGGGAAAATAATCTCTTCCAATCTAATTCCTTTTTTTCTTTATACACTGTCACATATTCATTGGTAAGAAAACCAACAGTTGGTTTGGCCCTTGAACTAAAGTTGTATTGATACATTTGTCTATTTTCTGTTTAAGAGAGCCATCAACAACAATTTTTTAATTTACTCAGAGGGAGGAGAAACTATATTTCTTCCCCATTTATGAGTAAATATTTTTCTTTTTTAAGTTCTAAATATCTTTCTCATTTTCACACTGTGTTAAGATTTTTCAGAAATAGGACAACTATTAGTACCCTGTGTTTGTGACACTTGGAGTTAACCATTGGTGGCTCACTTTGATATATGTTTAGCCTGTGTTAAGCTTTACTGAAGGAAAAAAGTTACTTGAAATACATTTGCCACATACAAACCATGACACAGGAAAGAGAATAACGATTCCCTCCTAAATTTTGACGGTACAAACATTTTTTAACACATCTGTTTCAAGGAAAGGACCACTGACTTTAAGCAGGTTATAACTAAAAATACATAGTTATAAACAAAAGTGCTTCTTTCTGATCTTGGAAGTGTTGAGGATGATAACTAATAGTCCAAATCAGGTTTCTTATAAATGACTTTGTTTGGGGATATGTTAACTGAACCTACTGTTTAGCCAAATCCAACTGTAACAGAAAATCAAACTTAAAGTTCTGTATATTGGGTTCTTAAATAATTTCTTCAATTTGGAGGGATATTTGTGATTTCAATCCTATAGAACAAGTAGGGCTCACTGATTCTAGAGAGAAGTAGATGAGTTTAATTCTGCCCTGTATTTGCTTGTATGAGCTTAAGTATGATAAACTTCCCTGAACTTGTTTCCTCTCAGAATTTTGAGAATAATTTGAGATAATCCACAGTGACTGGCATATAGTATGTTCAATAAATGCTGCTTCCTATAAAAAGTTCCTAGAAAATCTATAGTGGAGGGCTGGCTGTGGAATACTAGGTAATTTGGGATGATAGTGGAAATGATCTGTATCTTGATTGTAGTGGTGGTCACTTGGGTTTATAGATTTCTCAAAGGTCGTTGAAATGTACACTTAAGAGGAGTACACTTGAAAATTTTATTGTATGCAAATGGTACCTTAATAAAATAGATTTTTTTTTTAAAAGAGCCACTTAGATTAGTCTCTTATACTAAAGGAAGAAATTTCTAATATTTTAGAGCTGACTGAGACTTTGGTAGTGATTTAATATATTAGTTTCCTCATTTAACCAATAATAAATTTGAGGCTTAGAAAAGGAAATGATTTATCTTTGGTCACACAGTTTTAGAAATGGCAACACTGTTTTGAAACCATTTCTGGTTCCCATTTCAGTGTGCATTCTAGTTATGGACTAGTATAGTTACTTGCAAATCTAGGTCTTTCCTATTCTTTAACTTGATAAACAAGTTTTTAATTCTGAGTCCATAAATGGGTTACAGAGGAGTCTGAATTCCCTGAAATGTGTAAATTTCAGGAAAAAATAAATTATGTGCAAAACAACTTGAAGTTGTGTATTTTCATGAGGAAAAGATCCATAGATTTCATTTGATTCAAGAAATGTTAACCTCTTTTCTTGTGGTAGTGTCCTGCTCTTATTGTTAGTGCGTTTAAGTTAGGTAGTCTCCAAAAGAGAAGTTAGATGAATTTGTTTTTCTGCTGCTGGACAGTGTGTGCTAGTAGGTTGTATTCATATCAGCTACACCTCAGAAATGTATTAGTAAATTATAAGTTAAAAGAATTGCAGCAAGTGAACTAGGAATCTTTGGAGATGATCTTTAAATACAGAATGAGGGGGAGGTTATAGCACAGTGGTAGAGTGTGTGCTTAGCAGGCACCAAGTCCTGGGTTCAATCCCCAGTACCTCCATTAAAATAAATAATAAATAAATAAATAAATAACTTAACTTCCTCCCCCCAAAAAAATTATAAAAAAATAAATAAATACAGATGAGAGGAGGAGGAAATCTGCCTACTGTTTACTCGTAGTTCCATCAATTGTGAAATGTGGATGATAACCACACTGCTGTGATCATTAAATGAAACCATGTTTCAAAAAGTACAATATAGTTCCCTCATCTACCCCACCCCACTCTTTTACTCCCCACTCCCTTTTAGGAAGGCATCAATTTTCAGATTCTAATATTTTTGTGAAATTTGTGTCTAAATGATCCTTGGGATTCAGAAAGAGAGAGGCATTTTGGGTTTTTATTACCATTAGGATCTAGTCAGGGATAAAGAAGATGTGGTATATAGATCTCGTCAGATGCTAGAGTTGTGTTTTGCAGTTTTATTCAGGGGTGATGTCCAAAGTATTTTATCAGTTGTCTGATACTGTAAATTAATATGTAAATCAGTATATAACTCAAAATGTTAAAAGATTTTCCCTTTTATTTTCCAAAATAACTGAATTTCCCTATGTTATAAAATTACTTGTTGATGTAGGTTGGGGGGGTGTGTTGGTGGCTGTCATTAGTACAATTATGTCCATCTGAGCCATGATTTGACATACAGAACTATGTCAAACTATTTCACTGACTTTTCCCATTAAAATGATGGTCTCATAATCTCAATAAGTAGAGATTTTCTCTTAGTATCAATGATATTGTTCATGGGTGCTGATTGTTTTTTCAGATTCTGCTGAACTAACAGCAGTAACACTTTAATTTTGTCTGAGATTTTTATATATTCCCTATCTCTGTTGTGTAGAAATAGTTTTTGTACAGTTGTCTTTAGATCAGACCTAATATTTCAGGCAAGTGAGAAGCAGCATTAGCAAAGCAGTTAAAGCATGGACTCTGTTGCCAGATTGCCTGGATGAAATCCTGGGCTTTGCCACTTAACTTTTAAATAACAACTCTGTTTCTCAGTTTCCTCATCAAATGAGAGTGATAACGTAAGACAGTGCCTGACAAAGCAAGCACTGTATATGTGAGCTCTCATTTTTAAGAAATAATTCTATTTATCCCATAACAAATAGGTATTCAGTGTTTAAACTAACTCCTTTTATTAAGTTGGGGGTGAAATTCAACAGAGATGATGAAAAGAAGGGTCCCTACCTCAGATATTTCCTGGTACCAAACTGTCCTCACTGCCTTATTGTTGTTAGAATGGCTACAGAACTCATATCTCCAAACGTATACCTGAGAGGACCACACTACCATCCACCTGACATCTCTAGTTCTCTTAGAACCAAAGTCCCATGGAGGCTGCAGTTCCCACAAGTAGCCTCGAAATTTGGAATATTACTGGCAACAGGTGGTCATCGCCTTAGGGACCCAAGTAGACACCAGACATTGGCCTTCCAGAGTGCTAGCACTACTCCAAGGGAACCGTCTGCTCTGCTGGAGCCAAGCCCACTCTGGAAATGGAATATTTGGGGATGGGGTCTGGTGTTCAGAAGCCATGATTTGCTGACTATGGGTACCAGTGCAGCCTGGTGTTGTTCACCTAGGGTTCCCCAGGATAGGATGGGTACAGGGGTACTGGATACAGGTCACAGATTGGCTCTAGAAAGGGTGATGGAGTTTACTTATAGTGGTGTATGGAAGACAAGCCTCTAGGAGTGAGTAATGACTAATCAGTATAGATACTGTATAGATACAGTATAGATACTGTATGGCTGGAGCCTTGTCTGTGGGGCCCTCTTTAGGATTGTGGCCATCCAAGAGACTGTGGACAGGAAACCCAAAGCTCAAATTTTAGCCGTTATTCCCACTGAGCTTTTAAGGTGATGTAATACTCTAAATAAACATATCCTATCTTCTGGTGGGAATTACATTTCCAAAAATACTTTTTAAAGTTGAAGGCCTATCTGTAGCAGCATAGAAAGGGCAAGTGCTTAGACCATACTGCTTTTGCTGTTGGAAGTGGGGGAAAAGTACCCTTTTCCTTCTACATCATTTAGGAGCCTGTGTTTTCTTGAGGAGCATCACTGATGAGGATTACAAAACAGCTTTTAGCAGATTACTATGAGGCACTTAAAGAAGACTTAAGTTGCACGGTATTTCAGTCCATTTAGCAGAACTTCACTTTGTGGTTCATTCGGTCAAGCAAGTGAAATGATAAACATTAAGCTAAAAGCTTCTAATCAAGCTTCCATTTATAGAAGGCTGTTCAGCTTGGATAAAGAAGTTGTGGGTGTGTGTGTGTGTGTGTGTATATATATATATATATACACATAATATATATATAAAAAACGTATGTATGTGAATATATATATATATACACATATGTATATATAATGGAATATATATGTGTATTACAACTTCTTTATCCAGTCATCTGCTGATGGACATTTAGGTTGCTTCCATGTCTTGGCTGTTGTAAATAGTGCTGCTGTGAACATTGGAGGTACATAAACATGGAACTATTAAGAGATTTGTGCATTTTAGATTTTGATAGATTAAATTAGTTTACATCAAGTATATGTATTGAGACAAGCTCTCCTGGTATTTATGAAAAATAAATTTCCTCTAAAGCACTACTGCAGAGTAAGTCTTGGTTTGACTCTAATGAAACTCACATGTTTACTTTCTTGTCTTCACTTGAAGCCTGTGCCTACTGCATTGGCCCAGGTGGATAGAGAAAAGATATATCAGTGGATCAACGAGCTGTCCAGTCCTGAGACAAGGGAAAATGCTTTGCTGGAGCTAAGTAAGAAGCGGGAATCTGTTCCTGACCTTGCACCCATGCTGTGGCATTCATTTGGTACTATTGCAGCACTTTTACAGGTGGGTATATATCCATGAGTTGCAGTTCAGTACTGTTTATCACTCTTGTACCTCTCTGCCTTTGCCCAAATGATTTTGAAAACTTTAGTAATGTTAAAACGTCAGCATTTGTAAGAATCTGTTTTAGAAAAGTCTGAGGTACTTGTTAAATGCAGATTCTTGGATCCTACCCAAGAAGTTTGATTTATTTAGTCTGAGATGAAAAATTTGTATGTTTAACAGGCAACTCACCCACTCCCAGGTGACCTGATGCAGGTGGTCTAAGAACTACACTTTGAGAAACACAGCTTTAGGAGTACTACAAAATAATTCTACATGACAGGGGAAGAGAAGGTGGAAAGGAAGGTATAAGGACTGAAAGGTATATTCTGGGGAAAGAAAATATTAAGATAAAGTATAACAGCTCTACAATTAAAGTTGGGTATACTTAAACATTAAAGAATAAATAACTGAAATTTGGTTCTGACCAGAATGGTCATTTGTGGGGAGTAAGTTGAAATGGTGTAGTCCTAAGATACCAAGATAGAATGATCATCCTTTAAAGTATTGTTCACAATTCCTAATAATTAGATTAATTTTTCACATTCTATCTCTATTACGTGTGTCCAAAAAACTAATCCTTCTTATAGGACTATTTTCTGTGTAAAAGTTTTACAATTAAGATAAATGGAATTGTACTCAGCAAATCATCTTTTGACAGAGAACACATACATTCACTGATGTTTGTATATATCCCCACACATACACCCTTGTTCTTACCTCCCCCTTTTTGTAGTTGCTACCTGACCAAACAAACTTCTTTGAGTCACTGTGGTTCATTTACTAACACTTTCTGGCTAGCTGTCTCATCACCATAACTTAAAGTACATTGTTGACAAAAAGAGGGATTATAAATGTAAAAGTCCTTCAAGTGAAAGCCTCAACAGATGATGCAGGATGTAGGAGGAAGTGTGGGTGACCACAGTTGCCTCTATAGAAGTCTTCCTAGAGATATATGTAGTAATGTCTCAAATAGTCTCAGTCGAATTCATTTGTGATGAAAGGATGGGAAAATGGTTTATTTCTGCTCCCTC
Organism: Camelus dromedarius; assembly: GCF_036321535.1. Classification (NCBI taxonomy): domain Eukaryota; kingdom Metazoa; phylum Chordata; class Mammalia; order Artiodactyla; family Camelidae; genus Camelus; species Camelus dromedarius. The sequence continues at coordinate 81,442,308 of NC_087439.1, forward strand.
TTTGATGGTTTGGTTCTTCAGGATATGTGGAATTAAAGTTGTTTGATTTCATACCATGGGAATTAAAGTTATTCCTTGTTCATCTGGTGCTGATTTCCATTTTTCAGGAAATTGTAAATATTTATCCATCTATCAATCCACCCACCTTGACAGCACACCAGTCTAACAGAGTTTGCAATGCTCTGGCATTACTGCAGTGTGTGGCATCACACCCAGAAACCAGGTAAGTGCTTTGGATGAGTGTGGGAGGGGAAGTTTGTATTGAATGTGGTCCTACACTACTTCTGAATGATGAGAAGAGGTGCATGTGTGTGTGTGTGGCTCTTCAGGGCTCTCGTTTACTTTTTTTTTTTTCCCTCTGAAGAATTTGTCATCTCTAGTTTACCAAATTTTAGTGTAGTAACAGCATGGGATTATGTTCTTTTATAATTAACATGTTCTTTTATAATTAATTTTTTTTTGCTTTTTAAAATAGTGATAAAATATAAATAACATAAAATGTGTCATTTGAATCATTTTAAACTGTCTGGTTCAGTGGTATTAAATACATTCATGATGTGCAACCATCACTAACATCCATCTCCATAATTCTATTCATCTTGTAAAACTGAAACTCTATACCCATTAAACAACTCCCCATCCCTCTGCCTGCCACCCTGCCCCTGGCATCCACCATTCTACTTTCTGTCTATGGTTTTGACTGCTCTGAGTACCTCATATGAATGGAATCATACAGTATTTGTCTTTTTGTGATTGGCTTATTTCACTTAACATAATGTTTTCAAGGTTCATCCATATTATAACAAATGTCAGAATTTGCTTCCTTGTTAAGGCTGAGTACTGTTCCATCTCATTTACTTTTTACCCATTGATAGCAAGGAACTTTAAAGGAATGGTTGTCACCTCTCAGGAAAGATCAGGCACATGGCATTCTCTCCCTCCTAAATCCATGGTAGGCATCACTATGCTATGAGGATTAGTGCATTTCATTTAGTAGGAGTTCAGTAAGTATTTGAACCCAGCACTTTTTCCTCACATAGTAAGCCAGTTTTGGCTTCAGAATCTTTCTTGTTAATACAGGATTCTAGACAACCTCTGTAATAAATGAGAGAATTGGCATGCAAGTTGAGACATTTTTGCCTTCCTGCTATATCTGAGAAATTGAAAAGAGGGAAATTCTGTTCAGGAACCTACTTTGTGACTTTTATGGCCCTAAGACACTTAATAGTCATCTTATTAAAGCCTTTACTTTGTCAAGTTTTCCTTGTAAAATCTGAGTGCTGGGTTGGCATTGACCTTTCAGAGCTTTAAAGAAGTTGATAAGAAAATTATTTGTAAGCACTTAAGAAAAATGTAAGAGTACTCTGAGTGTTAAAATTTGGGGGGTTTTGACTCTCCTTTGAGGTGTCACTATAAATTATATAAAGTAATAGACTGATTCCGTGTTAGTTGCCTGAACATATTATCTGCAGATTAAAATGTTTTTAGAATGTTTAGTGTATCTAAAAGCTCTAACAACAACAACAGAAAGTGTGTATTTGTACATAGCAGATAAACCTGGTGTTGGCTGCTTTGTTTTATTATCTTGGTTAATAAGATTTTGTCAGCTTGTACTTATGAATATTATTATTCAGTTATTAGATGAGAGAGAATATCCAGGAGAATCTCTCGGGCACTTAATTAATTACATTTTATGGCCTATTTTTTAAAACTTGCAGTTGGATATTTTATCAGTTTTTAAAGTACTTGGTGCTGGTTACAGGGAAAAGCATGTATTCTCTTAACCATTGGTCTAGGGTAGGGCTTTTCAGCCTTGACACCAATGGCATTTGGGGCTGGATATTGTTTGTGGTAGGAGGGGGACAGGAAGGGGCTGTACTATGCATTGTAGGATATTTAGGAGCACCCTTGGCTTCTGCCTATTGGATGACAATCCCCTCAGTTATGACAACCAAAAATATCTCCAGACATTGCCTCATGTACCCTGGGGGGCACAGTTACCCCACCTACGGATCACTGGTCTAGACTAATAACCAGCAACAGTCATTCCTAGAGATTCCTTGGTCAAGCAATGTTACAGGCCTAACAGAATTAGCCACCTGGAAATTTGAATGTTCAGAATCCTTAGAAATTAACTCTGGGCTCTGAATGTGATTATTTTCTCTTCCAGGTCAGCATTTCTTGCAGCACACATCCCACTTTTTTTGTACCCTTTTTTGCACACTGTCAGTAAAACGCGTCCCTTTGAGTATCTTCGGCTAACAAGTCTTGGAGTTATTGGTAAGTTATTAGGATTGTGTTTGAAAATCTGAAATCATCATTCGAAACAGTGTTCTTAACATAGGTGTTTTGTCTGGCTTTTGATAGTTTTTGTTCACTGATTGTTTGTTTTCATCTTTGAGGTTGAGTCTGTTTTCACTAATAAATGAACATCAGGAACATGATTGCTCTTATCAGGTACCATTCTGAGTATTGTTACTAAAGCTATGAGGCCCATTAAATTCAGTGTATATGCAGAAATGTTTACTAAATTTAGGAAAAGTAAAGAACAAGAGCATTAGTAAATAAATAAAGACTATTACAGGAATAAGAATTTGAATTTGTTGTTTTGGTTTGGTTTTTTGTCTTTCTCACTGCTAAGCTATTCTCCCATAACTCCAAGGGTTTGCCTTCTGTTTTATCTTGTTGAATCTCTGCATGCTCAAGTTAATGTTTCCATATATGTTTCTAGTGGGAAATGTGTCTAAAATACTTTTTACTCAAGAAAATAATATATCAGCTATTTCAGATCTCAGACTCCTGGGTGGGAAAGAACTATCTTTGGATTTGTGAAATGTAAATACATTCAAGAAGGTTTCTTTCTTAAATTGCCCTTCCTTTTTTCAGTGTCTTTTTCTGATAGCTTTTGCTGAAAGTACTAACCAAACAAAAGAACATTGATTATACAAACTGTTTTTGTTAGGTTATTATTTTTATGTTCAACCTTTGTCATATCCCTATGATTATAAACCGTGAATCGGGAAGTATAACTTAAAAGTTTGGTATTTCTAAGATACATTTCTCAGAAGCATTTTAGTCTCCTTTAAGGAGTAACTGTTATCTCATACTCTCTAAATGAATGTTATTTCTTTTTATATCTCCTAAATGATACTCTATTAGATACTTTTCTCCAATGTATTCTTTTCTACTTTTAAGATACATTCTCATGTAGGATTTAAAACATCAACATGATTCCAGCCAAAAGAAAACATTTATATTTATAGTTCTGATTCAAATCATCCTACTTCTGCTGGTTTCTTGACTACTGCATTTGGATGATACACTTATGTGATGTTAGGATAAAAGTTGACAGTGGAGGGGGTGAAAAAAATACTTGGACAGTACTAAGTCAGTTGCCTACGCTTGCATATATTTTTTGAAACTCAGTTTTTCCCAAGTCATTTGAGAGAACAAGCAGAAGGTGAATATTTGGTTTTAGACTTTTTCCTACAGTTCAAGGGTTATCAAACAAGTTTGAATATAAATGAAATAATACATACCATAAAACAAAAAATATTTTAAACTGAATGAAAATAAAAATATAATGTATCAAAATTTGTAGGATGCAGCTAAAACGGGGCTTAGGGGAAGTTTATAGTATTAAATGCTTATTCTAGAAAGAGAGGCCTTCAGTGATCTATACTTTCAATGTAAGAAACTAGGAAAAGGAGCAAATTAAGCCAAAGCAAAAAAAAAAAAAAAAGGAAGGAAATAGTAAAGAATAGATATCAATGAAAGTAGGAACAGAAAAACAGTATATAAAATAAGTGAAACCAAAAGCTGATTTTGTTTAATTGAGATATAATTGACATATAACATTGTATTAGTTTTTGGTATACAACATAATGATTTGACTGTATATATACATTGCAAAATTATCACTACAGTAAGTTTAGTTAACATCCCTCATCACACATGGTTATAACATTTTTTTCCCTGTGATGAGAACTTTTAAGATTTATCTTAGCCGCTTTTGAACATACAATACCGTATTATTACTATAGTCACCATAATGTACATTACATCCCCAGGACTTTTTTTTATCTTACAACCAGAAGGTTATACCTTTTGACCACCTTCACGCATTTTATCCACCCTCAATTTTTTATTCAAAAAATTTGATTAAATTAATAAACCTCTAGCCAGATAGGTGGAGAAAAAAAAGAAGACATGGATTACAAAATATCATGAATGAAAGGGGGTGCATTATAAAAGACTCTACAGACATTAAAAGAATAAAAGGTAATACTGCTAATAACTCTTTGCCCTTAACTTTGAAAACTTAGGTGAAATGGACAAATTCTTTGCAAAAATACAGTCTGCCAAAGTACACTCAAGAAAAAATTGATAAGCTGAATAGTTGTGTAGTGAAAAACCTTCCGGCCTAGAAAATTCCAGGCCCAAATATTTTCAACTGGTTAACACTACCAAAAATTTAAAGAAGAAATAATGCCAATTTTATAAAACTTCTCCAGACCATAGAGAGGAGACTTCTTAACTCTTGGTGAGACCAGCATTCCAGAGTAATGGTAATAAAAATAGAAAAAGACATTGGGGGGAAAAAAAAACTGTAGGCCAGGATCCCTCATGAACATAGATGCAGAAATTCTCAACAAAATGCTAACAAATCAAGCCTAACAATAATATAAAAAAGATCATCATGACCAAGTGGAGTTTATCCCAGGAATGCACGCTGGTTCAGTTTTCAAAACTGTCATTGTGATTGACCATATCAACAGACTAAAGAAGAAAAATCATATGATCATTTCTGTAGTTTAAAAAAAGCCTTTGAGAGAATTCAATATCCATTCATGATAGAAACTCTAGCAAAGTAGGAATAGAGGGGACCTTTCTCAACCTGGTAAATTAGAAAACAAAAACAACCCTATGGTTAAGATCATAGTTAATATGAAAAACTGTAAATTGTCCACTAAGATTGAGAACAAGGCAAGGATGTTCATTCTCACCATTCTTACTCAGTCTCATCCTGGATATCCTAGCTGGTGTATTACAGCAAGAGAAAAAAATAAAGGGCATACAAATTAGGAAAAAATAAGACTGTCTATTCACAGACAATATGATTAACTACCTTGAAAAATCTTGGAGAATCTACAGAAAACTCTTAGAACTAGTGAATTTAACAAGGTTGCAGGATATAAAGTTAGTATACAAAAATCAATCATTTTTATGTGCTAGCAATAAGCAGTTAGAAATTTGAAATTTCACCATAACATATGAAAAACTTGAGTGTAAATCTTATAAAATACATGCAAAATCTGTTGCTGGAAACTAAAACAATGATAAAAGTAGTCAAAGAAGACCTAAATAAATGCAGAGATATACCATGGTCATCAGTTGGTATATCACTGATTCAGTATTGTTGATGTCATTCTCCCCAAACTGATATGTAGACTTAGAGCAATTCTAACAAAACCCCAGCAGGACTTTTTTTTAAATATATAGAAATTGAAAAGGTGTCCCTAGAATTTATCTGGAAAAGCAAATGAACTAGAATACCCATTTTTTGGAAAGAAGGATAAAGTTGGAAGATACACACTACCTGATTTCTAGACCTACTGGAAAACTACAGTAGTCAAGACAGTGTGATACTGGGGGAAGGACAGACTTGTAGATCAGTAGGGCAGAATGGAGAGTCCAGAGATAGACCCACACAAATATAGTCAGTTGGATTTTTGACAAAGGTGCAAAGAGAATTTAATGAAGAAAGGATAGTCTTTTCAATAAATGGTACTGGAATAATTGGGTATCGATATATAAAACAATGAACCACAATCCATACCTTGTACTCTATGCAAATATTAACTCAAAATGGGTTATATATGTGAAAAATCTAAGTGAGGCATAGACAAAGAGATCAGATTTGTGGCTACTAGAGACGGGTGGTGAGGGGAGGGGGAATTAAACCTAAGTAAAGTAATAATTTGACATCTGTTAGGCCATATTAGTGTAGCATGTGTTGTTTGCTGTGAGGTTTAGCAATAAGGCATTTATAGATTGTCATTTCTGGTTAAAGTAAATGATATTCCTTACTCTCACCTGAAATGATTGACTTTAGTTATTATAGGTCCAGTTAACCAAGGCCTTTCATATAAAAGCTAGTGATACATTGGACAGCTCAGGGAACAGTCATTTGTTTAATGGGACTCTGCCTCCCTGTATACAGAATTGAGACAGTGTCACTGGACTGTGTCACCTGGTCACTGGTGTCAGTTCAGAAACCAACAGAATAATAGAACTGGGATAAATTTTAGAATTCATTTGTTCCAAATCTTTTTTAAAGAAGCAGAGGCCTGCAAAGGGAAGATAATTTTATCAAATTAGGTAAACTAGTTGTGGAACCAGAATTAGAGTCCAGGTGTTGGTGTGTGTGTGTTTCTTGTTTAGGTATACCCTACAATGTTGATGCTTTGAGGGGAAAGAGGGGCAATTATATAACCAGGAAGTAATATTTGTTTATGCCTATTGTGAAGTAGGATTCAAATTGACGTCATTTCTTTGCTGCTACTGATGTAGATTTCTCTCTTGCCTAAGATATTTGGAGAATAGATGGTGATATTACTGTATAATTGTCTACCAAGAGTGATAGCATCACTAGAAGTTTAACTGATGCTAACTGTATGATGGACCAAACTTGGTGCCTGATCTTTAAGTGTTACAGATAACAGCCTGTGCCTTTTTTTCTTCTTCCCTTTTTTTTTAAGGAAAGATATGAATCTGATTCTCTGACATATAAACCACCATTGGTGTTGTATGTTATTTAAGTTCCACACGTAGCTGGATGAACAAGTTTAATTGGAAATCCTGACTCAAATAATTTTGTTTGTCCATATTTTCTTTAGGGGCCCTGGTGAAAACAGATGAGCAGGAAGTAATCAACTTTTTATTGACAACAGAAATTATCCCTTTGTGTTTGCGCATTATGGAATCTGGCAGTGAACTTTCTAAAACGGTATGTGCTTTTATATGTTAATTAGATTCTATATTGTGTTGACTCTTAGGCTACTTCTTTATGGTTGTGGGATCATTTTCTGCTTCCCTTCAAGTTTTTTGAAACTTTGTTGAATATTTTTTCTCTTTTGAATAAAAATTGTTATATAATGATGCTTTAAAAACCCACACTCTTCGGAAGAATATCAAAATAAACACTAAATTTCTCCCTTTTCTCTGAACCCACTTCTCAGTCAAAGGTGTATTATTCCAGACAATTTTAATGCATAATTAAGTGTATATATATACTTGAGCTTCTGCCTACTTTGCTTGCTTTAACCATGAATGACATGGCTGAGTATAAAATTCTCATCTCATTTTTTCCTCTCAGAACTCAGTTGCCATAGCCCTGTTGTCTCCTGGTATTGAATGTTGTAGTGAAATCTTGGGTCAGCCTAATTTTTTTATTTTCTTGGTGAACTTGCCTTTTCTGTATGGATATTTTAAGCTTCTTATATTATTTTTAAGTTCATTTGATAAATTTTTTTTATTATTTTTCTTGGGGGGAGGGGGTAATTCAGTTTTTATATTTTTATTTATTTTTAATGGAGATATGGGGTTTGAACCCAGGACATTGTGCGTGCTGGACACTCATTCTACCCTGCCTTCCTCATTTGATAACCTGTATCAGAGTTTTTTTCTGAAAGAGCCTACTCCTTGTGTCTCCTTTTTGTTAATTTTTATAGTTTTCCCTTTAATTTGTTCTGACCTCTCCAGCAACATCAGTTAATGCTATATAGTCTATTTTTATATATGTATCTTTTTTCTGTCTCTAATTACTTTCTATCTTTAATTTCATATCATGTGATTTTTCTCAAGGATACTTTTCCATGTTGCTATTTTTAGCAATATCTAACCTCTGCTTCTAAAGTATGTCTAGTTACATTAACTAGACTAGTCACTTTCATTTTTAATTCAGTAAGTATTTATTGCTGAGTTGGATGTAAGCACATGTAATGATATAAAAATTTTTATTTTGAATGCCCAATACAAATAAAAAACTCAAATGCTAGTATAAATGGGTATACAAATAAATGTAAGTCTCCTACCTCAGCCTCTCAGTTCTTCTCCCTAGTAGTGACCAATATGACCACTTTCTTACAGAACCTTTGTAGAAATATTCTATGTATAGATGTAGCAGTTTAATTTTATATTAATTTTTTTCCTCTAGTCTCTGCCCTCTCACTTCTCATGTTTTTTCAGCTCTTCTTTGAATTTTTTATCTTTGGATTTTTTTTAAATGTTTTTTTAAAGTCCATGTATTCTTCATTTCCCTGGAAGATGTAGATAACTGTAACCCCTTCTTAGGGTATGTCTCTACAAAACTTTCCCTGTGGGAATCATTCTAAGATCGCTGTTTGTTTAAAAATAATGGATGGAAGGAGAGATGTCATGAACTGAAGTTGGCAGCTTTTAAGTCAAGTATTTTGCTTTTGAATACTTTTCCACCCAGCTTGCCAGTCTAGGGAAGGTTTATACCTCGGTCTTCAGTTTTCTACTTAAACACAAAAAGAATAAGTGGCATGTGATCTGTGTTCATTTCCTCCTTAATTTTAGTTCTTTTTGTTAATTTCAATGGATTTCTGGGACAGAATTGGAATGGTTGCAAACTGTATTCTGTCGTCTTTTATTAGTAGTTGGCTATGAATAGGTTTTTCAAGTTTGGCTTTATAAGAAGCCATAAGGCTGGGGCAGAAAAAGACTCATTTTCTCTTTTATGACATTTCATCTTCCAGGAACCCCCATCCCAATGATCCCTCCTGTGTTTACATTCCTTGCCCATTACTAGAATTGATTCATCCTTGATGTGTAGAGGTTCCCATTGACCTTCACACTTCAACTAGAATACTTCTCCTATCCTGCCTTTTATGGTTAGTAGTCAGTTCCTGGTATGTCTTTCTTCTTTTGTTCCATACAAACAGACACCTTATCTTGTACACTTTATGTTTATAGTGAATACTGCCAAACAGCTTTCCAAAATAAGTTATTTTAAAAATTACAAATGTCCAGACTTCATTACCCTGGAGAATGGTTCAATAGGTCAGAGACAGAACGTGGACATCAGGATTTTTTAAACATTTCACAGGTGATCATGTCACACAGCTCTGATTGAGAACCACTACTTTACTGGGAGCCTACTATGGCAAAATGTTAGACTAAGCATTATACATAAAAAGTGAACCTAGACTGGCAGGCTGGGTAGAAAAGTATTCAAAAGTAAGATTCAAAAGGACTGCTGGGTCATAGGGTAGGCTGCTGTGACCCAGTAGGAAGGATATTTATTGACTGGGGAAATGCACGTGGGAATCTTATGGGGTATTGGAAATGTTCTATATTTAATTTGGTTGTGGTTCACAAATGGGTACACAGGTAAAAATTCATCAAGATAAACTTAAGATTAGTATACTTTGCACATTTTACTGTGTATATGTTTGTATTAGTTTCCTTTTGCTGCTGTAGCAGATTGCTACAAGATTGATGGTTTAAAACACCACAGATTTATTCTCTTACAGTTCTGGAAGCCAGAAACTGTTAATCAGTTCACCAAGCTGAAGTCAGGGTGTCAGTAAGGCTATGTTCCCTCTGGAAGCTCTAGAGGAGAATCCCTTTCCTTGCCTTTTCCAGCTTCTAGAATTCCATTTCTGGGCTCATTCCCCCATCCTCCATCTTCAAAGCCAGCAGTCTAGCATGTTCAAATCTCTCTGCTTCTACATCACCTTCTCTGTGGTCAAATCTCCCTCTACTGCTTTCTTGTAAGGATCCTTACGATGATTACATTTAGGGCCCACCTGGATAATCTAGGATGATTATTGCCCCCTACCCCACCCCCCCAAAATTCTTAACTTAATCACATCTGCAAAGTCCCTTTTGCTGCATAAGGTAGCATCCCCAGGGTTTGGTGATTAGGACCTGGGTATCTTTAGGGACCATTATTTAGCTAACTACGTTTTACCCCAGTAAAATAGTAAAATAAAATAAGTAATTCCCACAGTTGGCTCTGATGAGCAGCTAAGGAAGAGAATCATTATAATAATTATTTGACTTGAGTTAAACTAGTATTTTTTAAATCCCTTCTATGTAAGAGTTAATGAGTTTAAATTGAGTTTATTACTTTATTACTGTTGGAACAATTTTTGAAGGGGGACTTAAAAATCTTATTTTCTTAAAAATCTTTTAAGAATAGGAAAAGCTTTACTTAACCTCATTTGGAAGAAGTTGAGGCATAGCTGAATCTCTAAAATCATCTTGGACCATGGGAAAGAAAAGAGGCTCTGTATTCAAACTAGATTTAGACTTAGTAGCTTTGCGATTTAGTGGCTTTGTCACTTGGGACCTTAACCTGGCAAATTATTGATTTTCAGTGGTACCTGGCACACAGTAGGTATTTAGTAACTGAGAAAGTCTCTAGTTTTTAAGAATCTGGTAATTTTATCTACCCTTTTATATAAAATGAGAATAGCAATGGTACCTACCTCATAGGTTTGTTGTGAAAATAAGATGTGTGTTATGGCTTTAGGAAAAATTCTGGCACAAAGTAAGTGTTCAATATGGTAATATTTATTAATTTTTTTGTACTATGCATATCTCATTGAGTAAGGTATATATAATGCCAGGATCTTTGCTTAGTTTTCTGCTTCATGTTGTTTCTGGGAGATGAGTAGTCAGCTGGAAGGCAAATCTGAGCAATGTTTTAGACTCCTTAATTTTGTTTTACACCAGGTTGCCACATTCATCCTTCAGAAGATCCTCTTAGATGACACTGGTTTGGCTTATATATGTCAGACGTATGAGCGTTTCTCTCATGTTGCCATGATCTTGGTGAGTTCTTTAATCTACCCCCTTTGTAACTACTTCTGATCACACAACCCCTTTGCAGTCGACACTGAGCGGCTTCAGTCTTCCAACTAGAAGTAACAACCATGGAACTTTGTATAATGATTTTTGCAATATCTGATCTCTGATGTCAACTAGAATTATTTTGTGTTTGGTGTCTTTTTCCCCACCCCACCCTCTTTGGGGGGAAACAGGGTAAGATGGTCCTGCAGCTATCCAAAGAGCCTTCCGCCCGTCTGCTGAAGCACGTAGTAAGATGTTACCTTCGACTCTCAGATAATCCCAGGTAAACATTTACAGAATTTATAGGACTTTGGGGAAATACTCTGGTGAGTGGTTGCCCCCTCTCATGGCATAGCTCTTATATCTTTAGGACAGGGAAGGGATAAAACTATATTTAGTTTGTCTGAGACCTTGATTAATTCCTTGTAAAATCTGAAGTGCTGAATTTAAAATTCTGTCAGAGTTTTATCTTTCCACTGGGACTCTGTACCCTACTGTAAAATTCCAGAGAGTTCAGGCAGTTCCCAGGGAATCTTATGATACATTACTCCTGTGGTTTGAGCTTTCTGTTGCTACTTCAGGTGATCAGAAAAAAAAATATATCTTCAAAGATCTCTTTAAAAAGGAACAGGCCCAGAGCACTCTTAAATTATTTTTTCAGTTCTCTTCTTGATTCCTGTAAAGTCCTTGAGCTAATTATTTTATCTCCCTGTGTTCATAATCTTCCTACCAGAAATTACACATTGTAGATACGGCGCAGTTTAGAAATTTTTGACCTTTTGCTTTGTAAATCCATAATTCATGCTGAAAGCCACTTACTCATTCTGCTAAACCACATAATGGGTTGATTTCTGTGTTCCTAGGAATAAGGGTAACTTGGTTTAATGTGAACTCCGCCTTCTGCCACTGACGTTATTTAAGCGCTCACTGTTTCTTTGACCATTTTGTCCTGTTCTTTGGTGTTTTCTGTTTCACCAAAGTTTGAAACTATGTTTAAAACTCAACTTGTGCTAGTCTGAGTACAAAAAAACTAGTCTGAGTACAAAAGCCATAGCTTTTTTTAAAAACCGCCTTATAAATGGCCTTTTTGAAGTTTTCAGATTTGGCTTTTACTGGTTCTCTTTTAAAGAAAATATTTCAAAGTTCACCTGATAATATTGCTACCATAGTTTTGTTTTTACTGCTTATCTCTTATTAAGGGTTTTTCATTTGTTTGTTTTGGTTTGATTTGGTTTGGTTTGGTTTGGTTTTTTCCTTAACAGAGGCTCTGGGGATTGAACCCAGGACCTTGTGTATACCAAGCACACATTCTACCACTGTGCTGTACCCTCCTCACCACCCCCCCCCCCTTTTTTATTGACTTGTTTTTTAAGTAGAGGTACTGGGGATTGAACCCAGGACCTTGTGCATGCTAGGCAGGTACTCTACCACTGAGCTATCCCCTCCCCTCCACCCCCCTTTTTTATTAAGGATTTTAACTATTAAACTGAAGCCATTTTTGGAAAGACACAAATTTTATCAGTTTAGAATTAAAGTTCATTAATTTATTGTACTGTGAGTCAGGTCATATCCCCTGTTAATGTACTGATTTTGGAAATTTCCTTTATTATCACCCATATATTTCTAACATGAGTATTTTGACAATATTTACTGTTATAAATCAGCAGTTTGAACTGAAGTAAACTGTTGCACCATTTTATTCCATTTGCTTTGTCACGAAATTCTACATTGGGGCATCATTCTGAAAATGTTTGCAGACAACAGATCTTGGAGATCTCTGAACCTGTGCTTAATACAAGCTTTAAGGAATTTTTATGGCTTCTTAAAGTATCTTGGCAGGGCCATAGATTCCCAGGGGTCTATATATTTATGTCTAAGAAAGAGACTCTTCCCTGCCCCCCAAATGTGGGTTTATTTGTTGGTCTCCCTGGTTGGTGTGTTTGTTTCTGATGTAGGGCACGTGAAGCACTCAGGCAGTGCCTCCCTGACCAGCTGAAGGACACTACCTTCGCCCAGGTGCTAAAAGATGACACCACCACGAAACGCTGGCTTGCACAACTGGTGAAGAACCTGCAAGAGGGCCAGGTCACCGATCCCCGGGGTATCCCCCTGCCCCCTCAGTGATCCTCCCCTGTCCCCTCCCACTAATCCCCCAAGCTGGGGAAGGGAGGGGGATCCTGCAAGGAAAACAGCTCAGGTTTTATCGCCAACCGGGAATAGACAACCTCAATGCTGAACTGCACTGGAGAAAAGGGGCAAGGTACCCCCGCTGAGGTGTGTAAGCTGCCATCTCAGGCTGCCTTGAGGACCTGGGCTCCCTCTGCTACTCCCAGGAAATGGCTCCTGACACAGCGGTCTGCCACCACAGCCCAGGAGGATGTCAACACCAGCAAATGCTGTATTTGCAGCATGCCTAAGATGACCCTTCCCCCTCACCTCTCCCCAGCCGCTGGCAGGAGGGAAGACTGGTGACAGCAGCAGCACTCTAGGCATGGTGAACGCCTGGGACCAAGCCATGTGGCGTTTTCCTATTTTGCCTTCCTGGAAGACTCAAGATGTGTCTCTTCATTCTCTCTCTCAGTATTTGTTTACTTTGGCTTTTTGTTGTTAATCTCAGAGAGAGGTGTGTTTAGTGGACACAGGCTGTAATATTCAGCAAAACTTTGTCAACTGGCACTGTTTACAAGTCTGTTAGCTGCATAAGCTCAATAAAAAGTTGGTCTGGGCATTACATCCCCTCTGGCAGGCCAATGCTACATGAGCTGTTGGGAGGAATGGGAGGCAGGGGAAGGATATAAAGCCAAAGGACAGCAGGAAGCCACCACCAATTTCCCTGCCTTTCCCATTCTACCCCCAGTTCTGGATGCCACAAGGACCTTAACCTTGTTTCTGGCTTTAGCTGCTAGCTTTTCCAAATCTCAGTGCCTTTCTGTTCTTCACTTCCCGCCCATTAAACTTACAGTAGAGGTCTTAATTCATCAGGCTGTCCTGGAAGGGTATTGTATTGGAGGAGAAATGACAGTGGACCTCATCTTTAAGTCCTCAAGGATATTTTCTGGGTGACTTTTAAAAGGGAGGTGCCTGAGATTAAAATGACAGGCTACTTGATCCCATTCTTTGCTTTAGTGTGAATTTCTGCAGCTCCATCTGTCTTCATGATTGTACTTGAAGCAGTATTAGATGAATGGGTTAATTTTATTCAGATTTAAGATAGAAGGCTGGACTCTGCTCATTCACTCAGTCTTTTTCCCTTTTTTTTTTTTTTTTTTTTTTTTGGATGCATTCCCTTTTGGTCTATGGGAATTACAGGGTTGCCACTAAACTATTTTCCACTTTTTCATATTGTGTCAGAGAATCCCCCTTCCTTCTCTGGAGCTTTAGATGACTCTATCACAATTCAGAGGCTTCAATCTGTAACTCAGTGTAAACTGCCTTGCTTTCCCCTAATTCTTCCCTCTGCCATCATCTGTTCTCTCTCTCTCTAAACCCCATCTCCAACCAAAGATGGGATTATTAGCCCAAGTAGAGAGGAACCAAGTATTTCTGTCCATATCTCATGTATACAATTGAAAGTGTCTCTGAACATGTTTGGGGTCTATAAGGGGCAGTCTCAGAGAAACTTGCAGAGTCAGTTTTGCCAACCCAAGGGCTCTTTCAAGCCGACTTTCACAAAGGGAGCCGGCCTTGTTGGTTGGCTTCTGTCTCTTTAGAGCCAAAAAAGTAGTAATTAAGTAGCCTAGATGTAGGAAAGGTAGAATAAGCACTTACTCCCCTGCTTTCCAAAATGAAGAGGAAAACCAGACCAGCTCTCAGTAATCTCAAGCCTGAAGAGAAGAGGTCTTGGAGAAAGCAGAGAACAGCATGGACTGGATAAACGTCTTGACTCTCTTCAACCCATAGTTTATGATCTGGAGAGTCCAGCTACGGTAACCCTGATTTTTGCCAACCACCTTCCTGCTGAGCCAAAGTTTTCTCATTCCCCCTCCACTGGGAAAGCAGCTGAGGCCCAGGGCTTTGCTCCCTGAGAAATTCTCTTCTCCATCTTTTGGTGTATTGGCCATGTTCCTGTGCCAATAGTGTCTTAATTCTTGTTCCATCTATTCTCAGCTGGCCTTGGACCCCACATAGGAGTTGGCGGAAGGAGTGGAAATGGGTATTGTTCCTTGTAGTTGGTCCTAATGTTGTGTGTGTATAAAGAGACCCCTTCCCCTCATTTTGTGTTTTCCATCCCTCTCCCTCGACAGGATTAAAATAAAACATGCTTCTGTTTTTATAGCAATAATTTTTCCTTTAAACTGGAGATTTTATTTTGTAAGTATAGAGATACCTAGGCACTTTGGTCAGATGATCCTTGGCAACCCTGGCTCTCTACCTCTGTCCACCTACACTCACACACTGCCCTAGCAAGAGGGCAGTGATGGGTCCCTTTGTGGATAGGTCCTTTGAGAGAGTCTTACTGATGTGTAAAAGCTGTTTGGGAGGCTGGGATGGTGCCTTTTTTTGGATACAGTATCTCTTGTTGGGACAGAACCTTAGTCCTTGCTTTAGTGGCAAGAATTTAGTACTGGTGTGGGAGAGACTTACATAAATGAAGATGTAATGCTTGAAACATCTTACCACAGACTTTAATATTCATTTCCTTTTGGGGTTCAAGACTTAAAGCACATCTCCAGAGTTGTTTCCATCCCTCTTCCTGGCTCTCAATGGGACAGAGCCAACCTGTGCTTCCAGCTTCTTTTTTTCCAAGGCTTCAGGGAGCCTTTGACTGTTTCAGTGGTGGAACAGGGCAAGGAGAGACATCCTTACTGTCTATAAAATGATTCTCTTGCTCACTATTGCTCAAAGGCTGGGAAAGTGTAGGGGATAGGGGGAGGGAGATATACAAAGTTACTGCTACCCGAAGCCCAAGGAAAACATTTGAAATAGGAAACCATAGAATGAAATGAGATTTTTCTTTCCTAAATGTTACAGAATTTAATTTAAAAAATATTTAATGCATTAATTTCAAAAGCAGATATAACAGGTAAATTGAACAACACAATTGACAAACTTAGCTTAATTTATATACATACAACACTGTAACTCTAAACCAACAGTATACATATTTTTAGTTGCACCAAAAGCTTTTACCAAAATTGATCATAGCTGGACTCAAGAAATTTATAATAATAATAATATAATAATAATAAAATGTTCTCTGAACCCAATGGGATTAAGCTAGGAAAAAGGAAACGGGAAAGTCCTTAAGTTTATAAAACAGGCAGTACAGTTTATAAAGTCACTGGTCACAGAAGAAATCACAAAGGAAAATTAGAAAAAATATTTAATTGAGTGGTAATGAAGACATGCCATATCAAAACCCATGGTATACAGGTAAAGCACTGCTTAAAAAGACTATATAACCTTAAATTCACATTACAAAAGAAAGGCTGAAGTGAGTGATCTATGTTTTTGTGTCAAACTGGGAAAGAATAGCAAGTTCAAAAAGTAAAAGGAAGAATGCAGGAAAAAAGGCAGGGAAGTAGAAAACAAATGTACAATAAAAATCAACGAAGGCAAAAGTCATTCCCTCAAAAACATCAGTAAAATTGATATACCCATAGCAGACTGATCAGGAAAAAAAAAAAAAAATCAACATTAGAAATGAAAAAAAGGGATGTCACTCGTCTTATAGTCACCAATCTGATAAACTTCTAGAGACTTAAAAAAAAGGAACAGATCTCAATTTACTTTTGAAGCAGTATAATTCAGCCACCAAAACCTTTTAAGGATATCAAAAAAGGAGAACCAGGGGCTAACCTCTCCCATAAATGTAAATGTAAAATTCTAAGACAAGTCAAAGCTAGCAATTATAAAAATAACCAGATGTATTTTGGGTTTACTGCAAAAATACAAGACTGATTCAGCATTTGAAAACGAATGTGATTCACCAATGTATAAGAAAAATCACAATCATCTAGGTAGATATGGGAAAGAATACTAAAATTTAATACCTGTTCATGATATAAAGAGAAAACTTTGAAAACAAGGAATAGAAGGGTATGTCCTTAATCTAATAAAAACCCTGTGGTAAACCTCTCAATGATAAAATATTGAAATCACTCTCCATGAGATTAGGAATGAGAGAAGGATGGCCACTATCCCTCCATTTATCATCATACTGAGATCCTAGCCAGTGTGATAAACCAAGAAAATATGATTATAAAGGAAAAAAAGAACAAAAAAGTGTGCTGACAACAGGATTGTGTATGCAGATTTTCCAAAAGGATGTACAAACTCTTAAGAATTAAGTGAATTTAGCAAGGTCACAGAATACAGTCAATTACAAAAAAAAATCAAATCAATTATGTTTTTCTAAATACAACAGTAAATAGTGAAATTTCAAAAATATGTTGTCTAAAAAAGCATAATCAAATAGCTCGAAATAGATACGTCAAAAGATATGCAGAAACTTAAGGTTGAAAATGAAACATTCTTGAAATTTAAGCACCAACATAGGTGTGTGATCAAATCATGAATAGTCAATTCACCTAATATTTTTCTTTGGTGTAAGTTATCTTCTATCTTGGAAGCAAAGTGAAAAATTGCTTATGTTCTCAGCTACTTGGAAATCACACTGAAAATTTTGCAATAACTTAGTTTTATTTCTTTTAAATTTTATATAAGATAACATGAGTTGAGAAACATTTTTAAGCCTGATGAAATTTCACGGATGACTTTATGATCTGGCAGTAACATAAATGAGTACATTTTGAAAATAAAGAAAAAACTGTAATATCTTAATTGTTTAAAAAAAAAAAAGACCGACATAGGTGATATATACATCCTCTCCATGAATTGGAAAATAATACCATAAGGGTGCTAATTCTCTCAAATTGATCTGCTGGTGAAATTCAATTCTAAGTAAAATTCCAGCAAGATTATTATTGTGAAAATAGACAAACTGATTCTGAAATTTGCATGAAAATGGACAGTGCCAAAATAGGCAAGGCAATCTTGAATAAGAATGAAATTGGAGTCCTTCCACATCCAGATATCCTCCTGTAACTTTAAACATTTTAGTACCACATTTTGGAGACATGACTCTTAGAAGTAGCATATACTTCTTTTTTTTTTTTTTTTTTTTTTTTTGGTAACATTTTCTGAAAGTATCGTCTCTTACTATGGAATATTACACCCTTCATATTTTTTATTCTAACTTCTATCATCTTGTTCTCTGTCTTATTTTATACCTCCATGTTCTTCTTCCCCTTGGTTTTTGTTTTTGTTTTTGTATTTGCTGGAAAGAGTGGCTATCTTTTGAAGTTATATATCCTGGCTTTTAATTCAACAGGTGATCTAATGATGATTTTTCGGATGGGATTTAATATTTTGAGTTGCTTTTTTCACCACCAAGAAGGGGGGCTTTATTTCAGAAGTTTGAGTAGTTGCTTGGATAGTCTGTGGAACAGGTCTCTGAAGCCTCAACCTGACTTCTGAAAACAGGGAAGTTTACAGCCTCTCCCCTGGGTGTCAGGGGGAGAGTCCAGGCTTGCCAGCGTGGCAGCAGAGTACAGGGCTTAGGTCTCCCTCTTTGCCAGCTGCCCCTTCATTTCAATTTAGGGCTTCTGGGCCTTTCCTGGGCATGGTTCCCAGAAAGTCCCTCTGTTGCTGCTGCCCTGATCAGGTTTCTGGCTCTGTTAATAATAGACAACAGTGGGGGAAGGGCCAGGATCATTATGGAAATAGGAACAACTAAACCAGATGTGCCAGATGGACAGTTCCTGTGCACGGGGCCCTGTCTCTGTTCCCTTCCTAGATCTAAAAAGCATCCTACAGTGAGCATGTCTTCTAAGCCACTCTTTGGAGCCATACTAACCTTGTGAAGGGCTCTAAGCACCTGTCCCCAAAATGAGAACACATGATCTGGGGAGCACTAGTGTGCTTATGAGAACACTGAAACAGAATGTTTGAGATCTGAACTGTACCAGAAAATTCAGGATGGGTGATAATACCCCTCAACACTGAGAAGGGAAAGAGGTTGGGCCACAATTAGGTGAGGCAAATAGTGACTCAGAGAGGCAAACCATACGTAATCCTAGAGTGTAGAAGAGGAGTGGGAAGGGGAAGGAGAAGCATGGAAAAATAAGGACATGACAATTTTGGAGAAGTGGAAATGGGAGAGTAAGTATGTGAGATATGGGTCTCTGTCAAGTAAAATCCGAAATAAGCCCAGTTTAAATCTTGGTGCCTCCTAATCTTTCTGTTCCCCATGAGTGTTCTCCCTCCCTCTTCTGCCTCTATTCTCTGCATTCTCCTTTTCCTTTATCAAAACCTGCTCTCAGTAGAGTACAGTAAACTCAACTCAGGTGTAAATTATAAAAGCCCATAAGGCTTCAGCAATGACCAGTTACTAAAATGTGAAACCCTTTTATTGTAAAATATAACACAAATGTAGAAAACTACATGAAGAAAATGTATAGCTTAATTAGTCATTATAAAGATCCTTGTTAGCACCCAGGAGCAGAAGCAGAACTTCGCCAGCTATTTCAGAAGCCAGCTAGGTGCTGCATCCCGTTACAACTCCTCCTTTCTCCCCAAAGTAACCATTGTCCTGACATTTATGGTAATCACTTAGGAGGATTTTATTTTAATGGGACTAAAGGTTTGTCTATAAATAATCATTAATGGTAGAATATTATGTAGTTGAGGGATGTTTGAGGGAGCCACCAGAGGCAGCCAGATCTCAGCACACTCAAAATCACACCATTTCATACAGTTAGTTCCCTCTGTACCTATGATTAAGACACACCTCACTTCTGATCCCACAGAAGTCCAAGTACAGGGCTGTGCCCTATGCCCTATGTCTTATGCCTTCAGCTTCATACTGTCATTCACTGATCCAGAAAGAGCCATACCCCACAGTCTTTCCAAGGCAGAGCAGAAGTAGATCTTAGCTCACAATGCCTAGAAGAGCGTAATGGACTGGCTGTCTCTGCTGCTGACATGTGAGTCCAGGACATTGCCTAAACTTCCCTAGCCTCAGTTTCACATTGTGAAAGAAGCAGTGGGGCCATAATAAAGCCCTTTACAATCCCCTAATCCTCTTCTAACTTGGTCCCCTTTCCTCAGTCTTGGTTTCTGTTTCTGCTGCCTATTTATACATGAGCTTGTAGGAAGCTCATTACCTTCCTTTCCCAGTTGGGTGTCTTTCCAGCCTTTTGCTCTTCTTTTTGCCTTTGATCCACATACACCATGAGGCTGCTTTGTTTCTATACATACCTTTATAAATATACATGTATGTCCTTGCACATTGGAGATGCTGAGCATATGCTTGTAGAATGAATGAACACAGATGAAGAATAAATAAATTGCTTCATACATTTATGTCTGCATTTCTTCAATAGTGAGTGCCTAATACATACATAGACACCAACCTGTCCCTCTACACTCTAATATCATTCCTCTCCTCCTTTTCATCTTCTCCCTTTCCTTTCCCAGTACCACAGAGCTAGACAGTGCCCTGCAAGGCAGGATGCAAAGACACAGAAGCAGGGCAGTGGAAACACCGTGGAAAAGAGCCAGATGAAATAAGGGCAAAGACAGCTGTACAACAGAGGGAAATCAACCAGAATGAAAAGCAGTGATTCATGAAGCACTGCAACTCAGACACTCCTTGGGTTTCATTTGAGAGCTACTGCAGGATTGGGGTCAGTGAGGGTTGGCACCAAGATGAAGGGCAGACAGGCTCCTCCTCCCTGGAGATGTGGTGCCGGTCAATCCCTCCCCTTAATCCTTTTCTACCCACCCCACCTCCACTCCTCCCTCACACTGACCAGTGTCCTGGGCCTTTAAGAGTTGGATGGGCTGAACAGAGGAGAGAGCTCACACCTCTCCCCACCCTACTCCTTCCATCTGGCTGTAACTCTGCCAGTGACAGCAGCAAACTGCAGTAGAAGAGGGGAGGAAGCCAGCGAGTGCAAGAGGAGCAAAGGAGAAAAGGAGCCGGGCCGGGCTTCCTCGTCCCACAGTGGAGAGAGTCGCAGAGCTCAGACACAGGACTGCTATTCTGCCACGGTAAGGGCCTGGAGGCTCTGACCAGCCTCTGCTCCAAGCTCTGGCCTGCCTGAGTCCCTAACTCTGCCCTCCACATGCTTAACCACCCTGACTAAATCACACCCTGGACTCCTTTGCCTGAACAATCCTGCAGGGTTCTGACCTCTTGGCTCTCTCTAGCTTAATTTTGTTTGACTTAGAGTTTTCCTGCTGGCTGAATTAATCACCTCTTTATATGGGAACCTCTTAGCAACTCAGGGCTGCCACTCAGAGGTGAGCCCCACC
The DNA here is from genome assembly GCF_036321535.1 of Camelus dromedarius. NCBI lineage: Eukaryota > Metazoa > Chordata > Mammalia > Artiodactyla > Camelidae > Camelus > Camelus dromedarius. The sequence continues at coordinate 81,463,512 of NC_087439.1, forward strand.
CTTATAAGGGAAGACAGAGAACTGGAGCAGCCATGCTTTAGCATAAATTCATTAACAGATTGTTGAGGATTATCAAATAAGGGTTGGCCAAGACCCATGGGGAGTATAGAAACCCCTGGTAATAGGGAGAATTCTAAGACTTCCTTGGAAAGAGCCAGGGTTTGAGTTCTATACCTTGTTCTTAGCCTGCCCAATGGTCCAGGGCAGTTTGTTGGGGTACCAGAGTGCTGTGCTGGGAAAAGCACTTGCTTCTAGTCCTGACTCTGACATCAACTAGCTATATGACTTTGAACCACAACTTAATGATCTGTAATAGGTTTCCCAGACTTCCTTGTGTATCAGAGGTGCTTGTTAAAAATAAATATTCCTGAGTCCCATCCTTGGAAAATCTGATCTGGTAGATTTGGAGTGGGGCTAAGGAATCTCTATTTTAAGACACTTTTCAGGGGATATTGGTATAGCCAGGAACCACTGGATTTGATGTTATAAAAGAGTCTTCAAGCTCTAACATTCTGAGGTCTGTAACCTATGATCAAAGCCATTCTGTCCTCTTTTTATGAACCAGGTCTGTGATAATCCTGCTCCAAAGCAAGAGAGTAGACAGAATGATTCTCTTCCATCCTGCCCTCAGAGAGACCTTAGATATCTTGAATTCAACTATAAGCCACTGGGACCATTGGCCACTCTACCAAAGTCCATCTCTAGGTGACATGAAGACACCTGGCAGTTGAGGACCGAATCTTGCTCGGCAGCCCTGGCCCCTTCCCACCTTATTTTGTATCTTTATTTTCTCATCTGTATTACAGAGGTAATAATCTGTACTTTTGAGGATCTCCACATACGTGTCTAGGAGTGAACAGTTAAGATCCAATCTCTTACTCTCAGTCGTTATCTTCTGCTCCTTGCCTCTTGCTCTTGCTCCCACTCCCAGATCCTTTCTCCCTCCTCTCCTAAGTGCACCTGCATCAGTTGTGACCATCCTTCCAATCCTACCTTCAAGCACCAGAGGCAACACTAAGACCTACAACACCAGGGTTCTAAGCTGCATTCTCTGGGCAGTTTGTTTAGCCAGTCTCCTAGGATACAGGGGAAAATGAGGCTGAGCAGAAGAATGTGCCACTCAGTATCTGAACCCAAGTTTTCCTCCTCCTGGACTACAGTTTCAAACTCCCCACAGAGGATGAAAAACAGAGCTATTGGGAATAAGAGGAGAAACAAGAGAGGAAGAGGTGATGGAGAGAAGAGGAGAAGGATCAGAAAAGGAGAGCAAAGGGAGGCTGACTTAAGTGAGCAAATAAGGAGGCAGAGAGCAGATCAGGAGAGAAAAGAGTAAGCTGGAGAGAAAGAAAAAGGAAGGGTCAGGCAGAAGATGGGGAAAGGAAAGAAAATGGGAAGAAAAGAAAGGCTATTAAGTGGGATATTGTGGGAACATGGAATGATGGAGGCAGAGACAAAACATTGATGCCCCTCAATGATAGCTCTCCATTAATCTGCTTCCTAGAGAAAGCCCTTTCTAAGGGCAAAGTCTTGGTGTGATCTCTGAGCTTGTCAGATGGAAACCTCAGTTCTAGTCCCAGTTCTGCCACTTAATTCATCTGACTGGCAGTTCAGCTAATCTTTCTAGTTCTCTGTCCCCTTCTCTATAAAATGAAGTCCAGCTGTAATATTCTGGTGGATCCTTGAGTTGAAATTGGCCATCTAATGGCTACATGTCACCTGCATACAAGTTTAAAATAAGGATTCAAGAATGGGAGCAGGATCAGAAGGGCATGCCAAGCCCTGAAGTTGGAAGAGTTTGACAAAAGAGGATAAAATAATTTTCTAAGGCTGATTTGAGAAGAGGGAGCTGGTGTCCCAGCACTTGGGCTCTGTTCTCAGGCTTGCCTGTTTCAGGACACTGTAGTGAGGCTCCTGGACATAAGCATAAGGGAAAGTAATTCTGTCTTCTTCCAGGGCCATGGCCCACCCATCCCAGAAGTTCAGAGGGGAGATAAGGCAGGAAGTTGGCAAGGGGGATTAGACTTCAGTCCCAGGCTAATCACATTCCACTGTAGAGTCTGAGGACCTAAGACATCTAAGAGGGATCTGTTTCTTTTCAGTCTTCACACGGCTTTTGCAAACCTCAGTTTCCAAACTGTTCATCCCACCCAGCAAAGCAGAGATGCTTTTCTGTCTTTCAGGAAGCACTCTGGCATTCTTATTCTATCCAGAGGTTTCTTTTGATCTCATCCAGGCTTACATATTGAGCTTCAACCAGCAAAATCTTTTCTTCTTAGAACTGTTGCTGGGTTCTTGCTCTCCTGAGCGCTGCCTTGAGTTATCTCTTCCGCTTAGGTTCAGACTGATTCCTAACCTTCTCCTCTCCCTCTGGGCACTTGTGCATGTCTACTCCTTTAGAAAACCTTCTCTGGGTCCTGCAGTCAGGAAAGCTGTATTTTCTATGACTTCCACATTATTCCTAAAAACTTAACATGCTGGGTGACTTTATAAGCTCTTCCTAATAATGAGAGGGCACTAAAATGCTGTGTGACCTCAAAAAAGTCACATCACATTTCTGGACTTCTGCTTTTTCATTTGTAAAATGTAGGGAGTTGAACTGCCTAATGTTTTAATGGAGCACTAACTGGTTACTTTAAGGATTCTTTGTTTTTCAGTTGTTTACCACTGTTAAAATTTTAAACTTATTGATTTAAAAAACCCACATTTCCATTCAAGTGTAGATCCTTTGCTCATACAAAAACACATAGCTTTATGTTTCATGAGCTTGGCTAGTTAGTTTCAGCATGATTTGGTCAAGAATTGAGTATATTTCTTCTAGGGGCAGAGCTAGAATCAAAGTGGCCACAAATTAAGTCTTCGTTCTTTTCAAGGCAAGTTTGCTATTAGCTACTAGGAGAACTTAACCAGGACCTAAATTATACAGCATATATTTAAAGATAGTACTTTTTTAGTAGGTAGAGAAGACTTGAAAATGCAGTTCTGAGATTATGTAATGTATCTGGTCCATTAAAACTGTGAGAATAACTGCTGTGAAAAAGAGTGTATAATAAACTTTACTGTGAGAAGGTAGAAAAGGTGGCTTATTTAGCTAAGTACAGCACTAAGTGTTGTAGAAGAGACAAAAGAAGTGCTCTGCCCTAGCCCTTCAGGAGCAGAGGCTCTGGAATCAGATATATTTGGGTTTAAATTCTGAATCCCTATGTGACTGAGGCAGGTTTCTCTGCCTCTCTTAGCTCAGAGTCACCAAATTCAAATAGAAGTAAAAAGAGCTATAAGCTATGTAGATGAAGTAGCTGACATACAGTGGAACACTAGTTTCAAGAAACACTAGTTTCCTCCTCTTCCTCCCTTGATCTGTTATTTTAAGACCATCAAGATTAACCTAAAGCCTCTTGCTCCTCCTTGCTCTTTTAGGTGACTCTGGCATCAGTTGGTAAAGCAGTGGGTGATGGCGTCCCTGCTGCAAGGCCGTGAGTACTTCTGCAGGAGAAGAGGGCTTGGGGAGACATCCTAGGGTTGGGGAGGAGGCTAGACCCCTGCTGGAGAGCTCCTGAGCCCTCTACCCTCCCCTCCAGCTACCCTGTCCCTGCTTCTCCTGGCTCAGGGCTGCCCATCAATCAAGACCTACTGCTGATGCAGAAAGGCACGATGATGCGCAAGGTGAGGTCCAAAAGCTGGAAGAAGCTAAGATACTTCAGACTTCAGGACGATGGCATGACAGTCTGGCATGCCCGGCAGGCCGGAGGCAGGGCCAAGCCCAGCTGTGAGTGATGTGGATAGCTGGGGCGGGGTGGGGGGGCACATGGGTGGATACGACCCTGAGGAGCCCAGCAGCCTGAGAGCTGGGGAAGGACCTGTGTCCTATTTGTGCTCCTGTCTGGTCCCATTTTGTCTATGTCTGAGTCTGTAAAATGGAAATTGTAACACTACTTGCCTCTTAAGTCTGTTACGAGGATCAAATTGGTTATTGCATGCAAAGGGCTTAGACGAGTCCTGGCACATAATAAGGCTTAACAAATCACAGGTTATATCCTGTTGTTAATATTATTTTAAAAGCATGATCACAGGCATCAGACTGCCTGGATTAAAGCCCTGGCTCTGCCAATTTCTAGCTTAGCGGCTCGGGACAAGTTACTTAAACTAAGTTTTAGTTTCCTTATCCATAAAATCGGGATTAAACAGGACTTGCCTAGTAGGTTACAGAGGCTCAGTAAGTTAATGTATAAAGCACCTAGCATGAGACCTAAAACCAGAATGCATTTAATAAATGTTAGTCATTATGATAAATATTTTTAAATATCATAAATGTATCATAACTGTGCATCCCATTGGCCAAACACTTTATGATCCCTCTAAAAATTCGATCACAGGACACATCTAAGAGAATCTACTTTCAAAGTTCATGATCCACACCACCCCCAGCTAAAGAAAAGGGGTGGAAGAATTTCTTTGGCTCCCTTCTAGACATCTGGAAAAAGAAAGCACTCCAGCCTGGAATGGGAGAATTGAGTTTGGGAATTCATGCTTGGGTGTAACTGCTTCCCCCCTACAAGTGTGTTACTATTTGTCAGTCCTTTTAGGACTGTGAAACCACCATGTGGACTGGCCATGGAAGGGACCATCCCTTATTTAAGATGAGGACACTGAGCACTTAAGTCATTTTGATCTGGGTCACACTGGCAGCTGGTGGCTGGAAGCCAGGTCTTGCCACTCCTAGCATAGACACCTTGCCATGCTGCCTAAGAAAACAGCAATGGCTCATGGGGAATCCTGAATCCCAGGGGTCTGCATCTCCCTGTACTAAGACTTTGGAGGTTTCAGCCTGTGGAGGCTGGGGTCTCTCCTCCTCTGGCTTCACAGAGAAGAAGGGGATACTGGTCCTTAACCTTTAGCTGCTGTAATTTGGTGGACTCTCTTCCTAAGTGTCCCCACTTGCTTCCTCTCTGCCAGTCTCAATCTCTGACGTGGACACAGTGCGTGAGGGCCATGAGTCTGAGTTGCTGCGCAACTTGGCAGAGGAGCTCCCCCTTGAGCAGGGCTTCACCATCGTCTTCCACGGCCGTCGCTCCAACCTGGACCTGGTGGCCAACAGTGTTGAGGAGGCCCAGGTCTGGATGCAGGGGCTCCGACTGTTGGTGGACTTTGTCACTAGCATGGACCAACAAGAGCGACTGGACCAGTATCGACAGGATGGAGTCAGAGCTGGGGCCAGGGATCACAGAAGGAGCCAGATGCTGCAGGGCTGGGGACAAGTGGGAGGGGGTACAGGGCCAGGGAGGCCCAAGAATCCAGATGGGGTGGGAAGGGACAGCTCAGCCCAATGTGAGGCTGAGGATACTGAGGGAGGATTGACAGCTTGCAAAGGCAAAGCCAGGCAGAGTCTGGGCAGGAATCAGGGCCCACAGGATTAGGGGAAGGGACAGTGAGAGGCAAAGGACCAAATTAGGAGTTGATCCTGAGAGCTGAACAGAGGATCCCAGTGGCATTAACTACCATAGGGATGAGAAGCAACCCCTTAGAGGTCTTAGTGGTGTCAACTCACTTCAAGTTTCCTAGATTGTATTCACCTTCTACACCAGTTCATTCATTCATTCACCATCTGTTAAGTAGAATGTATGGGGCACTAGGCCAGGCTTAAGAGGTACAAAGATTAATGAGACTCAGATATTATTTCAGTCAGTAGAGAGAATGGAATTGTGTAAATAAGCAAAGTACCATAGAAGTGTTATGTTACTTAGGTTATTTGTGGGTGTTCAAAAGAAGGAGAAATATTTAATTTTAGCTGGGAGGGTTCTGAGAAAGTTTCAGGGAGGAAGTAGCATTTGAGCTGAGCCTTGAAAATGAACAGCCCCTGAACATGAAGAGAGGAGGAGGGAAAGGCACTCCTGCCTGAGGGAACAGAATGAGTAAAGGCTCAGAGATAGGAACCTGAAGAGCAGAGAGAGGAACATCAGGAAGCAGGGAGCTGCTGAGTCTGGCTGAGGTACAGAGAGGACAGAAATGTGTTGAGAAGGCTGGGTTGGGACCAGAGCATGGAAATGAAGGAGATCTTAACATCTATGGCAAGGAATTTGGGCTTCTTTCTGTAGGAAACAGGGAGGTTCCTGCAAGCACCTGAGCCATGCAGGGACAAGATAGATTGGTGCTCTGGGGAGATTATTCTGGAAGATAATGGGGAAAATGAACTGGCATGGGGAAGAGACTGGTGGCAAAGACAGGGGAGCAGATATTGTTGGATGAATATGCACACACACACACAGTGTTTTTGCCTTGACTCAGACCTGGATGGCTGAGTGATTGGTTCCAGCGTGGAGACAAAAACCAGGATGGTCGCATGAGTTTCAGAGAGGTCCAGCGGTTACTGCACCTGATGAATGTGGAAATGGACCAAGAACATGCCTTCCAGCTTTTCCAGGTGAGTCTTCTGGAGAAGGATTAGCAGAAGCCAGCCAAGGCCGCATTCTTACTTGGCCAGAGGTCCTCTGACCCTATCAACACTCATTTGTTCATTCTCTCCTATGTGCCCTAGCACTATGCCAGGCTCAATGGGAAGAGTAGGACATGATTCTTACATTTCAGTGTTGTTGGAAAGATGACTCATAATCTTATGAAAGGTAAATAACAACATGTTATTACATCAGAGCTCAGGGACCTCTCCGTCCTTGGTCAGAATTTCCTAAGTGCCTGGTGCAGTGGAAAACTCCAACTGGCATGTGAGTAAATAGGAGGAGAGATCTTCTGATCTTTTAGCAACCTGTTGGGGCATTTAATTCTATCTAGTTGAAAATTTTCTCTAGTAGCAAATAGTATGGCTAAAATTTTGTTTGTGTTTTACTTATTGAAGTGGCTTCCTCTATGAACACTAAATCTCAGGAGTTCTGTAGGGGTTTTGTAGAAGTATGTTTGGATCTATCAATAGTATTGCCCTTAGAGGGCAAGTCAAAGCCCTAAAATTTGCTGTTAAAGGGTCTTTCCATGTTCCTCTAAACCTTCTCTTGCAGACAGCAGACGCATCCCAGTCTGGAACTCTGGAGGGAGAAGAATTTGTAAATTTCTATAAGTCATTGACTCAACGTGCTGAGGTGCAGGAGCTGTTTGAAAACTTTTCATCTGATGGGCAGAAGCTGACACTGCTGGAATTTGTGGATTTCCTCCAAGAGTGGCAGAAAGAAGGAGAACGTGCTTCTGACCTTGCTCTGGAACTCATCGACCGCCATGAGCCTTCAGATAGTGGTAAGAGGACTGGGGTGGAGAGGCACTAGACATGGGGGCTAGATGGCGGGACAATGATTAGAAAGGTCCAGAGACAAGCAGCCTTCTGCCTGACCAAAGGAAGGCTGAATCCACCCCTACTCCGGCCCCCTGCCCAATCATTTTCATCTTATTCAACACTCCTCTGGAAGGAGAGAGTCATTTTCTGCCCACATAATACATGAGTCTCCTCTGTAGTGTTAGATCTCTCAGGAGGAAGAATATTCCATAAGTCCCCTTTCCTCCACCATGCTCATGTTTCACATCCTTCTCTTTCCTGATACGAACCTTTGTCCTAAGTGGAATCAGAAAATCCTTGGTCCTCTTGCTTTTGGCCTTTTCTCCCCTAGTGCATGTATTCCTTTTCTTCTAGTTTCCTTCATGGTTTCTGTTGACTGTTTCTTTAAGTGCTGGCTCTCTGCCCTTTCCTGGGCTTTCTCCAAATTCTGCAAGTGGTTCTTGAGTCCTAAACCCCTGAACCAAGAAATTAGCCCTGGGCTGAGGGGGATGATGAGGTGACCAATCATTTAGCTTTTAACAATCACAGCTAAAATCTGCCTCCTCTGCCCTCAAACCTTTATCCTTGCCCCTTTGGTAGATACCTTTCTGCCCACCCCTACCCCTGAGTTCCCTGCAGAATGTGAGGAATTTACATTATTAATAAGAAGTGACTCACAAGGCATTTCCACATCTCTTACTTCATCTAGTCCTCACTATAGCCTTGTCAATCAAAAGCAATAACCTTTATGGGCCTTTGCTAAGTATCCCATAATGTGCTAATATCTCTACATGACTTTTGTCTTCTAATCATCCCAACAATCAGTTGAAGTGGGTTTTATTATTAAGTCAGTTGTGCAAAAGAGAAAAACTGATGTTTAGAAAAGTTAAATGACTTGCTTCAAGTCCCCAGATAATGAGAGGAGGAATTGGATTTCAAACCCAGGTCATCTGACTCTTACCAGATGCCTCTCTTGAGAATGAGGATTAGAGAGGAGATGAATCAGAGCTGGACAAGTGATCAAGTTTGTCTGGGTCTTGACCCCTACTCCGTTTCATTCATTCATTCACTCACTACTTCAGCTAATGCTCACTGAGCACGTGTAGTGTGGCAGGACTCAAGCCAGGCACCAGAGATGTAGCAGTAGGTCAGACAAGGACACTGCCCTCAAGGAACTTGAGGTCATGGAGTCAAACAGAAAGTGTTACTGATTCCAGATTCATGTGAGTGCACAGAAAAGAAAGGGGCTGTAGGGCAAGCATTTCAGAAAACTAAGTAGAAGAGCAAGTCACTGTGATGTTCTCCCTTTGCACTTGACTATTGGATACTGCACTCTGGCTGCAGAGTGTGGTATCAGTCAGGAGACAGGCGCTCAAGTCCCCACTCTGCTTCTTACTGAGTAACCATGGGCAAGTTGCTTAACCTATCAGAGACTCAATTTTTTCATTTGTAAAAAAAATTGGTGATCAAAAGAAATAATGTACATGAAATGGGTCTAGCAACTGTGGACTTAGCCTAGTGATTACAGTCAAGAAAACCCCTTTGTGCCCAACTTCTTGCTGTTCTCATCCATCCTTAGGCCTTGTCAAACCCAGAACAAGGAAGCTGGGCATGAGTGTCAAGTTGTTCTGCCTCCTCTGCAGCAATGTTACCCTCAGTGAGATTGCACAATCCAGTGGTGCAGGGCGTGGCTCTGATGCCTCACTGCCTGTGTTCAAATCCCAGCTCCTTCACTTATTATTTACGTGACCTGGGATAAGTTACCTAACCTCTCAGGGCAGGTTATATTACACCTTCCTGTCATGTTGGTGAGGGCATTAAGAGAGCTGCTGCATGCAACATCCTTGGCCCAGAGCAAGTGCTCAAGAACTGTTAGTCATCACCATTGTTATTACATGAAGCCCATGCTGAGGTGGGCGAGGGCTGTGGAAGGAGTGACAGGGCCCTGCCCTCAGGAAGAGTGTAGTCCGAGGGAATGTTGGACAACACTCCTCAAAACACTATATGGGAATTGACAATAGGAAGAAACCTTCAGGCCATAGCTGGCAGCAGCTACACAGTCCAGGGAGTAAAACACAGGTACCTTGGTCTTGTCACTAACAAGTCTTTGACTTTGATCCTCTCCGAGCTTCAGTTTCCCCAACTATGAAATTAGCCCTTTGGACTGAATACTGTTCTGTCCATTATGGTAAACATGAGCTGCATATGACTATTTAAATTTAAATTACAGTCAGCCCTCTGTATCCACAGTTTCCACATTTGTGGATACAGAGGGCCAACTGTACCATGCCATCTTATGCAAGGCACTTGAGTGTGCAGATTTTGGTATCTGCTGTGGGGAAGGGAGAGGTCTTGGAACCAATTCTCTGTGAATACTGAGAGATGACTGTAACTAAAATCAAAAATTTAAGTTCACTTCCTCAGTCACACAGCTATATTTCAAATCCTCGGTAGTTTTGTGTACTTAGAGGCTACCATATTGGACAATGCAGAATAGAATATCTCCATCATTGTAGAAAGTTCTATTGGACAGTATTGGACTACGATGATCTTAATGATTCCCCTTGTAGCTTTAACATTCCCTCAGGGTGGGGGTGATTGACCCTGGAAATGACAGACACTGGATGAGGCAAGTTTGGGATCTGGAGGCTGGGAGTGGACACCATCTGAAAGGCCAAACCCTGGAGAAGGGTGGGGTGGAGAACCGGCTGTAGGTGTGCTGGATACTTCTGCTGAGAGTTTCTCACTTTAACATTCCCCTACTCCATACCCTAGGCAAACTGCGGCATGTGCTGAGCATGGATGGCTTCCTCAGCTACCTCTGCTCGAAGGATGGAGACATCTTCAATCCGATCTGCCTCCCTATCTACCAGGATATGACTCAACCCCTGAACCACTACTACATCAACTCATCCCACAATACCTACCTAGTGGGGGACCAGTTTTGTGGCCAGAGCAGCGTGGAGGGATACATACGGTGCAGTGGCGAGGAGGGGTGAAGGGGTCCAGCTCATGAGAAGGGCACATCTTTGGGAAGTTGAGGGGTGCTGTCAGTAGATAACAGAGATTGAAAAGTTGCTGGGCAATTTGGGGCTGAGGGTCCCTGGATACCTGAGAGACTTGGAGGAGATATTGAAGACTAGTAGGAGAGTGATATTGAAACCCTATGGCTAAATGCAGCTTCTCTCTCTTTCACAGGCAATGCAATTCTCTTGGAACTAAGAGGTCCTGACAGATTTATTTTGAATAAATAAATAAATTAAATGTTAAATGGAAGGCAGTATAGCCGAAGAGTTAAAAACATAGGTTCTGGAGTCAGACTATTTGAGGTCAAATACTAGCTCCCTCACTTTGTACTCTGGACCTAAGTATTTAACCTCTATATGCCTCAGTTTCCCCATCTGAGAAATAGGGAGGCTTATAATGCCTATTCTGTCCAGGTTATTGTGAGGATTAAATGAGATAATCCATGTATCAATAGCAAATAAATGGTATCTGCTTTTATTGTGATTAATCATTGATTAGATCAAGATATCTGTGTAGTGCCAGTGGCTGATACAAAGATGAGTGGAACATGTAGTTTCTTCCCTAGGAAGTCCAGTACAGAAAACAAAATGTAAATTTACCAAGAATTTGAGTAACTCATGTGTCGTATAGTGACATACAACCAAAACACCAGAAGGCAGTAAGTGATGGCTTGCTAAGGAAAGATTGTGAGTTGGGTGGGGTGGGGTGGAGCCAAGATCAGTGTGAGCTGTAGCAATGTCCCAGTAGAAAGAGAAGGGTCCATGGAGATGTAGCTTGAAGGAGTCTTAATCGATAAGTGCCGCTGAGCACTGTTCTCTCCAAAGTGGGGAGAGATTCCCTAGGTGGAAGATCAGATCTTAACCCCTGGGGGGTTGGGTTCTTGCAGGGCCCTGAAGCGGGGGTGCCGCTGCGTGGAGGTGGATATATGGGATGGACCTAGCGGGGAACCTATTGTTTACCACGGACACACCCTGACCTCTCGCATCCCATTCAAAGATGTTGTGACTGCTATAGCACAGTATGCCTTCCAGGTAGGAGCCTCAGGATGGAAATATTGGTGAGGCAAGAGGATGTGAAGGAAGAGGGTCTCGGTCTGAGGTGGGTGGAGGGAAGCAGGGGAGGTTATGGAAAAGGCATTTATGTAAAAGATTTTAACTGTGAAGCATCAGGCAAATTATTAAGGGATTGTTATGAATAAGCGTTGGATGTGTTACTAGTAATTGTTAGTCATAGAGGTAATTGCTAGAGATTAGTAATTATTACTTCTAACAACTCTTATCACCCATCTGGGAGAGGGTGGATGAGGAAACAGACAAAGTGGTGGGTAGAGCTGGGAGACAATAGGAATCTGGAAATGAAAGCCTGAGGGTGTAACATGAACACATAACTGGGGGAATAGCCTGACTTTCCCATTCTGAGCCTGAAAACTCAAAAGGTCCTGGAAGGACCTGGGCCAGACCTGACGCAGATCTGAGACTTGGGAGCCCAATAGTGACTTCTAGATGTGGGGTAGGCCCCAGACCCAGGAAGACCCCCATGAGGCATGACATGGGGTTGGAAGATCTTGGCAATCAGGCACAGTTGAGTGAGTATTTGGGGGGCCTGGAGAAGGAAGGTTACAGGCTTCAGAACTCTGACCCTGGCATGCCTCTGCTCCCCATCAGACATCAGACTATCCAGTCATCTTGTCCCTGGAGAACCACTGTAGCTGGGAACAGCAGGAGGTCATAGCACACCATCTGACCGAGATCCTGGGGGAGCAGCTGCTGAGCACCACCTTGGATGGGCAGCTTCCCACTCAGCTGCCCTCCCCTGAGGTAGGGACCCTGCTCCCGCAGCCCAGGCTCCACTATGGCTTCCCTGTTGCCCCACTTTGGCTCCTTCCTCCATGCCCATCTTGTTCCCTTCTTCTCACCCTCAGGTGGACCATCTTGCTCTTTAATATCTTTGGAGACAACTTTAATTTAAAAAATCTAATTCAACATAGAATTCTTTATATAGTTCTCTAAATTTTAAATCATTTATTTACTTTATATTTCTTTTTCAATGGAAAATCTTAATTATTTTCCTGATAGTTCATAATTGTTGTAGGCTATACAAACAGTATAGAGAAAGGGAAATGTCCCCACCATAATCTCAACCTCTCCCACAACAGCTGCCAATAGATTTTTTTAAATGCTTATGTAAACGTGTATGTGTATATATATTCACATTTTAAAAAACATGAATGGGATCATCCTTTATATCCTTTTTATATCTCACATATATATCATGAATGTCTTTTCAAGTATCATTTTTTTCCTTTTTAGCAACTCTATGGTATTCCATTTTTTTATTGATCATAATTTATTCAACCTATAGATGGTAAAAATGAGTAAATGATAACCATTTAGGTTGTTTATAATTTTTCACACATGCAGCTTTGCCCATTTACTCTTTCTTTCAAATGGATTCCTAGAAGCAAAATTGCTGGGTTGAAAAGTTTGCATGTTGATATTTTTGGCTGTTATTGTCAAGTTGCCCTCTGGAAAAAATACCAAACTGCATTCCAACCAACAGTAACAAGAGAGCGACTACAAATAACTCTAGTAGTGAGATGATTCAATGGCAAACATGAAAAAAAGTAAAGTTTTTTTTTTAAAAAAAGGTCTATGTTTTCTTCTTTTGAATTGATATCATTTACCCAATTTTATTAGGGTTTATAATTTTTGTTGATATGTAACAATTTTTTATTTTAAAGATATTAATGCTTTGGGAAATATTTCTTGCTGTCTATTTTTCTTTTGTCTTTATAGCATCTTCTGCCTCTTAGAGGTTTTTAAGTTTTATGTAGTCAAATCTGCCAACTATTTTTATGTCTTTTAAGTTTTCATCTCATGATTTTAAAGGTTTTCCCACTTTAAGATTATTCAAAAGGATTCTCTACTTTCTTCTAATACTCTTATGTTCTTTATATTTACATGTAAATCTTTAATCTATGAGGAATTTTTATTAAATTCTATTATATTTGTTAAAACTTTATTAAATTTATTAAATTTTGTCAAATGTAAGGTGTAGGGGGTTCCCATTTATTTTTCTCTTTATGGTTAGAGATGTTGCAAGTTTGCTTAACAATAGGAAATCCCTGTTGTATGTATCAAGCAGCTTTCCTGTGGGAATTTCTGACCACTCACTCATTTCCTTTGCCTTTGAGGTGGCCCTGTGAGAGCAGTGGGAACTGCCTGATCCCCAGGTGGGTTCTGGAGCAAACAGGTAGACAGGTCCCTTCTTTTTGTCCCCTAGGAGCTTCGGGGGAAGATTCTGGTAAAGGGGAAGAAGTTAAAAACACTTGAGGAGGACTTTGAGGAAGAGGAAGAAGAGCCAGAATCTGAACTGGAAGGGGAGCAGGAGGCTGAGCTGGAGCTGGAGGCCCAGTTTGAGTCTGAGCCCCAGGAGTTGAGCCCTCGCAGTAAGGACAAAAATGAGAAGGTAAGCCAGGAGAGTGGTCTTTCTGCTCTGGCATTTGAATAGTCTGCACCACAAGCTGAGAGCTCACGTGTGAAGAGACTAGAGCCATGCAGGGTGAAGGGCCAAGGAGCAAAATGCTCCTTGCCTCCAGTGAAAGAGGCATTTAAAAATATATAACATAGCGTCTGTCTGTCTGTCTATCTATCTATCTATCTATCTATCTATCTATCTATCTATCTATCTATCTATCTATCCATAGTCATATTTAGATATATTGCAGTGGCTTTCCAACTTCTGTGGGCTGTGAAATCTTTCCTTAATGAAATCTTCTGTGGAAGATCAGTGTACAAAATTGATAAATGCAGAGCCATCCTAGTTGAAGCACCTATCTGGCTCTTTCCTGGATCCCCCAGGTGACTTCTGAGGTTTCTTTGTATTACTTCCCAGTCTCCTTAAAGGCCAGTTTGAAAACCACTGATGTGTATGTGTGTGTGTATGTGCACTTATTATTATAAGGCATTATTATACTGGGTAAGTAGGGCTTAGTAGAGTGACTGCTGTGACTTCAACTAAAGTGGGCTTAGATAGAGAAAGCTTCTTGGAAAAGGTGAGTCTGAGGAGGAGCCAGAAACAGCCAAAGAGGAGTAGCAGGAAGAGTTGAGCCAGGGGTGCCATTGGTGGGACCACCAAGATCCTGCTTTGAAGTCTGCATTTCTCTCTCTTGTGCACTTGCTTGGCTCAGCTGACTGACTCCCAGCTTATCCTGTTCTTTCTGGAGCTGTGTTGCCTAACCTGCTGCCATGCCCAGGGATGGAAATGGGAATTCAGGAGAAAAATCTTAAGATATTACTCTGGGACTCTCACATCCTTCTAAGTGTGACTTCCATGGCCATTTGCACACCTTGACATATCTGTCTGGGCTCATGTTCATTTTGACAAAAAAGTATTGTTAATTTGTTTTAAAAGATGAGAGTTAGGGAGGATGACATCTCTGTTTAATAATAATAATAATAATAATAATAATAATAATAATTATTATTATTATTATTATTATTATTATTATTATTATTATTAAAAACCTGCTTCCAAGAAAGTAACATAGAGCAGACCCTTCAAGCCCAGAGGCTGAAACCGATCCCATCAGTATATGCAGACTGCCTTTACTCCCATTCCCATCCTCAGGTTGTGATGTGCCCGCTGTTGTGTTCGCCTATGTGTTGTCAGATTGTGGCTCAGGCTCCTATTTCCAAGCCTGGGTTCCTTCTCTCTCCCAAGCAGGTGAGGCAGGAGGGAGATTACAGTGGGGAGGCAGCGGGCAGAGGCTTAGGTTGGGTGGGGAAGTTCAGATCTTGGCCATTGGCTTCTTCCCTCTCAGATTACTGAGGGTTCAATTCCATTCTCCTCTCTACTTTCTCCTTTTCCAGAAATCCAAGCCCATCTTGTGTCCATCCCTCTCTGCCCTGGTTGTCTACTTGAAGGCTGTCTCATTCTACAGCTTTGCTCATTCAAGGGAGCACTACCGCTTCTACGAAATGTCATCTTTCTCTGAAGCCAAGGCCAAGAGTCTCATCAAGGAGGCTGGTCAGGACCAAAAGGGAGGGATAGGGAAGGAAATGGGATGGGTAGGGTCAGGTCTGATGGGCAGGCAGATGAGTCTCAAGACAGAGAACGAGGGAGCTAAGGAGAGATTGGGGAGCCAAGAAACTCCTCAGAGCAGACATGGAGACAGGAGTATAGTGGGCTCAAGGCTCTAGAGGAAACAAAGCTGGGGGAGATGATCTGGCTAGAACAGAGAGGGAGGCATAGCAAAGCTTCTTAGAGCCAGCCTTAGGAGATGCTAGAGAGAGAGTGAAGTGGGTGGGAAGGGTCCTTGGGACCAGGGAAATGGGAGGATCTATTCCACCCACTTCCATCTCCCTACCCACATCCTCTTTACAGGCAATGAGTTTGTGCAGCACAACACCTGGCAGCTAAGCCGCGTGTATCCCAGTGGCCTGAGGACAGATTCATCCAACTATAACCCCCAGGAATTCTGGAATGCAGGCTGCCAGATGGGTGAGAGGGCAGTAGGAACAGGGAAGAGGGAGTGGAAGAACAAAGGGTGGGAAGTAAGACCCTGAGTGGCAGTAGGGCCAGTGAGTGCTCCAAGACTGCTAGGCTGACAAAGATGCTCTCTATGGTGTTCCCAGCAGCCCTTTTATACCCAATATGTCTGTCTCACTGCCTGAAAGAGGGGTTGGATGGCCCCAAGGTGAATCTTTTCCCTTTTCTCTTGGGGCCTTCAGTGGCTATGAATATGCAGACTGCGGGGCTTGAGATGGACCTTTGTGATGGGCTCTTCCGCCAGAATGCGGGCTGTGGCTATGTGCTGAAGCCAGACTTCCTGCGTGATGCCCAGAGCTCCTTCCACCCTGAGAAGCCCATCAGCCCTTTCAAAGCCCAGGTCCTCCTAATCAAGGTATAATGGAAATGAAACTGTTGGGAAGAAACCGAAATAATGGATAGGAGCTGGGGAGGGTGAGGGGAGAGGGAGAGGTGGTGGCTATGCCTGACAGGAGTGTAGTAGGTGAAAACTTTCTCGGGAGAGGCAGCATGGACTCTGGACCCTGTTGCCTGGGTTTAACCCCATTTACTAGTTGTGTAAAGTTGGGCAAACTCCTTAACCTTAGTCTCCTCACCTGCAAGACTCGGGTATTAATACTGCCTACCTCACAGGGCTGTTCGTCAACACAAAGTGCTTACAACAGTGCAAGTGCTATAGAAGGGTTGCTGTCATTAACATACCTACTTTCAAACCTTGTTAAATTCCTACTTGGATGCATTTTAAATTGCAGATAAGGTACTCAAAGAAAATAAATTATTCATGGAGAATTAGCTTTGCAAACCCAAAAGCTATAGTGCAAGGTCCTGTGTCTCCCTCTCCCCTCAGCCTTCCTCCTCCCCCTCGGTGTGAGAGCTGGAGGGGGGCTGGGCTGAGCAGAAACTAGTGAGGTTCCAGAGCCCTGGTTGCAGGTTATCAGTGGTCAGCAACTCCCCAAAGTGGACAAGAACAAAGAAGGGTCCATTGTGGATCCACTGGTGAGAGTGGAGATCTTTGGCGTTCGCCCAGACACAGCCCGGCAAGAGACCAGCTACGTGGAGAACAATGGTGAGACTGGGCAGTGCTGGGGGGAGGGAGAAGCACAACTTGTTTTCCTACCATCCAGCCCCCCATTAAGTACAGTCCATCACAACCTCCTGCCACCTCCATGGGACGCAGTGTGAAACAGCAGAAAGAACAAGGACTTGGACATCTCGGGTCTGAATCCTGGCCCCTCACTTACAAGCTCCAGTGACTTAGGCAAATTACTTACCCACTCTGAGTCTCAATTTCCTCACCTGTAAAATACTATGAAAATTAAGCAAGAGAACACAAGGAAAGCAACTGGGCATGGGCCTAAAGATAATAGCCAACAATGTCTGCTCCTTCATTCCCTCCCTCATTCCCCCTACTCCGCTCAGGTTTTAATCCATACTGGGGGCAGACCCTATGCTTCCGGGTCCTGGTACCTGAACTGGCCCTGCTGCGTTTTGTGGTAAAAGACTATGACTGGAAGTCCCGAAATGACTTCATTGGTCAGTACACCCTGCCCTGGAACTGCATGCAACAAGGTGAGCCCGTTCCTCCACCCCTGGCCCACACCCCAACTCTGTCTGCCTCCCTAATGCTGCCCTCCCCCCTCCTTCCAGGTTACCGCCACATACACCTGCTCTCCAAGGATGGCATCAGCCTCCACCCAGCCTCCATCTTCGTGCACATCTGCACCCAGGAAGAGCTAGAGGGGGCTGACTCTTAAGGAGGGCCCTTCATAGGACGGATGGGTGTGTTGGCTTTAGATGGTAAGAAAAACCTGGAAGGATGCTCCAGAAAGCAAACAGAGGTGATGAAAACCAAGCTTTGGGCATTCCTAGGCACAAAACTACATCTTCCCCGCTATGCAAATCTAGGACCTGATTTTTCACCCTTTTTCTCTTCCCTTTCTTCGTTTTCACAAGCCTTTGGTATCATTACTGTCTTTCCCTCTACATACCCTATACTGGAGTTCCTTCCTTCCTCTTGCTGTAGGCTCAGTACCATACCCAGATCTAGGACTACTCATTCCCACCAACTCTGGCTCAAAGGCAGATTGCAACTAGAAACCCAGAGAGGGGCTTGGGGCAGAGAAACCCAAAGAGGCACTATCTCCTCCACCCCTAACTTCCTCAAAGTCCAGAGCCAAGGGAAGGACAGATCAAGCCTCAAGTCTCCCCAAGCAAAGGCTGGGGAAGGAGACCTGAACGCAGGACTATACTGTGACTCAAGAGAACACTGCAGACCCCTCAGAGTCCCCACTGGACTGCTTCTCCTTAGCCCCACCGGTATAAATAGAGCTTCTCTCCCAATTTGGCTTGAGTATGGTCTCTCATTGTTGGGCAAGAAGGGGAGGTAGGAGGGTTGGGGGACATTTGGGTAGATAGGTGGGGTAGGGAAAAGGTGGAAAGACAGGGTTTCCAGGGGCACTCCTGCATGCACTACATAGGAAGAGTAAGGAGTATGGCTTCTAAGGGCCAGGGCAAAGGGAGGAGAGAGTCATAAGATCCCAGTCCTCCTGAAGAGTTTGCCTGGAATAATCCTGGTTTGTGTCTGGTGTCTCAGCATAATTATTAATAGTACCCTCTTCAATTTTCCGAGTGTGTCCCAGTTTGGATGATTAATTATACAGTCATTGTGAAGTCCTGACAGAATTCTAGGTTAGAGATTTACCTCCCCAACTGTCTGTATTTCACCCTGTCCTTGTGCTTTAACTATAGTGCTGCTGCTGAGCCAGTCGGAGGATGGATGTTGAATCAAAGCTGCTTCCAGGAGGAGGAAGCTTAGTGGGTGGCAATCCTCCCTCTACAGGTAGACAAAAGGGCTTGGCAATAGGGAGCAGGACAAGGGCTGAGAGAGGCTCAAGGAGAGAGGAGGCAGACCTGGGCCTGTTTCAGAATCAGTCCCTCAGTGAAGATGGAAGGAGACAAAGGAGAGACAGGTCTAAGAGAGCACAGGGCAGACTGAAATGACAGTTTGGCAATGTTAAGTCAGGGACTTGGACGAATCTGTACAAGCTACTGTCATTTTACCATGCTTTACAGAGCAGTGGGCACAACAGCACATGCAGTTAGATACAACTGTTTTGAGAACGCTGAAAGAAAACAGGACTTGACATAGTAAGAAGGAAAGAGAAGAAACGGGTAAAAGCAAGCTCTTACAGCTAGGGACTTCGGTGGAATGACGGTGGAGAAATTAAACTGAGGTTAAAAACACAGTGCGCCTCAACAAGAAATCAACATGTGGTCCATGTCTTTTATATCAACTTCCAAGTACTACATCCAGAGTCCCAGGAGGGTTCCAGCCTCTCTGACACCCTGACGCCAGCCCTTCCTTCTGCTCTGAGCTCCTCAGGCTAGCTCTGGTTCCAGTCTGCACATCTTGGCTCACACCCTCTTCTTGTCTGGGAAGTTTGGGGAATGGTGGGGGGGGTGGGTGGGCAGGGAAGCCACTCTCAGCCCTCAGGTCCAGTTTGGGGAGCAGCAGGAGCAGGAGGGCTGGGGTCCTCCAACTGCACATCATGCAGGTGCACCGTGGGGGTGGTGGGGTCTTTGCCCACGCCTTGGTTTGGGTCAGCCTGGTCAGGGTGGTGCCTGCGCACGTGCTTGACCACCTGGAATTTCTGCTTGGCCTTGTAGCTGCAGAGGCGGCAGAAGAAGGGGTGGCGGTCGGTGTGGGTGAGGGCGTGATGGCGGAGGCCCGCGGCCCAGCGGAAAGCGCGGTGGCACACGTTGCACACATAGGGCTTGGCCTCGCTGTGCTTGCGGAGGTGGGTGCGCAGTAGGAAGCGCGTCTTGAATGCCTTGCCGCACTGCTCACACATGAAGGCCCGAGCTTCCCGGTGGCGCGTCTCCTGGTGCACTCGCAGTGCGTCAGCCCGATTGGTACAGTACTCACACTCAGGGCACTGGTATGGCTTCAGTCCTGTAGGACAGGGCAAGGACAGGGGACAAATCACCACTGAAGGAGGTGGAACAAGGATCTGTGGATCAGAAGAGTCACTGTGATCCTGGGACATGAAGAATACAAGCAGCAAAGTGAATGATGACTATGTCTTTGGAATGTTCCAGTCCTGTCTGACACTGGTGTGTCCTTCTCCCAACACAGCCCCTTTAGTATACAGTGAGTGCTCAATGGATGCTGGTAACTAACTGGACCCCTAAGTAGCCACCTGATGGTGATAAATACTCAAATATGATGAGGTTTCTACAAGGGGAATTCCGATCCCCTTTTGGTCATGGAGTACTCATGGAAATGGGAATCTATTTAAATACAACTCTTTGTTCAACTCAAGAAGTACAAAAAGATGCTTAAGAGGGAACGGGTAAAGGTGAAAGAAGTAGTATTCATAGATACAGAAGGCCTTGAAATACATCTGGTTAATTCCTTTACATGCGGGACCATATGCAAAAATCACAGCATATCATCATGAACCCATTTCTGAGAACCTGTGGTCCATGGACTTGGTACCCAGAAGGGAAAAAAAGGATAAGTTAAAATAGGTGAACCCCTCTACTTTCTCCTTACTCATGACAGTTTCATCCCGCCTGTGCAGGTAGACCTGCTCAGTCACTCATGTTTGAGTTGGGAGGTTCTCAACAAGAGGTGGGTGGCCTTGTGCCACAATCTCCCCAGAAGCTTTTGCAAAGTACACGTGCCCAGACTCTCAGGTTGATTCAGATGGGTTTTCAGTGGATTGGGAAGCTATTCTGGCTTCTTAGCCTACCTGCTATCCTTAAGGTGAACACTGCTGTGCGCCCCGAATCTGAGTAAAGATATACACCACCTCATAGAGGCTGGGTGTGCCAGGGAACAGGGGAAGCCCTTGGGCCTGTCAAAACCACGCAGACTCACCTGTGTGCTTGGTCATGTGGTACTTGAGCTGGTTGACCCACTTGCACTTGTAGCCACAATCAGGGCAGAGATACTTCCGTTCCTCCTTGTGAATCCGCATATGGTACTGGAGGAGTTTGAAAGAGCAAAGAATATACCCAAAAAATGTGCACCCCTTGGTACACACTGGATGTGGAAACAGGGCAAGCAGGCAGAGAAACTGCTGGCAGATAATTCTGTTCCCTGTTCTGATCCTACCCATGTTCCCCCATTGCCAATCATGTCCCCTAGGCCAGTTACTCTGGTACCACCCTAACCCATTTGGTCTACCCGCAGGTCTGTCCTCTCTCAGCTCTGCCCTTATTAGCTGTCGTTGGGTGCCTAACCCCTAATTCTCAGTTTATTAATCTGTAAAATGGGAAACTGTAAAAGTTACTATATCGTATTTTTGAAAGGATTAGTGTCTGGCATACAGCATAAGTGCTCAATAAGTGCTAGCTGTTATCTAGATTATCCCCAACCTATTATACACTTTTATCACATGCCAAGCACATATTATGGAATTTTATCTTTGCAACAACCCTATGAAGTATTATCCCCTTTTTACAGATGAGGAAGCTGAGGCATGGAGATATTAAGGGACTTGACCAAGGTCATAAAGCTAATATTTGGAAGAGTCAGGATTAGAGAACCCAGGTAGTTTAATTCCACAACCTGCATTTCTTCCATTTCTGGCCCTGCTCCCTGACCTTACCTTGAGGCGAGAAGGGTCAGCACAGGCATAGGGACAGAGGTGACAATGGTAAGGCTTTTCCCCAGTGTGGATGCGGCTATGCCAGGTGATCTTCTGCCGGTTCTTGGTGCTGTAAGCACAGTCAGTGCACTTGTAGAGCCGGGTACCCCCATGCCCTTTCACGTGGTGGTCCAGCACCAGCTGATGGCGGCACGCAAAGTCACAAAAGGGGCAATGCAAGGGGGGCTGGCCAGCATCTCCATCCTCAGCTGAGGCTGCTGCTGCTGCTGAAGTCTCCTCATGCTGTTCCAAGTAGTGCTTCACCAGGCCTGCCCGCTCCCGGGCAGCAAAGTCACAGAGCTGGCAGCGGTGGCTGAAATGCTGCTGCCTCCGGTGCTCATCCAGTGCTGGCCGGCTGGGGAAGGCCTCCTGACAGGCCCCACATTCAAGCCGTGGGTGCTGTTTCCGGGTGTGGCCTCGCAGGCTGGCGGGGCTGGGGCACAGCAACCCACAGCGGGAGCAGTGCAGGGGGCCCTCAGTGGCCTCTGTGGGAGAGCCAGGGGCTTGCGGTGTTGGCTCGGGATGCCGGCGCAGAGCATGCTGCTTGAGTGCCGTCTCAGAGCTGAACTGGGCCTCACACTGGGGGCAGGCAAAGGCTGGGGTGCCCTGGTGGCAGCTGTTGACATGGCGAGTGATGTCATGGCGAAGGTAGCCACTATAGTCACAGAGAGGACAGAAGTGGGTGGGTGTTTTGTCATGTACCCTCAGCCGGTGCAAGCGCAGTTTTGAGTTGGTACCAAATGTCTGGGGACAGGAGCTACAAGGGATGCGGCCAACACCTGTGTGTCGGGACTGGTGAGCTTCCAACCGGTACCGCCTGGTGGTGGAAAAGTCACAGAAAGGGCACTGATGTGGCTTCACTCCCTCATGCTTGAGCCGCCGGTGCTGCTGTAGGCACCGGCTCTGTTTACAGGTGAAGCCACAGTCCCCACATTGAAGAGGGGGCCGGGGGCTGCGGGCAGGGGCTGCAGTGGGGTGCCTCCGCTTCTGGTGGAGCCTCAGGGCAGCAGCAGCAGGAGCACTGAACGGGCAGAGGCCACAGTGCAGCTCTCCAGACGGCTCAAGGGGGCAGCCCCGGGTCTGGTGAGTCCTCAGAGCCCGCTCCTGCTGGCAGCTAAAGGGGCACGTGGGGCAGGAGAAGCGAGCCCCCTTCTGCTTTGGAACCAGAGCTGTATCTCCATCACCAGGGCCACACTCTGTATCTCCACTGCTTAGGGGAGCAGAGTCCCTGCTGCTTAGCGGGGACACAACAGGCTGGGTCTGGGAGGCTCCTTGCTTTCCTCCCCAACCACGGCCACCCCGGCAGCCTTCAGCCACATGAGAGGTAATGGAGGAGAGCCGAGAACAAAGGAACATGCAGGAGTTGCAGTGAAATTTGCCCTGCTCAAAGCGGAACTTCTCAGGGGCCTCTGTGGGTGAGGAGTTTACTGCAGGAAGGGCTGTGGAGCCAGAGAGAGTGGCACGAGGCTCTTCTGTCTTTTCTGGCTCTCCAGGAAGCTCAGAAGGAGAATCTTTTGCAAGCAAAACCTCTACTTCTAATGGTGCAGGTGGAGGCTTCCCACCTTCTGCATCCTCTGAGGCCTGGGTGTCTGAGGGCAGAGGAGTCAGAGGGATGGGTGAATGTGGTCTGGGCAAGCCCTTGTTCTTTCTGAGCAGAACAGGGCACTTCTTCAGCAGGTGGGTGCTGAGGCCACGCTGTTGCTTGAAGTTGGCCCCACACTCAGGACACAGCAGGGGCTCTCGGCGGCCCTGGCACCCAGTCCTGGAGTGCAGATTCAGGGCCTTCTCCCGGCGGGTGATGAAAGGGCAGTGTGGGCAGCGGAAAGCCCGCCCCTCTCCCTGTATCACTACCATCTGAACCCGCCCCTCCAACACCAGCGCCTCTGCCTGTTCTTTGTCCTGCCTCCTTAGGGCCTTGAGTAATGACTCTGATTCAGGGAACTGGGGCAGGGGTGCTGTCTCAGTGGGTGGAGTTGCCTTCAAGGTTCCCACCCAGCTGTTAGGGGGCTCCTCTGAGGAAGGAGGATTTCTAGGGGGCTCAGAGACTGGCTTTTCCAGAATGGGCTCTTCTTCAACACTCATGCCAGAAGTTCCAGCACTTTCAAAGGTAGACAACTCTGTCAAAGTTCCATCTGGCCCTTCTAGGCTCAGGGGCCCAGAGGGATCCAGGGGCCTGAACTCCACAGGGGCAGTTTCAGTGATCTCCTCAAGGGGTGGGTCGGCCACAGGTTCCAGCTCCACTCCCAGGGCCTCTAAGTGTAGTGTGCAGCTGCCTTCATCCACCGCCGCTGGACTGGGGCTGCCAACCAGGTCATCCCCTTGGGAAATCTCATTGCTGTCCTGTCTCCTGGCACTGTCTTCCTCGCTGACCTCTGGCAGGGCCTGGTCCAAGGTGGGGTCCACCACAGTCCCAGGGTCATGGTCTGGCCCCTCAGGCTGGGCAGACAGCTGGCTTGACCGCTCTGAGTCTGGTGAGGGTGTTGGGCACTGTGTGGCCTCCTCTGGCTCCTGGCTGGCACAGCGGAGCTGCCAGACCTGGTCCCCAGGCACATAACCATGGACCTTGCGCTTGTGGAAGAAGAGGGTGGTGTTGCTGAAGGTGCGGTAGTCACAGAGGGCGCAGCGGAACTCGCGGAGGCGGGTATGCTTACAGTTCTCGTGGCTCAGCAGCGCCTGCTTGTGGCGGCTCTGGTAGCTGCAGTAGCGGCAGGGGTAGAGCGGGGCTGGCGTTCCGGGGTGGTGCTGGGAAGCCATGTGCTTCTGCAGCTCATACTTCCGCTTGCAAGCAAAGGCACACACTTCACACATCAGGGACTTGCCCTGGTGCCGCAGCTTGTGGCTACTCAGCTGATCAGCCCGGTGGCAGCGATAAGAGCACTGGTTGCACTGGTATCTGGTTAGGAGGGAAGATCACAACTGTATATCAGTCACAGCAACTACCAGTCACTAAATAAATACATACTATGGGCCAGGCTCTACACTCAATATTGCACATGCATTATCTAATTTGTCTTTTCCACTACCCTATGAAATAGGTATCTCTATTTCCTAAGTGAGGAGACCAAAGCACAAAAGTTAATAACGCCAAGCAGAGACTTGGGCTTGTGTTCTATCCCCTATTCTACATTGCTTTTTAAAGGGAAGATATCGTGATTCAGCAGCCCTCTGTGGACTTTCGAGGAGCTGACATGGCTACAGCCCCACGGGGCAGGTTTCTGTGCCTAGTTTCCAACCTCCCGTGGAGGCATGAAAGCTAAGAAGAAACCCCCTAGCCAGCTATGCCCACAGATCAGAGGGGAACTTGCCTGGATTTGGCAGTGGCCTGGATTCGGGCCACAAGTATAGTCCATCTACTTCACCAGGACTGGACTCTGAGAGCTCAGGTGATACCTTAGTCTCTGGGCCTCTACTCTGGGTCTACACTCCCTTCCTTGAGCCCAGAGAGCTCTCACCATGCAGACTGGGCCACATGCACAGAGGTCAGCTACAGGCAGTGGAGCCAAGATGACAGGAGCAGAGAGGGGCGTTACGAAGAGTCTCTCCGGGGCTAGAAGAGCAACGGGGCCAGAAGTTGACTTCGAGAGGAGGCGAGCTTAGCACTGGGTTCTTAGGATAGGGCCGGAGGCATGCGAGTGCTCATACCTGAGGTCCCCTGCGTGTTTCCGCATGTGCACACTGAGGTAGTGCTTCCACTTGGTGACATAACCACATTCAGTGCACATGTAATCCTTGGTGTTGGAGTGGGTCAGCATGTGCTTGGATAGGTAGCTCACGTCTCGGCAGGTGAAGTCGCACAGCTCACACTTGTGCGGTTTCTCGCCTTATGTGGGGGTGGAGGGGAGAGGGGAGAGAACAAAGGTCAGACATGGATCGAGTGAGTGGACAGACCACTTTCCCCAGCAAGCTCACCCTGGTGCCCAGCAGGAGTGAAAGCTGAGATGCTGATCACAACAGTCAATGCTGCTTCATGGCCGTCTCAGACGTCTGCCCCTCCACCCCAACACCAATGAAGTGGGGAACTGAAGATCTAGCTTTTCAAAACTAGCTTTAAAGTCCATTCTGGATTTGTTACACAGCTTATTGGCACTAATGGCTAACTGCTCCACTTAGCCCAATTCCTTCCAGTTTTGTGGAAGAGATGGAGAAAAAATTAGGCAATACAACACAGTGGTTAACAACTCTGACTCTGAAGTCCAACACAGTAATAAAGGTAGTAATAGCCAACATTTATATAGTACTAAGTGCCAGGCACTTGAGCACTTTATAAAAATGCCACCTCTTACTGAATCCTCACAACAGCCCTATGAGATAAGGGTTATGATTACCCCATTTTACAGAGGAAGGAGCTGAGGCACAGAGAAACCAGAGAGCTATTAAGCATTGGTTCAAACCCCAGCTTACTACTGTGTGGCCTTGGGTAGGTCATTTAACCCCTCTAAGTCTCAGTTTCCTGGTTTCCAAAAAGGGGGAAACAAAAATACTGACCTCACATGGTTGATATGAAGTGCTGACCCACTCATTTATGACATGTCTCAGAGTCCTCAGCGGTGCCCAGCAAGGACTCAAGGACAAGCTGTCCCTGTAGTTGGTCAAGACCTGGCACTGAGAAGAGAGGCTGGGGCCATGTTCCTTCAGGACCCTTCCCTGTTATCCCTGCCCTCCCTCCCAACCCCTCTCCCTATCGTCAAAGGCAAGCAACATGGTGTTCTGGCTCTGGTTCTGATACTAGCTGTGTGAAACAGGCCATTTAAATGTTCAGGGTTTCTCACCTTTACCTGCCTTCTTTATAAGATTGTTATTATAGATTAAATGAGATAATACATATGAAAGAACTGTAAATTATAAAGTGCTACACAAGCACACCTTGGAGACTGCAGTTCCAGACCACTGCAATAAAGCAAACAGCACAACACAGAGTCACACAAATTTTTTGGTTTCCCAGTACCCATAAAAGTTATGTTCACACACTATACTGTAGTCTATTAAGTGTGCAATAGCATTGTGTCTGGGGGGAGGGTATAGCTTAGTGGTAGAGCGCACACCTAGCATGCACGAGGTCAAGGGTTTGATCCCCAGCACATCCATTAAGTAAAAAATGAAAAATAATAAATAAATAAACCTAATTATCCCCCCAAAACAAAAAATTTTTTAAAAAGCATTATGTCTAACAAAACAATGTACATACCTTAATTTAAAAATGCTTTATTGCTAAAAAGTGCTAACCGTCATCTGACAACACACGGTTGCCACAAACCTTCAATTTATAAAATTGCTAAGCACAATAAAGTGAAGTGCCATAAAAGAAAGTATGTCTGTATAGATGTGAGGTTTCAAGAAAGGCCTCAGAAAAATGAGACTTTGTGACTAAAGTCTGTATAGAAAGGAACTGTTTAACGGCAACAACAATGGCTTTGTCAAAAGCTGCCTAAAAACTGTTTCCACAAACTGAAGAATCTTTGATTAGATTTTTGTCTTGTCAATCTACTGATGCTGATATCACGATCACAAATGGGATGACGCTATAGCAGGAAGCCTGGTCTGGTTTTTATTTGAAGCATCAGTGATGCTGGTAACCAATTAAGAGTCTGAGTTGAAACACGTGCAACTTCCTGGTCACCAGAAGTGATCGTTTCAGTGTCATGGCTGCCAAGGCTATGAAGTATGTGGATGGCTCAGTCCCCTCACCCCATCTCTCACAGCATATCCCAAAACTTGAAATGCCAAGGAAGGTATCTGTCCTGGTCTGGGTTTCTTTGCTTTAATAGGCTGGATGTTGACCCTCCCAAGCCCGCCTAAGGGTGGGCAGAACTGGACAGGGCCTTAGAGGTGAGGCATAACAGCACAGTGGTTAGAGCACAGGCTCTGGATCAGACTGCCTGGATTCAAGTTGTAGCCTGATCCCTTTATGAGCTGAGTGACACTCAAGGTTCATCTGTGAACTGCAAATACTAGACTTACTTCTAGGACTAGTAGGCCAAATGAGACCTATGTAGTGTATGCAAAGCCCTCCCTGTGTCTGGTACACAGTAAAAGCTCCCATTTGCCATCATCATCACCATCATCACCATTATTACATGACTGCAGGGGTGGAGGGAAGACATCTCACCGGTATGCAGCAGCATGTGGCGGATAAGCACCCTCTTGTGGGCAGTGGCAAAGTTGCACTCAGGGCACTGGTGGATCTTCTCGTGAGCATGCATCTTGCCCACGTGGTCCTGGTAGGCCACCGGGTTGAAGGTGGCAAAGGGGCAGAAGGTGCAGCGCAGCTCTTCACTGCCAGGGTGGCCCTGCTTCTTGTGTTTGCGGAACAGGTGCTTGTTGGAACAGGCGAAGTCGCAGTGGGGGCAGTGGAAGGCATAGTGGCTTTTGTGGTGGGACTCCATGGCTTCCGCCGTGGCGAAGAGCATGGGACACGAGTGATGGCGGCACTCCACGGCCCGCACCCCGTGGGTCTCCTTCAGGTGCTTTACGAAGGCCTTCCGGTCAGGTGCCGCATAGCTGCAGCCCTCCTGAAAGCAGTGGAGGGACAGCGGCTCTGCTGCTGCTGCCGCGGTGTGGCTCTTGAGGTGCTCCTTAAGGGCCTGGCTGAGGCGGAACTCCTCACGGCAGACAGGACAGGCATAGGTATCTGAGTAGAAGTTGGAAATGTCCTCATGCATGCTGGCCATGTGGCGGTTGAGTGCATTCCTCTCCACTGCGCTGTAATGGCACAGTGGGCAGCGGTGGGCCTTCTGGCCCAGCTCCCGCAGCAGGTGGGTCTTGAGCTTGCTCTTACTAGTGAAGAACTTTTGGCAGTTGGGGCACTGGAGACTGGGGTCTGGGAAGTGAAGATGTAGGTGCTCCACCAGATGGGTCCGCTTCTTGAAGCAGCGCTTGCATTCTGGACACATGTGGGTCTTGAAGAGAGACTCGGTGCCAGAAGCTGCATCCCCTGCGGGAGGAAAAGGCAGAGAGGGCTAAGAGTGAGATTCTTTGATAGGTCAGGGGTTGGCCGGATAATGGGAGAACCACGATTAGCCCAGACAAAACTTGCATGGCCTTGCTCCTTTCTCTTCAGGAAACCAAACAATAGCATCTCAAACATTATAGTCTTAAAGAAGAGACAAGACATTCAAGTATTTAGAGAAACAAAGTCACAAGGACTTCTCAGAACTTGCTGTGGTCTGAGTGAAGTACTGCCCCAGACACCCATTATTCCTGAGGCTTTATCTAGAGAAGCTGAAAAGAGCAATCCAGATGGAGCAATCTGTTCTTCCTGCCCTTGACCACAGGGACGGGCAGAAGGATCAGTAGGGTTGGTCGGAAGGAAAAGAACCCCACAGGGCGTGAGCAGAGGAGAAGGAAGAGAAGGTCAAGTACTCCTACTTCCAAACACTGTCTCACTGAGTTTGGGTTTATAGAGAGTTGGTAATAAATACAATCAGATCTTTCCTAGTCACCTGACAGTACATATGCTCCCCGTGGGATGGGATTCAAATGTCATTCTACTGAGATGGAAAACTGGGAAGCAAAGATTCAGAAAAACAATCTTAGAGGGCTCAGTATCAGACAAGACAGCTTCCTGCCTGAGAAACACCAGCTCTGAAAGCAGACTCTATTTACTCCTACCCTGTGTTACCAGAGACTGTACCCATTTATCATTTTCCCACTAGACATGTTGAAGTGGAATGTTAAGAACTGAAGGATCTGAACCAAAGGTCAGAAAACCAAATCTTAGTGCCTCGATGCCAGGCCCCCACAGTCCATTCCTCCCTATCCATCATATCATTACCCTCCAATTGCTGAGCCCCCTGGCCTTTCCCCAGGGCTTTCTGAGAGTTCTTCTGGCTGCCACTCTCTTCTTCCTCTACGTCCTCCTCTTCAGCTGAATCCTGCCCAGGCATGGGTGTTCCTGCTTCCTCTGAAGGCTCTCCCTCTCCTGGGGACAGTCTGGGAGCTGCAGACACATAAAACTTGATGACTAGAGGAGCCAATGCAGTGCTGAGTGCTTGTACTTCTGCTCTTACTGGCTAGAAGAATCACTTCCAACTAGGTGGCATAAGGGCATCTTGGGTTGTAAAGTATATAAATTTATTCCCACTCAAGACAAAGACAGGAAGACCAGGAGCTCAGCGGTCAGTAATGCTCCAACCTAAAGTAAATCAAACTTCAGATAACACCAACCTCAGACCCCCTGAAGGTAAGAGCCCTGAGGTCACTGGAGAGGGGGAGGGGGCAGAGAGGTAGAGACTAGACAGATGAGACTATACTTCCTAGCTCAGATCACCGGAGCCAATGACTGGTGGCTTAGTACAGGTGAACAAACCCTGACCTCTAAACTTTTACTGAAAAACCTAACTCAGCAATTCAGGGGCACACCTTCTACCTTCAAATCCATCCCTTCTATCCCTCAACAGAGGCAGCTGCTTCAGTAAGGCAAAAACGTATGACTTTTTTTGCAGAAGAGGAATCTTCTCTTTGCATCAGAGCACAAATGAGTCTTAGCAAGCCAAATTCTCTCATCAGAATCCTGTTTTTTCTATTTCCCCCTGCTCCTCTGCTTACCCCATGCCCTTTTTAAGAGATGAAGAAGAGTAAGAATCACTGAAGCACTATCTTCCTTGAAGGTTTCTTTTAAAATAACCCCAGCTTCTCCTGCCCAATCCCACTTGCCCTAACAGGAGTTTATAGGCATTCTACCAGTGGCTACAGCCACTGATGGGCATTTTAGCTTCTGCCCTCAGAAAGTTACAAAATGATCAGAGGAAAATATTGGTTAAGTAACTTCAAGGCCACAGTGCAGTCTAAGCCAAACTTCATTCACTGTCCAAAAGACTTCCTCTTTGTCTCATATATTCTGACCAGTCCAGGATTTCTAGAAGCCTTTCCGTGTCAGCCAGTAATTCTGTCCTTCTGAGCCATTACTCTGGATTCTCTCGTATTCATGCACATATTCACAGCACTAGAAACAACTGCCTCTCCTCAAGGCTGCTGGGCCCTTGGCCTCATACCTGGCAGCAGCTCCTGGGACGGAAGACCCTGAACAGCAGACAGTCCTCCCTGTGTCCCGGCTCCATGGCTCCGCTGATGCTGCCGGAAGAGTTTGATGTTGGAGCCCACGAAGCTGCAATGGTTGCAGTGGAAAGGGTAATGGGCCTGCCGGTGCAGCTCCATGCCCTGCTGGCTCCCGAAGACCAGGGGGCAGCCCCGGAAAGAACAGGGCACAGGAAGTGCTCTGTGGGTCTGCCTCAGGTGGTGCTGTAGACCCTTGCGATCTTGAGCGGAGAACACACAGCCAGACTCTGGGCAGGAGAAGGTGTCGGGAGTGCCCCGGTGAATCTTGAAGTGGCTCTTCAGGGCCTGGGGTTGGGCAAACTCCTGTCTACACACAGGGCATGGCAGGGGGCTATTTGGTGGGCTCTGGCCCTGTAGAGGGCCAGGAAGAGTGAGGTTGCTGGGGGGCAGCTCTACAGAGCACGGGGGGCTAGAGAGGCCATGCACAGGCTGTATAAGGGTCTCAGTGCACTGGTGCAGGGCCAGCAGAGCGGGCTCTGCGAAGCTCTGCTCACAGCGCTCACAGAAGTACACCTCCACCACCTTTACCAGGACACCTGCAGGCAGAGGACCGACAGAGAAAGGCACAGAATCAGATGGAACGAGACTCATAGGAGTTAGTTACCAGTAGAAAATGTAGGTGAATCTTTTAATATTCACGGAGTGGAGATGGACTTAAGTCTGGTTCTACACTTGGACTGTAAGCCCCTTAATGTCAGGGACAGTCTATCTTGCACATGTGTTTGGATTCCCAATACCTTACATAATACTTGGCACAAGTAGGTACTTGGTAATTATTTGTTAAGTAAACGTAAAAAGCATTAACCAAATCCAGAAAGCTTTAAGACAATATATTTTGTCCAAATAAAAACTTAGAAACTTCCAAAAGAAGAAAATGACAATCTGGGGGTAATATTTGCAATATAAATGACAAAGTATTACTTTTATATTCTGTGAAGAGATTTTCAAAGGCATAGTAATTCATACAATGGAGGCCAAATCACATTCAAAATAATTGTTGTCATTTCTTAAGCAATAGGGAGGACCTTGACAAAGAAAGGCTTAGGAAACACTCTAGCCTGGTCCTCCAACTGTTCTTTGGGAAGAGGGACCTAGGATTCTGCGACGTTAAGGCCAATCTGCTTGGTAACGGTAGAGCCCAGGTTTGCCCCATGTTTATTCTGGTGGTCCTTTTTCTCTTTATTATCTTTTTGTTTAAATAAAAATTCAGTGCAACAATTCAAATGATACAGACATATATAAAGAATAATCATCCCCCATCCTCACACACATAGTTTGGTCTAGATCCTTTTAGGCTTTGGGGGGGTCATTTTTCTGCACTTAGCTTTTTTCCCATCTGCTATACAGCAAAGATATTTTTATCTACCTCATATTTTTTTTTTTGTCCAGTTCATGGTACGAGTATGGATAAATCAAAATGAAATTTTGCTCTTACTGATGGACTACTGCGTTGTTTCCAATCATTATAAATAAAGCTGCATTATCCCCGTAATCTTGTGCATGCGTATGAGTCTTTCTATATGACAGATCCCTAGAAGCAGAATTACTGAGTCAGAGAACACATATTTTAAAATTTGTTACATAGATAAACTGACCTTCAAAAGATTACACTAATTTATACTCTCCATAAACTGTAAGATAGTATCTGTTCCCCTACAGCCTCACCAACAGTAGTTTTATAAATAATGCTTAATTTTTGCCAAAGTCAAGAAACAAAACTGGCATCTCATAGTTACTTTTAACTGGAATTTGCATATTAGTGAGATTAAGCTTCCTTACGGTTGTTGACTTTTTACTTCTTTATTGAATTGAATGTAGATTCCTTTTTCCTTCTTTTAAAAAAACTTTTTTTTTTATTGTGGAGTTCTCTGAATTTTAAAGATACTCTTTCTTATATATTATAAATGTTTTTCCAGGTTTCTTCTTAATTTATTATTTCTTTCACCACATCAAAGCTTAGAAATATCATATGATCAAATTAGCTAATCTTCCCAGTATTCTCTGTATACTTCCAAGGAAGGCTGGTACAACTGTAGCTGGAAGATGGCAGTTGAAAAATAGGAACATTACCTAAAAATAAAAAGGTGTAGAAAGGGGAGAATCTTTCTTCTAACATAAATATAAAGGTCCAACTCCTACTCTCAACGACATGCCTTGAATGAGTTAAGTACGTTATTTACAAGAAACTAGAGCAGGGGATACCAAGATTACTTCTAGGAAGTCCTGCCAAGCCCTGGGTGGTGGAGAGAGGCTGGGCCTTTTGCCTAATCCCTGGCTGTAGTTCCTGGGTGGGAGGTCAATATGGAGGAAAGAATCCCTGAGGACTATAGGAGTAAGAATTGGGCAGAGGTGTCAGAAAAGTCTTCCTTTCTGGATTACCGCCTAGCAGATGTGAAGCCCTCGCAGGGATAGACTGCCAAGAGCTTGGTACAAGGTTGTGCACCACCTCGTCAGCCTTCAATCAACATTCACCAACTGCAAATCAAATTACAACATCTCTAAGTATAAAAATAGGATGCTACCTTGTGTCTTCATCATATTTATATACAAGGATCAAAAATAGCACAGACAAAAACTCAGGGCTGCTTGTCCCACTGGCCTGCTAGCAACTGTGTTTGTACCTGGGGTCTCTCCAGGAGCACTGGGGGACAGGTTTCCAGCTACTGCTTCCACAATGATCTCCATATTCCCTGTGTCCTCTTCAGTTGCTGTGGTCTCTACCAGCAGGCAGCCTGGGTCAGCAGGCAAAGGTGGAGGGTTTCCAGAAGGACAGGGGCTCTGGACAGGCTCCAGGAGTCCACGGTTAGAGAGAGGTGGGGGGATCAGCAATAGCTCAGGGCACAGTCCATCCATCTCTCCAGCGCTGTTGGCTGGCTGTGAGTCCAACACGGGCTCTGTCATCACCACCAACTTGTGTGCTATGGCCTCCGAAGTGCTGATAAACCAACCAGAAGAAAAACCAAACAAAATATAATTAGATCTCTCACTTTCTTCCTAGTTGGTGTGGGTACAGAGCCCAGTGCCTGCCCAGTTAAGCATTTCCTTGTATGGCAGCATGCCACACCTAGTTAACCTAGAAGTGTTCTTTTTATGGCAAAGTTTAGAACAAAAAGCATAAAAATGACATTAGGGGTCAATACAGGAAAGAGACAAGAAATATGGCCAACATATTAAAGACTGCAGGTTATGTTTCTCGAAGCTAAGTGACCTTGGTCAAATCATTAAGCAACCTAGATCTCAGTTTTCTTATCTGCAATAACACTGGCTAGGGTCAAGGGATCTCAGAGGTCCCTTTCCCTCTTAACATTTTATGATCTCTCTATTCCTGAGCTCAAGGCCCTTCCTTCATGATAATCTGGCCCCTGCTGACCTTCCAGATTCATCTTCCACTTCTCCCTGCAACAGATCTCTGAACCAGTCATACCAATTATTTGCCACTCCCCAGATTCACCACGTTCTCTTTGGCTTCCACATCCTTTCACCTTCCTCTCTCTCGGCTTGCTGGGCCTTTTCCCCTTTGCCATCTTTCTTGTCTGGCTAACCGACTTAGAACTATCCTTTAAGAACCTGCACAAATGTCACTTCCACTATGATGGCTTCCTGACACTGTTTATCTAAGTCTCTCTCTCTGAGTTCCTAACGGCACCTTGTACACAGCTCTGTCAGAAACTGTTTCACACTGCACTGTTGTTTACTTATCAGTCTCCCTCCCTAGACCTGGAGCTTTTTGAGTTTGTTGACATTATCACTTCACTAAACACAAACCACCAATGGTCTATACCAGTTAGACAAACAAGGGAATTCTAGTGAAGAACTATAGACACAGAGGTGCATCAAAGTAAAGCTAGGATTTTAGTAAGATATCAAACCGTGGTTTCTTACACATAAAGTATCACATCTGGAGAAATTTCAAACTCATTTATTATGGCCTCACATTGAACACTGGAACAAAACTGAGAAACAAATGTCAACTAAATTGCATATTCTGTTATACATGGCTAAAATTAGTTTAAGCTGAGAAATTGATAATTAATAAGAACAACAGTAATCAGTTCTTGAAACTGAGTCATGGAGGTCGATTAAGGGCCTCAGGCTAGGAAATTAGGTTGCAGGTGAGAATTCTGCAACTCAAAACCTCAGAACACGGGGATTCAGAAGCTGGCAGGGCAGTGCCCTTCTGCCCTCAGAGGATTCTCCAGGAACCGCAGCCTCCACTTACTAAATATTATCGCTGCTCTCAGGAATCTTCCAGCTCGGGCAGTATATTTGCCTTGGTGAGAACCAAGGAAGGCGAGGTATGTCTAGACTGAGAACCTTCAGCGGCTGGAAGGCGGGGTGAAGTGGGAGACAGTGGGGCCAAGAGAAGAAATGAGCTTATCTAGGGGCAAGGGCACTGAGGAAGAGAAAGGACACATTTAGGCAGAAAAGGCCTGGGGAAAGGAGACCCGGCCTGGGGACCAAGGTACCCGCGTTTAAACCTGTCTGTGGGCTCTGACTCACCGCGTGGCCCTGGACAGATAAAAGTCACCTCGCTTCTCTGGGCCTTAGCTTTCCCATCTGTAAAGTGGAGGCGATGACAGCGTCCACATCGTTGGGCGGGAGCGGGAATCACAAGAGCGGAAGAATAGGAAAGCCGTTTTGTAACCTGCCAGGCTTGGGATGGAGCAGCATCATGATTATGGTCCTGAGGAGAGGCAGCGGATAAGCGGGCGGGGTCCAGAGCAGTGACGCGACTAAGGCACCCGGGCGGCTGATGTGATGCGCCGGGGCCCCGCTCGTTGGCGTGCTCCCTTCAGCACTTGTCCCAAGCGTTCCTACCGCCCAGGCGCACCCTCATCCTGGGGCTCAAGAAACTTTTGCCTCAGGCCTGCTCCACCCGCACTCCTTACCAGTTCCCAACCTGCAGCCGCTCACTTACCTCCCGGCCCACGGCGGGCGGGAGCCGCATCTCTATGGTCGACCAGCAGCTGGAGCGGCCTCCAGGGACTCCCTTTGTGCGACCGCCTCCGGCCCAGCCGCCTCTAGGACAGTGGGCACATGGAGGACGCTCTCTCTTTCTCTACCAGGCTGGAGGTGTACTCTATGGTTCTCTTTATCGTCTCCCTTCTCAACCCTCAACACCCCCTGCCGCGAAGCCCAAGGAGTACCATTGAGAGTTGTGGAGCAGAGTGGCATGGACTTCTTGGTGGGTGTGGCGGGAAGTAGATGAAAGGACTCGGGGCAGGGCCGAGTGGCGCTTCCCTCAAGAGCGGAAGGGTGAAACCATCGAGAGGGAGGGCCAGAGAGTCATGGAGGTAAGGGGGCGGAGTGACAGATTACTCCGAAGCACGATGCTGGAGGCGCGAGCTGGGTTGTGGAGGGGGTTCGGGAGGGGTTCTGGGCATCCAACAAAGACCGGGAGCGGGAAGAACTTTGTCTGTGGCCTTCCATGGATAGAAAAATTTGAAATTCTGGATCCTATTTAGCCTCAGCGGAGGTCACTGCTGTCAGTTTACCACCCTGCGTGCTAGTCGTAGAGCAAAGTGGCAGAGGGCGAGGGAGTTGTGCTGCGAACGATTTCACCTCCTACCCCTCGGGATCTTACAGCCTGGAATCAGGCCTGGTCACATTTTTTGGAGGGTGGAATTTGGGAAAATCTCCACGGTGGAAGTAGGAGATAGGTAGGACTTCGGTTGGAGAGAATGGAGGGAATAAATTAGAATAAGCATTCTGATCAGAGTCAAGAGAAATGCCTGAGCAAGGAAGAGGGAGGTGTTTGCATATTTGTTCAACAGACAGTATGAGGAGCTAAGCCATTAAAGGTAGATGGGTGCCCTGTTGTGGAAGCAGAGGATTTTTTTTAACCTAACTAAAGGCCCTGTTGAGAGCCAGCCACTGGAGTTGTTGGAGTAGGGAAAGTGATTGGATTGAAGCAGATCTTTATGAAGAAAGATCTGGACCCCTGTAGAGCACTTTGGTGAAGCAAGAGGTAGAGACCCACTAAGATGCCACTCCAAGAACCAAAATTAACTTTGAAGACATAGTTTAGGTGGCAGGTAATAAAGGGCTAAACAGGACATCAAGAAGTGTGCATGTAGAGGATATGTGAAGGACATGACTCATGTTAACAAGGCATGGGGTTACTGACAGAAGAGAGTAGCTTCTTCATCCCCTGCTAACTCTGGACAGTGGGCAGCTTTCTATCTCAGCCGGTCCCAGCGACCACAAAAAATAATTTTGCCCACCCACTATGCTGATGTGAAGGCGGTTACATTGTTCTCTCAGGTTTAAGAAATCTCCAGACATAGTTGTCTGGCAGAAACAGGTATGAACAGGATAATGAAAGATGAAATGGGATGAGTTGTCCGGAGTCCCATCCCCTGCATTCCAACATCAGCCCTACCCCATAAAGGGAGGATAGTAAAGCACACTGTGTTGCTGACCTGTCCTTCCTGCTCTCAGCTTCTGTAGGAGGGAGGGGGCAGGTAGGGGAGGAATTTCGGAGTACAGTTTCTAAAGTAATCTTGTGCTTTATCCCATCTCCACTGCTCCCATCCCCAGGTTTTGAAAATGCCTCAAGGCCTATAATGTTCAGTGTTTTCCTTTCAAGATGCCTCTCTCAGACTTTGTTCTGGCCCTGAAGGACAATCCCTACTTTGGGGCTGGATTTGGGCTGGTGGGTGTGGGCACAGCCCTGGCCCTGGCTCGGAAGGGCCTCCAACTGGGCCTGGTGGCCTTCCGGCGCCATTACATGATCACATTGGAAGTCCCTGCTCGAGACCGAAGCTATGCCTGGTTGCTTAGCTGGCTCACCCGCCACAGTACCCGTACTCAGCATCTCAGTGTGGAGACTTCATACCTTCAGCATGAGAGTGGCCGCATCTCCACCAAGTTTGAATTTGTCCCCAGCCCTGGAAACCACTTTATTTGGTAAGGATGGGAGCCAGGGAGGGCTCTGAGAGTAGAAAAGGAGAATGAGGGGAGGTGGGTTTGACCCGTTCATTCACCTCATTTTGACCATTCTTATTCAGGTATCAAGGGAAATGGATCCGAGTGGTTCGGAGCCGAGAGATGCAGATGATAGACCTGCAGACGGGAACTCCTTGGGAGTCTGTCACCTTCACGGCTCTGGGCACTGACCGAAAGGTTTTCTTCAACATCCTGGAGGAAGGTGTGGGATGGCACAGGCAGCCTTTATGGGGGAGGGGAGTTGCAGGGATGGGGTATCTGACATCAAAAGAAGAGAATCTTGGAGAGGAGGTGGAGGAGGATCTGAGCCCATAGGAGCAGGGAGCTGGGGGAAGCTGTTTTGGCACAGCTCTGCCATGTTGCATGTCAAAAAGAATCATTGGCTTTGTTTCATCTCCCTACTCCCAGCTCGAGAGCTAGCCTTGCAGCAGGAGGAAGGGAAGACAGTGATGTACACAGCTGTGGGTTCTGAATGGCGTCCCTTTGGCTATCCACGTCGCCGGCGTCCACTGAGTTCTGTGGTTCTAGAACAGGGTCTGGCTGACCGAATTGTCAGAGACATCCAGGAATTCATCGACAACCCCAAGTGGTACACTGACAGAGGTGAGAAACAGCAGGGGTCTTGGCCAGGCTGTTTTTGATGTGGTATCAGAGCAGGAGGAAACAGGCTGGTCTCTGTGGCCAGGTGGGGTGAATATAAAGCTCTAGCCTAATTCCCATAGATGAAGAGGAATGAAAAGTTACCTACGGGAATGACTTTTTCCAATGCCAAGGTCATCAGGCCTCCAGGGAGCAGGACTGGGAATCAATGTGGACATCTGGGACAGAATGCATGATTCATTTTAGGTCTTGATGATCATCCTGGCTGTATTCCTAGGCATTCCCTACAGACGTGGCTACCTGCTTTATGGGCCCCCTGGTTGCGGAAAGAGCAGTTTCATGTGAGTAGAGTCAAACTTCTCAAACCCTCAAACTGGAAGAAAACTGGGCCAATGGTGTTGGAAAGGGAAAGAAACGTGGGGAATAGGGATTGGGATAAACAGGAGACATGTGGAACATTAGGGTGGGTGGTGGAAGCGTTAGGCCTCTGAGACCCAACTAGTACAGTGAACAAGCAGTTGGGCACAAGGCCGGTTCCCAGGTTGCTGATTACCTGTCATCCCTCCTCCATAGCACAGCCCTGGCTGGGGAACTGCAGCACAGCATCTGCCTGCTGAGCCTCACAGACTCCAGCCTCTCTGATGACCGGCTCAACCACCTGCTGAGCGTGGCCCCACAGCAGAGCTTGGTGCTCCTGGAGGATGTGGATGCTGCCTTTCTCAGTCGAGACCTGGCTGCGGAGAGTAAGTGGGAGGGGTCGAGGGAAGGGGGAATGTTTCCAAATGAGGAACAGCGGAAAAAAGTAGAAATCCAGAGAGCTGATGGAGGATGCCTGGGTTAGCAACAAGAGCCCACAAAAGGCACTGATAAGTAGAGGGACATGGGTGGGGAGGAGAAAGGGATGCTGATTTTAAGTAGAGCTATGGCCACCCATGCTTCTTTCTCTCTGCCTTCCTCCAGACCCTGTGAAGTACCAAGGTCTAGGTCGTCTCACCTTCAGTGGACTGCTCAACGCCTTGGATGGTGTGGCTTCCACTGAGGCACGCATCGTGTTCATGACCACCAACCACGTTGACAGGTAAGGAGTGAAGTACTCTCAGACTGTGAGGCAAGACCCCACCCCCCCAGTACCTTGGGAGGATCAGGAGGTTCAGAGGGACCATCATTTTTGGGGTGCCAGTAGTACTGCTGCTCGTGACTCTGCTTTTGCTGCCTTCTCCTCTTAGGCTCGACCCTGCCCTGATACGCCCTGGGCGAGTAGACCTGAAGGAGTATGTGGGCCACTGCTCACACTGGCAGCTGACCCAGATGTTCCAGAGGTTCTATCCAGGGGAAGCACCTTCCCTGGCCAAGACCTTTGCAGACCGTGTCCTTCAAGCTACAACTCAGATCAGTCCTGCCCAGGTGCAGGGCTACTTCATGCTATATAAAAATGACCCTGCAGGGGCAATTCATAATGCTGAGTCTCTGAAGAGGTGACAACCAGGCTGTGCTCAACTTTCCCCAATAAACACCTGCCATTCTACTCTGGTCTCTGATCTCCCTTCCTACCTCCCTGTATTGGTACTTGAGTGAAAAGCAGAGGCTGTAATGCAGATGCCTACAGAGGCAATCAGATGTCCACATACGCAAATACTGGGAGCACAGCCCACCTAAGAGAAAGGAGGGAGAAGAGACACTAGTAAACAGGAAAGTACCATCCTCCACCTGAATGTATTCAAATTAGACACACAGCTGTGGGCATATGCACAGTGGGTTATGTGGCAGGGTGTCCTGCGTCTGCTTAAATGTTGGCACCCACTAGTTTTCCTTGAAACCCATTATGCTGACTGAGATGTCAGACCCCTCTTTACCTAGACCCAAATCTCTTGGGAGAACACACTTGAGAGCAAAGTGGGGGCTGCTCTGCCATCCTCCAGTTTTGCTAGGACTTTAGAAAGAAAGCCATACTTCACAGGTTAGGCACTATTCAGTAAGGAAAGCCAAACAAGGCCAAATCTCTTTATTGCCCGCTCCACCCCCACTTCCCTGTCCCCCCATAGTACTGCTAGGAACCATCCTCAGATTCGAGGCTCAGGGGCTCCCTTCGAGTACCAGGCCGGTAGGCTCCTCGACCCCGAGGCAGGCGGGGGTAGGAAGAAGCTGGTGTCCGACCCTTGGAGCGCTCCCAGCGGGCACAGTCCCGAGTCCTGCGGGGTGGGGGACCCTGCCAGTTGCCAGGCCCCTTCTCTTGGGGAAGACCCTCAACCCCTTGATTACGAGGCTCTGTCTTTAGGTCCATGGGCTCCTTGAGGGGCCCCTCAGGAGGTGGCAGTTCCTGGGTGTCACTGGTGCCTTTGAGGGCACTGCACTCCCCTCCCTTTAGGTGCTTCCATTCGGGCTGTCTCCAGGGGCCTCGACTGGCCCGGGGGGGATCTAACATAGCTTTCTGGGTCTCGCCCAGCTTTTGCTGATTTGGCCCAGCCCCTGGAATCTTCTCACATGTGTACTGGGAGGCCACAGGCAGAGGAGCCGATAGGGTGGTTTGAGCAGCTGATGAGGTGGGTGGTTCTGTGGCAAGGGCACCGGGTGGGTGGGATCCTCTAGAGGCATCCACAGCTGACTCAGGTTCCAAAGGGGCAGGAGGCTAGAAAGAAGTGAGCAGATGCAGTGAAGGAGATGCAGCTCCTCAAAGCAGGAAACTGCAGGCCCCTCACCACTGTCTGAGCCAAACGCCATCAGCTTATCACCTCCCCGCGGTAGAACAAAGCTCACCTGAGGGCCAGGGCAGAGGGGTGTTGGTAGGAAGGTTGGTGTCATTAGGGGAGAAGAAGGAAACCCTTCCCTCACCTGCTGGAGGCTGATGAAGTACCGGTTACGCTCAGCCTCAAGGTCAATGATGCCCCCTCTCTCCTGCTGTCTCTGGTAGAGCCTTTTGCGTTCTTCTTGCTGGCGCAAGCTCTCTGCATCAGGCTGGTACAGCTCCTGGAGAGAAGGGAGCAGAATGGCAGGGAGTAAATAAACAGGAGAAGGCAGACTCGAAACCCCTGCCCTTCCAGGACTGCCTCAAGAGATCTGCACAAGGTTCTTGGTTTTATCCTTTAGATTTGGACTGCTGAGCAAAGCTTTGGGCTCCCAGTGGGGGCCATAGCTCTGCAGAGATGGCCTAGGAAGCTTGAGCCCAATTCCAGAGATCCCATTCAAGGCAGACAAGATGCCATTCCTCCCTCCTTGAAAATAACATTATTCTTGGCTCAGACTAGCAGAGAGTTCCCTCACCATGGGCTGTTGGGGTTCAGGGGCTGCTTTCAGTGAGGCAAGATCATACACGAGGGGTTCTCTGCACACTGGACACTGCACACCAACAGCCTTCTGAAAAGAGAGGAGATATCACACCTCTGCTTCCCAGCCCAGTGCTCGCCAGCTGTCTAACGCAGTCGGCCAGCCACATCTGCAGAGGGCTGGGACGGAAGGGCACAGGCACACCCGTTCAGCAGTGAGGTGGGACAGAGTAGGGGCTGCCTAGTGAGAGATCTGGAACCTTCTGAAACCGCATGCAATAAGATTACATGTATATAAGGATGCCCTTTACCCTGGACAGAGGTAAGCC
This sequence comes from Camelus dromedarius, assembly GCF_036321535.1. Classification (NCBI taxonomy): domain Eukaryota; kingdom Metazoa; phylum Chordata; class Mammalia; order Artiodactyla; family Camelidae; genus Camelus; species Camelus dromedarius. The sequence continues at coordinate 81,505,162 of NC_087439.1, forward strand.
TTCATTAGTCTCAAAGGTAATATGAGCCTGGAAAGGCTAAGAAGGCACTGGACTGGAGGGAAGGAAGAGGCTGAGAATTGGTGGTGTCAAGTGAGCAGGGACCACGGGTTGACCTGTTTGGCTGCGGCGTGCTGCCGTTCCTGTTCCTGCTCCCGTCCTTGAGCCTGCAGCTCATGCTCCATGTGCTGGATGTACCGAGCCAGGCAGTGGCAGTGGAAATAGTGGTAACAGGGTGTTTTGGTAAAGGCCTCCTTCTCCTAGAGGGAGGGCACTAAGTCAAATCTCTCTCCCGAGCCCTCCACTGCCCGTCCCAAGCAGACCCCAGGTCCCAGGAGGGAAACTCACCTGGAAACCATAGAGGCAGATGACGCACTGGCCATGGGGGATATTGTTATCTGTGAGAATCTCCTTCCCTTTCTGAGCGGAGAGAGGACACTGATCAAACAGGGATGCATGGGCCAGAACTGTGAGCAAAGCTTGTCTATTACTCCCAGGAGTGACTGGCTGGCCAGTCTCCCACTGAGCCAGTTTGTCTTGTGTTCATGTATTTCTGTCTTGGTGATGCTTCCTTGGCTTGGAATCTTTCCTCCTCCACATCTCTGCCCCTCCCCCCAAATCTGTCCAGCTGCAAAATCCAATTTAATTGTTTTTTGACTCAGTAAGTCACCTTTAATACATCTTGGAGATGAAAATATACCTTAAATGAGAAAAAAAAGTTCAATTGAAACGTTTTGGGAGGACTTTTCTTGGTTATCCCTCTTTGAGTATCACCTCCCCAATGAGCCTGTTCTGGAGTCACCTTTTAGAAAGGAAGTGAAGGCATGGACACCCGAAATGGACAGAGAATTCAAAAGGCATCAGGTTGAGCTGTGAAATATGCATTTGTGCTGCTGTTGGAATAGCTAATACTCTGGAATTCCACAAAGTTCAAAGCTGCATCATGGAGGCCTGACTCAGGAGTGCTACAGTGGTCTATGCCCACTCAGACTCCAGGCCATCCACCTTTGACCTTTTCTGAACATTTTTCTTGAAAACTCAATGGAAAAACAAGACTATTTGTGTTTGTGATCTCAAAACAAAAAAGTCATCTATGTACATGAACCTGTAGCTCTAGGTGTTGTTTCATGTGGGTTGTTTCCTTCACTAGGCAGAAACTCTTTGAGTAAAAGAACCATGACCTTTTCTAGTCAGCTCCAATGGCAGACTAGTCTTTAAATGTTCATTCATGGCTAGACCCTCTAGGCAAGATCCGTATCTCTTGCTACTTTCAGTTGCCAGAGCCGGGAGAACAAGAAATGCACTCAAACTGAAGCAAGACAAATCCACGTTAAGGAGGACAAGTAATTTTCTGTCAAGATGCTGGAACAGGCAACTTGGGGAAGCTACAGAATTGTCTTTTGGGGAGATTTTTGAAACATAAGAAAGTCTCATCTTCCTGGATCAGTTTAGGCCTTACCCGAACAAGAACTAAATGAATGTCTCCAGATGTATTTAAGATTCTAGGCTCATAGCGTCCCTTGGGAGAAACTGCTCTAGCTGGAAGGGAAGACATTTCCCCAGGCTAGCACACCTCTTACCTCGATAAGTTCATAGAGCATGGCAGTACCTAGCCCAGCCTTAGCCACGTGGCTCAGCGCCTGTGAGATCCTGGAGGAAAAGCACAAAGCATACATCAGGCCTGCCCACTTCCCTCACCTCACTGAGCTGTATCCCAAGTACTCCCTGCTCTGACCAGCCTCACTTACTTGTGGATCTGTTCATCTGAGAGTCCTCGGGGGTTACGGATAGAGATCTCTGGCACCTCATACGGATACTAGAGGGAGAAAATAATCAAGTTACTGTGAAGCACTGTACTCCAAGGCCTCTCCTCTTCCTCTGCCATGAAGTAGAGGCCTCACCTGTGTTGGGACCTGAAGCACCAGAGTGAAGCAGACATACTGTGAATCCTGGTCTTCTGCAGTGGCAGGGTTTAGGGTGATGTAGATCTCCCATGGTGACGATCTGCAGGTGGATGGAGTGGAGACCTGGGATGTGACTGGGCGGGGACTTGAGGGCTGGGGAGGGTGGGGGTGAGACAGTCAAGCGAGCAGATGAAGTAAGTATTGGACTCTTTCTTTTGGGGGAATTAAAGGAATAATTCTGTCTACAGACAGAAATATTATCTCTAAATCAAGGCTCACAGATACTGCATGGAATTCTCTTATTACTAAGGGGACTCCCGCCCACCTCTAGGTGAATACGTACCTGCCATTTCCTTTAACCACCTGTAGTTCATCCAGATAGATAGACTCTAACACTTCAACTTCCGAAGGAAGGACCCTAGAGAGAAGGGGGAGATTGACTCACCATTTTAGCTCTCCCTATTAAAGCTAGTAAGGCTTTGCAGAAAAATGGCATTCTGCCTGAGTGTGTTCTCTTGCTAATCTCCATAAAAATGAGGGACACGTGTTTCCTTAAGTAGTCAAGTAGCCAGGGAGGAAGCATGGGAGTCAAGAATTTTAGAGATCATTTCTGCCATCAGATGAGAAAATGGATTCCCAAGAGGATGAAAATGACTAGCCCAAATCTCAGGGATTAACAGGGGCAGAAACGGGTCTAGAGCTAGGTTTCCTGACACCCTGTATAAGTTTCATTGCACTGTTAGCTGTTCCTTAGTGGCCATCTCTCTGATCCAGAAATATGATGTTCATTGATTAGCATTAAGTTTACCAATATCACTCCTGACTTTCCCTATACCACCATTTGTGGATTCCAGTGTGTATACACACTGCCAATACCAGGCACGGTAAACCTTCTCAAAGGAGATACCAATCTGAACAGAACAGATCTATGTGTGGTATAAAGGCTGTGTTGTAGTGGTAGAACCATTAGCCTCAGATTCAGTAATAGGTACCAATCACTTACCAGCTATGTGATCTGAGTACTTACTTATATCTATAAGCCTGAATTACCTTGTCCACCATATATAGATAATACCACCTACTCTCCAGGGTTATAGTGATGAAATCTAATTTGGTTACAGTATTTTAGCCATAGTAGCTAGTTTATATCTTTTTTCCTATTTGTTTAACTTTCTCCCTTAAAAGAAAAGCAGGAAGGATGTAGTCAATATCTGATGTATTTCTGACCCTTGCTGTCTGGTTGATCTAGATCAGCCTGTCCAAGTCAGGATCCAGTGGTCCTGATATAAATCAGAGGACACACGTTTAATCACAGAAGCAGTAGCTGTAATGACATGGAAGATGAGTGACTGTCTTGAGTCCACAGGTCTACCCAAATACACGGAAAGATAACATGCTTGGTTTGCTTTCTCATAGTTATATTGTTCCTTCTTCACCAGGAGCAGGGCTGCCCTAGCATGACACACATATATATGTACTTACATATACATATGTATATGTACATATATCTGTGTACGTGTGTATATATAGATTATATATAGTGGTTCTCAAAACTTTAAGTCTTAGGCAGACACCTCAAAATATAAAATAGATCACAAAGATAACAGGGGAGTTCTGGTTGACATAAGCGTCAGAGTCTGGAGCACCACGGGCTAGCTGTGCAATCACGCCCTCTCCATAACACAAAGTGTCTCCTCTGAATCTTAAAGTCCCCTTGAACAGGTTGAAAACCACAAGTCTGGATGGTCTCAGTAAAGGCCAGCACTGGTTAGGCTCCCTGAACCAAAGGAACACTGAGGTGAAGCTGTCACATGAGGCCCTTCAATACTTCACCCACCCAACCTGTGACTTCGGCCCTGGATATGAGATGGGATGGTGATAAGGTGGTGACAAAAAAAGGTGGGGGGATGGGTGGGATTGTAGAATGTCCTGATACTAAGAACATGAGATTTAGAGTCAGACAACTTGGATTCCTAATCATATGTACCTTTTGGCAAATCATTTTACCTCTTCAGACCCTACCTAGTCTCTGCAGGTACCTACACCTCAGAGTTATTAATGAAAAGGAGGCTTATGTATGTTACAAATCCATCTGTAATCCTCTCAACTATTCTATGAGGTATTGCCACACCCACTTTTTTTTTTTTTTTTTACAGCTGATACTGACACACAGAAGCTATGTGGCCTGGTCAGCATCACAGCTAATAAAATATTAAGTGAACCCACATTTATCTATTTCCAAATCCTAGAGTCCTTCCAGGTTGTGATCTCTTGTTAAGAATGCTTGAGAGAAGGACTAGGAGAGCTTTTTGTGAGATGTAAAGCTTTATTCAGACAACAGTCCTCATTAATGCTGTCGGGGAGGGGGAAGGTTGAGAAAAGCCTCAACGGAAACAGACTGATCCAAGGGGAAAGGGGGACGGGAACTGGAGGACATCGATTCCGGGAAGTAAAAGGGAGAGAAGAGAACTGATAAGCAGGCATCCCCCGGGACCCTGAGCAAATCTACCTCAGAAGGAGAGAATGGGACACGATAAAGCCGGAGAAGACGAGATCTAACTAGATAAGGCGTGGCCCGAACTGGCCAGGCCGGCGCAGATGCGGTCTCCTTTCGGTCAGATCAGCGCCCCTCCACCCACCCGCTCCCCAGTCCAGAACTCTTTTAGGGTGAAATGTCAGCGTCTCTGCCATCCCTCATCCCTCGTCCCGCCCTACACGCCCGCCATACGGACAGTTCCCTGCAGCCGCTAGTAGCCGGACCGGATCCAGTCGGTCAGCCAAAGCCCAGGTCCCCAAAGTTACCAGTCCTCTTCCCCTGCCGTTGCCGACGCAGATGCCGCCATGTCTTCTGCAGCCCACAGCCGGAACCGGAAATACTCTCGGGGAAGTCGGAGGCGGTAGGTTAAACCCAGGAGGATGGCTAGCGGCCGTTTCTAGGCAACCGCAGACTCCGGGTCCTTAGACGGTCCTGATGGCCAAGGGACGGTTCGGATGTGCCCTAGGAAGTGTCTATGGGCGATCCACCGTCTCTCCCACACGCCTGAACGCCTTTGTCCTCCGGACCTCCGACCAGTTCTAGAGAGTAAAATGGGTAACAATGGGAGTCTAAAGAGCACGCAGTTGGGGGTGGAGAAGAATGGTAAGTCAGGCAAAGTACGCAGGCAGCTAGAAGGGGCGGGGCTGAAGGCCAGCGTTGGCGCCCCGCGGCCTGAGGAGCTTGAAGCTCCTTGACTAGGGGTGAGAGAGGGGCTCCTGTCTGCTAAGCGCGAGGGCAGAGCGTGTGGGCGGGGGTGCTGAGGATGTTGGTAATGTCAGGAACTTTGGGGAGGCTGGAAGGGGTGGGGTCTGTGAGCGAGGCTGGGTTGGAGGTGGGCGGGGTCGGGTGGGCGAAGCTGGGTGGAGAGGGCGGGGTGGAGGGGAGAAGCTGAGTGAAGTGGGCAGTGATCCTGTGGGCGAGGCTGGGTGGAGGGATACGGGGAACACGGGGTTGGGTGGGAACCAGGTTGGGCTGGGGGGCAGGAGGAGAAAAGGAGGGAGAACTACATGAGGCGCTCTGCTCCGGGATCTCATCTCTCCATCCACTCCACCCTACCTTGTTTATGAGTCCTGGATTGTTATGAAAAAGAGGAAAAGGCAAGATGGCTAACATTAAATCTTTCTTCCATGCCCGAACCAGGCCTCCCAGATGTGTGGAACTGTCCCTGGAGTTGTAGCCCTTCACCATCACCTCTACCTTCTTCCTTCTGAGGGATCCTGAAATCTCTGTCATGGAAAAGTACCACGTGTTGGAGATGATTGGAGAAGGCTCTTTTGGGAGGGTGTACAAGGGTCGAAGAAAATACAGTGCTCAGGTGGTGAAAAAAGAGGGATATTTCTTGGGTGGGATTCCACACCCTCAACTCCAGTGGAGAATGGGGCCAGAATACTGACCTGTATTTCTAAGACACTGACTCCTCGAACTTTTTATGGAGTGTACGCTCTGAAGTTGGATTACTTGGGTTCATATCCCAGCTCCACCACTTTCTCACCTTAGAACTATGGACAGATTACTCAGCCTCTCTATGTCTCAGGTTCCTCATTTATAGAATGAAAATTAAAACAGTATCTGATTCATGGGGTTTGATAATTAAGTGTAATGTCACACTGAATCACTTAGTACAATGCCTGGCACCTAGTAAACAACAAATTATTATTATTTTTATTATTGGTCTCTATCATACCAGGCAAGAAGGCATAAACGACTTGAACTCTATTCTTCCCTCTTCATTTTTCCATCCTTCCCTTTCCCCTAAATCCCTTAAATCTTGAGGTTTTTGTTTTTTTTTTTTTTGGCTTTTGTTTGTTTATTTTTTGCATGGGAGGGAGGTAATTCGATGTATTTATTTATTTATTTATTTATTTTGATGGAGGTACTGAGGATTGAACCTAGAACCTCATGCATGCTAAGCATGCACTCTACCACTGAGCTATACTCTCCCACAAATCTTGAGTTCTTTATCCAGATCAGAACACCTCTCCCAGAGTCCACCAAAGGTATCTGTCTGGCAGAGGCTGTTTCCTCCTAGGGCGAGAGGTACCGGAAGCCTGGATAAGGCCTGGGTGCCAGGGGGATAAGTGGAGTGGGAGACTAGCAGATATAATGAGAATTGCTCAAACAGTTTAAAGTCTGAGTTCTGGAGCTCTGAGGCTAATGTTTCAGTAGTGTGGTTAGACCTTGACTCTTCATCTTACCACTGACAGGTGGTGGCCCTGAAGTTCATTCCAAAATTGGGACGCTCAGAGAAGGAGCTGAGGAATCTGCAACGAGAGATTGAAATCATGCGGGGTCTGCGGCATCCCAACATTGTGCATATGCTTGACAGCTTCGAGACTGACAAAGAGGTACACTGCGGTTTGGGGTCACCTCTCCCCAAGAAGAAGGGTCTCAGGAATTTCCCAGCCTCAAAATGCATAAATCTGCATAAATCAGTACCATTGCCTTCTCCCTGCAGGTGGTGGTGGTGACAGACTATGCTGAGGGAGAGCTATTTCAGATCCTAGAAGATGATGGAAAACTTCCTGAAGACCAGGTATGTTTCCTGGCTCAAATTTCTCCTATACCTGGCCTCTCCTCAGATTAATGACTGGTAAGGTAAGCTGAGGGCACTGAGAATGTCCATTTTGAAAACTCCTGAGTGAAATATGAGTCGAGATGTGTATAGAACCAGAATGATATGACAGTACAGTCTGTGGATGTTGGAACCCAAATCTTTGAGTACAAAAGCTGGATCTGCTACTTTCTAGCTGAATCTTCTTGGGCAAGCTACTTTAACCTCTCTCTGCTCAGTGTCCTCATTTTAAAGTGAAAGTAATAATAATTTCTACCTCATAAGGCTATTGTAAGAATTAGTGAGTTAATTGATGTAAAGTGTTTTTTAAAAGAATACTTAACATGCAGTGTTCAATATAGTTAGCTATTATAAATGTTGTTGTTAACATTAGGCACTTTTAGGGAAGAAGGGCCAATGTGATGGTACCAGAGAGGCAGGAAGGAATAAGGGCTGTGGTTAAAGCAGCATTCACCACCAAGACACAGTGGTTAGCATTGGGACTTGGTTGAACACATTCTCCAGCATACTCATTCTAGAGATTTCTCTGTACTCTAGCAAGTAGGCTTTTCTCAGGACTTCCTGTAACAGCATTCTGTTTTCTTCTGAGCACTCATCATTATTTGTAGGTCATAATCTTATTTGTTTTGTCTTGTTTGTTTGCCTGACTACTTCTCTTGCAAAAAGGACTTTGTCATATTAAATAACAGCTAATGTATATTGAATGCTTATTAAGTGCCAGGCACCATTCTGAGCATTACATTACTTTACATGCTTTAACTCATTTAATCCTCACAATAATCCCATAAGTGGTATCATTATTGTCACCTTACAGACAGTTGATGAATCTGACAGGCACAAGATTGTTGGCCTGTGGTTATGCAGCTAGTAAGTGAGACTCATTACCTTTTCCTTGAATGAATGAATGAATGAATGAACAAGTGAAAGGATGAGTGAATAGGGGAGCAAGAATGAAAGAAGGTATCATATGAAGCTGTGGAAGAAAGACAAGGAAGAGAAGGTCACATCAGCAATAGTAGCAGAGCAGAGTCTTGGGGCTCATTATCAGGCTCCTTCCTCTGACCTCTCCTTTCCTCCTCCTACCTGACTGTTTGACCCCTAGGTTCAGGCCATTGCTGCCCAGTTGGTGTCTGCCCTCTATTATCTGCACTCCCACCGCATCCTCCACCGAGACATGAAGCCTCAGAACATCCTCCTTGCCAAGGGTGGTGGCATCAAGCTCTGTGACTTTGGGTGAGGAGCTTGACCTTCCGCCTCTACTTCCAGTTCTGTAGAAAGTCTTAGACCATATGCTTGACTTCCTTGGGCCTCATTTTAGAACCTAGGCTGGAGACTGGAATTTATGCTGGGTCTTTTGGAAGATGCTCTCTCTGTTTGGGTTGGGAGTATTTCATACAATGATAGCAGCAACCAGGTCTAGTTTTTATTGAATATTTCTCTCTTTCCATTCCCACTCCATAATCTCATGCAGATTTGCCCGGGCTATGAGTACCAACACGATGGTGCTGACATCCATTAAAGGCACACCACTCTACATGTCTCCAGAGCTGGTGGAAGAAAGACCATACGACCACACCGCAGACCTCTGGTCTGTGGGCTGCATACTGTATGAGTTGGCAGTAGGCACCCCTCCCTTCTATACCACAAGCATCTTTCAGCTGATCAGCCTCATTCTCAAGGACCCTGTGCGCTGGCCCCCCACCATTAGTCCTTGCTTCAAGGTACAGAATATTGAAGGGTTACTTTTGCATCAGAAACCTGTCTCCCTCTGCCCCATTCCCTTTTTCACAATTTTTTTCCAGAGCTAGGGCTGTACTTTGTAGTTTCTGAATTAATGCAGGAGCTGGGGCAAGCTGCCTTGCTTTTTCACTCCAGGGGCATGTTTTGGAAGGGTGTTCTAAGGTCTGCCAAACTTGGGAGTAACAGCCCCTCCTTGGGCCAGGCTTATCTTGATCACAATGGAAAGGTAATTTCAAGACACCAGAGAGATACTGGTCCCTTTACATATGTATCTCTGTCCACTCATTTCCTGTCCGATGGAGTATCCATATGATTTGTAGATTTACCAACACAGCTGTCAGTCCTCTTCCTGAAAGAAGGAATCTTCAGATATACAAACTAGCTCAGTGATTGGGGACAGAGGATTGAGGTGGTACCTGCTCATTGCAGCTAAGTCTCAGCAGGAGGGAGTAAGGGAGGAAAAAGACCCTTTTTATTTCTTTTCTAGGGCAAGATTTGGGCCTTCAATAAAATTTAAATGCAACCTTCTCCCACAGTGAAATCTCATTATAGTTTTCCTTTGTCCAAGATGAAAAGGGACAAGTTTCTCCCTAACCTGTTTAGTTGAGAGAGGCGCAAATAATTATCAAAAAGAGTGTAACAGAAGAAACTTAAGTGGATGCTATACAAAGGATATTCTTTCTTCCTTAGGGCAGATATGCAGGTATCTCCAGCAAGAGCCATGATGTGCTAATCACCTTGTTTTAGAACAGTGGTCCTAATTAATCTACTAGTACCTTCTATTCCTATTTCAGGCCCAACTGAGAATGTCCCCAAGGAAACCTCATAACAGATGTACTCTTTTTAGATACAGTCTCCCTACCCCTCCACCATCTGAAGACTTGCTGAAAGATTTGTTTTTGAGTGCTCCCAAACCCGTCTTTACACAATGACTTGTGCATATGAGTGTGCTTTTAATTATAAATGCATTTGTTCCTACCCGGCGCAAACAAACCACAGTCAAAGGGAGGGCAAAGCGAGCAGTTTGGGACTCCCATGAATGTTTGCTTTCTGAAAATGATTGTGAAGGTGACATCCCTCTTTCTTAGTTTTTTCTTACTTCTTCACATACTGGTGACATTGAGATTTCTGGTTTTACTTCTGGGGTTCTAAAATGTCCTGGGCCATGGACAGGAATTGGGGCTCCCCTGGAAGTGAGGCAGTGAGATCTGTTCATGATTTCGGCCAGGGAAATGAGGCCTAAGATAGGATTAGAGAGGGTTTGATCAAGACCAGCTAGTCTGCTGAAAGAATGGACTCGGGTCTTGGTTTGCCGGTTCTGATGAGTTAGAGGAGTCGGTAGAGAAGTGCAGGCTGATGGAGTGTCCTTTCTCTCCACAGAACTTCCTGCAGGGACTGCTCACCAAGGATCCCCAGCAGCGTCTGTCCTGGCCAGACCTCTTACATCACCCCTTTATTGCTGGTCGTGTCACCAGTGAGTCCTTAGGGTTCCTGGGCTCTTGTGCTTCCCTAGTACGCTATCCAGTTAACACCAGTATTGGGATCCAACATGTATTCTTTACGCCACCAGCTTGAATTTTCTTCCTAGCCCTTTGCATGACCCTTGCCATTTCCCTTGCAACCCCCCTCCCTCTTTGTCACTTTGTCAGTAGGGTCCGCTTCCACAGAAGCCTGGAGACACTGAAGTTGTCTCTGGCCAAATGGCAATGGTGGCATGGCTCCAGTATGATCATGTCTTCCCCCTCTTCTCTTCGTGCAGTATTAACTGAGCCAGGAGGCCCAGATTTGGGTACCCCGTTCACCAGTCGCCTTCCCCCAGAACTTCAAGTCCTAAAGGACCAACAGGCACATCGGCTGGCCCCCAAGGGCAATCGATCTCGCATCTTGCGTCAAGCCTGTAAACGCATGGCAGAGGAGGCCAAGCAGAAGGTGTGTGGGACAGGGGACAGTGTGTGACATAATCAGGCTAGTGACTGGGGGAGTTGGAGAAGGAGGGTGACTTTCTAGGATTGAAGAAGGGCCACAAAAAGGAGTCATACTGCCTTATGGCAACCAAAGAGTTCTGACTCAGTGTCTCCTGCTCATTTCCTACAGAAACAGCAGAACACAGGACCTCCCCTTGAGCAAGAGGATGGGATCAACAAGGTGGCTTCTGGCTCATCTCCTCTGCCCAGACCAAAGACCACTCCTCAGGAACCAGGCCTCTTGGCTGGGATCTTGACCTCAGAAATGAAGAGCAGCTGTGCTGAGTGGGGGGCTGGGGAGGCTCCCCCTGCACCTCGGTAAGGAGGGTATAGCCAAAGATTTATAGGGTGAGGCGTCTTACAGGTTGTTGACTTTAGCCAAAGCAAATATAACATGGTCCATGTCACTCACCACTGCCTAAATATGGACAGGGCCTTGGGAGTCTGAGTCCTAGGTTCTAATTCCAGATACTTTCCTGATTAATCAGGAAATGTGGGAACTTTCTTTTCTTTATGCCTCAGTTGTATATTAACTGAAAGGGAAAGAATCATCTCCATGCAAAAGGGAAGATTATTTGAGCTGAGAGTCACAGGTGAAAACCACTAAGGTAGATTTGGAAGGTAAAGTGGGAGGGCAGTCAGAGATGTGTGTGTAGTGGACATACCCTGTCCTGGCCATATCCCAGAAGGAAGTCTCCTCTAATCAATCCAATATGGCTTATTTTTCTTTCCTATCTTGGGCCTAGAGTGAGGGACAAGGTAATGAACCCTAAGCCTCCAGGACTAGAACTCAACCTGCTCCTCGTGTTCTCTGGCAGGGAAAACTGGATTATCCAGGACTATGAACGAGCACCCCCAGAGCTGAGGCCAGAGGTGGTGGGCCGGCGGAGCCTTGACGCAGTGGACCTGGAAAATGAGGTGAGCCCTGGGGTCTCCTCTTGGCTTTGTCCCTGACATGGAATGTTGGGTCTTGATAGATGTTTTCCATAACAGCGATTTGCAACCCTCCAAGTATGAGCTCCCCTTGTGTTTAAAAATTGCTTTCTTATTATTAACTTACAGATTTTATCTTATTTTATTTATTTTTAATTGAAGTACAATCAATTACAATGTGTCAATTTCTGGTGTATAGCACAATGTCCCAGTCATGCATATACATACATATATCCATAACTTATAGATTTTAAATGCATAGTACCTGAACATTCATTTGTCAGAAATCGTAATATATAAGCAAGAAGGGAAAGTCTCTCTTGAGCCTTATCTTGGCCCCAGAGGTATCTGTCTCCTGAACGTTCTATACTTTTACACATATGTGTATGTGCACACAGAATATATAGCTGGGCTATTTTTACATTACTGAGCCACCCCACATGTACTGTTTTGCCTCATGCTTACCATATGCTCTGTTTTAGGGCTCTTTCTACATCTGAACAAGTAGTTCTACTACAGTCTTTTGTGTTTAGGGTTTTAACTTTTTATTTTGAGAAGATTTCAGACTTAAAAAATAATTGTGAGACTAGCATGAAGAATTTCTATATACCCTTTCACCCAGATTTACCACTTGTTAAAATTCTGCCACATTTGCTTTATGATTTTCTTTCTCTATGTATGGACACACCATCTTTCTCAATCATTTTAGGATAAGTTGCAGACCTGCTTCTTTATCACCAAATACTTTAGTGTATATTTGCTAAGAGCAAGGTGATTGATGCATTCGCACTGCCATGTTACAGTTATACAAGTCAGAAATGTAACACTGATGTAATTCTGTTACTTAGTCTATAGTCCACATTCAGATTTTTCCAGTTGCTCCAGTAATGTTCTTTATAATAAAAAAACATTTTTCTCCCTGGTCCACAATCCAGCCCAGTATAACACATTGCCTTTAGTTGTTACACTTCATTAGTCTCCTTTAATCTGGAACAGTTCCTACTCTTTCTTTGTCTTTCATGACTGACAGCTTTGAGATGCACAGGTTGGTTATTTTGTTGAATGTTCCTCAGACTGATATTTCCTCATAATTGGATTCAAGTTATGCATTTTGGGTAGAAACTACATAAGTGATGTATCCTCAGTACTGCGATCTTTTTAATGACTTCATGGTATTTCCTAATGTGGATGTGCCAAGATTTATTATTCCATTGCAGACTGGCTTTATGATATTTCCAATTTTTTATTATTATTTGTTATTCCATTTTTTTTATTATTGTATTAACCATGCAACAGACATCTTCCTAGGTATCTCTTTATGCACACATAGCAGTGTTCTCCAAGAGACTTTTCAAGACCCCTCACATAATGCGAGCTATACCTTTTTAAACTGGTGGCTGAAAAAAATACATCTATGCCAAAGGAGTCACTGGCTTCTTGCAGTTACTTCAGGATACCCCAGGTTGGGAGCTATTCCCCTTGGACCTGACACACTCCTCCTGACCTCTTTCACTCCTTGATGCCTCAGGAGCCAGACAGTGATGATGAGTGGCAACACCTGCTGGAGGCCACTGAGCCCGCACCCATCCAGCTGAAGGCCCCTCTCACCCTGTTGTGCAATCCTGACTTCTGCCAGCACATCCAGAGTCAGCTGCATGAGGCTGGAGGGCAGGTAATGGGCAGAAGGATCCGTGGGTAGGATTGGAGACTATTTTCACAGACAAGGTATTAAAAAAACATTGACTGACAGAGGAGAAAGAGAAAGTTTGTACCTTTCCAGTTCTCTGTCATTGCATCTATTTAATTGAATGAGATTTGCTAACCACCTTTAGTAACACAAATTGCAGACTTTGGGTTTCTCTTTCTGAAGGGAAAAGCATTCTAGAGCAGGGATCAGCAAATGTTCCTATGGTAAATATTTTAGGCATGGAGGGCCAAGAGGCAAAAAATGGAGGATATTATGTAAGTATTTCTATAATGAGAGAAAACACATTTCCCCAAAGTTTTTATTGATAAAATAAAAAATACAGATGTAACAATTTAAGTATTCATTACTTTTATATGCGGGTATGCTATTGAGAGAATGAGATTCTTTTTTAGGGGATAACATTTTGCTTAATTGCCATTTATGATTAGTGTTCTCTCCCACAAAGCCTTTCCTTACTTCTCTGAAACACAGTGATTTTCCTTCTTGGGGGCTCATTGAAATATGTCACCTGCATCTCTTTCCCTTTTTTTCTTTTAAGTTAAAAAAATGATTTCTAGTAAACTTACCAAGTTGTGAAACTATCACCAATATTCAGTTTTAGAACATTTTAATCACCCCAATAAGATTGCTTATAATTATTTATAGTTAATTATCATTCCCACCCCCAGTACCAGGCGACCACTAATCTACTTTCTGTCTCATAGATTTGCCTTTTCTGGACATTTCATGTAAATGGGATCATACAATGTACAGTCTTTATGTCTGGCTCCTTTCTCTTAGCATGTTTTTGAGGTTCATTCATGTTGTAGCATGTCTCAATACTTCATTCCTTCATTCCTATCGCTGACTAGTCTTCCATTGTGTGGATATATCACATTTTGTTTATCCATTCGCTAGTTGATGGATGTTTGGGTTGTTTCTACTTTTTGGCTTTTATGATTGATGCTGCTTTGAACATCCACATGAAAGCCTTTGAGTGCCATATGTTTTCATTTCTCTTGGGTGTATAGGTAGGAAGGGAATTGCTGGGTCAAATAATAAATCTATGTTTAAGATTTTAAGAAACTGCTGAACCATTTTCCAGAGTGGCTGCATCATTCTACATTCTCACCAGCAGTGTGTGAAGCTCCTCATTTCTCCGTGTCCTTGCCGACATGTATTATTGTCCATTGTTTTAAGTATAGTCATCCTAGTGAGTGTGAAGTGGTATCTCATTGCTATTTTACTTTGCATTTTGTTAATGACTAATATTGAGCATTTTTTCATGTGCTTATTGGCCATTTCTTTCACTCATTTTAAAATTGGATTGTAAGAGTTATCTGAGTATTCTGGATAGAAGATCTTTATCAATATGTGATTTGCAAGTATTTTCTCAAGTCTATATAATCTGTCTTTTTATTCTCATAAGAATGTGTTTTGAAACACAAAGGTTTTGAATTTTGAAGTCCAGTTACCATTTTTTTCCTTTGTAGATTATGCTTTTGGTGTTGTATCTAAGAAATCTTTTCTAAATCCAAAGCCTTGAAGATTTTCTCCTATTTTTTTCTAAAAGTTTTCTAGACTTATACCTCTGACATTTAGGTCTCTGACCCACTTTGAGCTAACTTTTGTTTATGTACAAAAGGGATGTATTTTGTATGTATCCCTTAAGGATATTAAGTGAGATAGGGATCTAAGTTCATCTTTTTGCATGTGGATATAGAATCACCTCAGCACCATTTGTTGAAAAGACTCTCCTTTCCCCATTGAATTTCCTTGGCACTCCATACCTCTCTTTTGGCCCTTACTTGTCCTCCTTGTGTTGGATAACTTTTCAGTGGGGAAGGAGGTTAGCAACTCTGCCTCCAGGATAAGACTTCCTGAGTTGGAATTCCAGCTGAGCTACCCTGTGTGATTGTTGACTACTTACTTGCCCAATCTAGAAGCTTCAGTCTCCTCATCTATAAAATGGGTAATGGTATTTACTCCATAGGGTTGTTGTAAAGATTAAGTGAATAAATAAGTGAAAAGATTTAGAACAGTGAATGGCATATTGTAAAGCACTCAATGTAAATATTATTCTTCTTTTTAAAGATAATAACCATTTAAAAATATAATGCTGTCCTTAGCTTGCAGGCTGTATAGAAATAAGTGGTATATTGTACTTGGCCTGCGGGTCATGATTTGTCAACCCTAGATCTCAAGTTGAATACTATTGTTTTGTCTATCTGGAGTTGAACAACTTTGTTTTGTGTCCATTGTTTTTAATTTTCAGCAGTGGGTTTGTGTTTTCTTTCTTTTTTAAGGTGAAGGGCTAGAGAAGGGAGGGAGCAGTTAGGAATGTCACTGGGTCTGACTGAGATCCTAAAGAGAGGTCCCCTGCCCCTTGGGAGGAGGACTCTAAGTCAGGTGACTGGCCATCTACATTCCCCTTCCCTGGTACATTCCCCCTCTATCTCTGTTCTCCATCTCTGGGTTTTAGATTCCCAAAGTAAGAACTGAGGATATTTCATCTTTCATCAATACATGGTAATCTGTAACTCTCCTTCTATCTCTCATAATATCGATTCCTGTCTCTTTCTCTCGGGTCACCCAGATCCTGAAAGGCGTACTAGAGGGTGCTTCCCGCATCCTTCCTGCGCTCCGGGTCCTGAGCAGTCTTCTGTCCAGCTGCAGTGACTCTGTTCCCTTGTATTCCTTCTGCTGTGAGGCAGGGCTCCCTGGGCTGCTGCTCAGCCTGCTCAGACACAGCCAGGAGAGCAACAGTCTCCAGCAGGTAAGCACTTCACCAGGAGCCTCTAAAAACTTACTGGAATTTCTTCTCTTCGGATTTCTTGTCTCCAAAACGCCATCTGTACTTGGCCCAAGTGGCTTTTATTTTGTTTTCTTCCTCTCTAGTTAGCAGATTATGAATTGTAAATCCTCATCCCTTTCAAGGCCAGGCAGATAATGTCAGTCAGTGAAGTAGACTATACGTGACTATGTGAGTAGTGGGGAAGGTGAGAAACTGGAGCTCTTGTGCCCTGTCGGAACGGGGCATCCTTCCCTCAGCACCAGCTCACTGTTGCTAAGTGGGAATACAGGCCCAGTGTTGGCAGATCCTCCAGTTTTCTAAGAGGAGCTACAAATCCAGATTTTTATGTGCAGTTTACCAATATTTACAGCACTGTGTTTTGAAATGTAAAATCCTAGGCTTTATTGACCTGGTTTTCTAGAGCAGGGTATTGAAATCCAGAGGTTAACTGACTCACACAGGCACTACCTTGCCAGCAGCCTCGGAGATGATAAGCAGAAGAGCTCGGGTTGAGACTCAGTGTGCGCATCCCCGTGCTGTGTCCTGCCGCAGCTGAGCTGAGAGGCGGAATACAGAAAGGTTTAACAGGGTCTAGGCTCGGGCAGCTGGAAGCTGCACTCTGCTGATGAGTGTTAATCTTGAATGTTTTAAAGGAATTTAGAAAAGAATTTGAGCTATTCTGAAAAATAGAACCTCCTAAACTCCAACATGCTGTTCAGGACAAACAAGGTACATGTTCAGGCTGTTTACAGCCCATTGGCTGCCACTTTGTTACCTCTAGATCTCCTTTCTCTCTGTCCAAATGCTCCCTTCCTTCTGTTCCTTTCTGTTTGGTTAGGCTGATTGGATATCTGACACTGTTTTTACTTAATCTTTGTTTCCATCCCCTACATTGCCCTTATTCTCTGTCCTCTTCCCTGGCAGCAATATTGGTATGGGACCTTCTTACGGGACCTGATGGCTGTGATTCAGGCCTACTTTGCCTGTACCTTCAATCTGGAGAGGAGCCAGACAGGTGACAGGTGGGATGAGAGGCAGTTTTGCTCCGTTGGATCGTTTGGCTTCAAATTTTATCCCTGTTTCTTCCCCTTCACACCAGGAAGAGGCTAAGTTAGGAGAAGCTATGATTTATGAAAGGTTTAGGGATCAGCTGAGGGACCTGTCAAAGTCCAGCTAGTCCTCTTAGTCCTCCAAGACACCTCCAAGTTTACCCAAACAATTTCAGGTTCTAAGGGTTAGCAGTCACCATACACTAAATGGAAGGGTTAAGGCGTGAATAAGCTAGAGAAAATGACAAAGAGGAGGCTTGGAGGTGTGTATGTGAGACTGTGTGTGCGTTTGAAGGGGAAAAGGGAGAGAGCATTCTGATCTGTTCCCTTGCAGAGATTCTCCTACCTGCCCTGAACTGACCCTTTTACCACGTGTGGGCTTTTAATAGAGAGATGAGAAGAAACCACGGACTCATTTCTTTCCCAGCCTACAGGTATTTCAGGAGGCCGCCAACCTCTTTCTGGACATGTTGGGGAAACTACTAACCCAGCCAGATGACTCCGAGCAGACTCTGCGGAGGGACAGCCTTATGGTAATCTGTGTCCCCTTCCAGATTTCTCTCTCTGTCTTTCCTGTATTTCTCTCATTCTCTTCCTGATGACTATCGGAAAAGATTAGGTCAAGGTCAATGTTTGTTGAATGCCAACTATGTGCCAAAAGCCATTTGAGTAAGAGAGAGTCCCTATTTTCGAGGGACCAGGGCTAGTTTAAGAGGAGAAATGTGATCAAGGACAACAGTGTTAAAACTACATTAGAACTTTGTATAAAATATAGAAGCACCACTGAAGAAGACTAATGCTTCTTGGAGGGTTGTAGAGGAGTCTGGGAGAAGGAAATCATCTCTGCTAGGATTTGAAGAATGCACAGAAGTTTGCCAGGTGGTTGAGGCAGGAAAGTCGGGAGTACATTCCAGGCAAAAAGAGCAATATATATTAAGTCCCAGAGGCATCAAGCTGTGTGGCCTATTTTAGGGAACCACAAATAGAAATATTTCTTCCTGAAGAGACTTAGAGATCAGCTAGTATTTCCCAACCTTGTTTGTCCTACAGGCAAGTAACCTATGTGAGTTCTCTCCCCTGGACTCTGGAGGTGAGGGATGGGAAGGGAGGACTGAATGAGAAAACAGCTGAGTTCTCTGACATATCTCAGAGGAGACAGATTGGAACATGTGCAAGGAAGCAAACAACTGTCTGGTCATTATTTAAACTGGCAATTGGGAACACAGAGCTGGGCTACAGTCCTGCCTCTAGCTCTCGGTCCATTCAATCTCTTCTAGTCTGAGAGCCCATTTTAACATCCTTCACTCTTTCTGGTCAGGAAGCTTTTAATGTCTAACCTAAATTCTGGCCAGCAGTGATTCACATTATTGGTCAGCACTTCTCCTATGTCATTGTGTAGTGTAGCATGGGGAGTTTGGAATAAATATTCTACCTCTTGAAATTCTGAATCAGTAGGACTGGGTTGGGAAGAACCCACGAATCTCCAGGAATTCTTAAACTCAGGGTCCACAGATCACACTTTGAGAAACATCATCTGGGGAGCAGCTGATCAGAATAGAAGGACTGACACCTAAAATTCCTGTCCTTGAAGCATGAAGGCAGTTATAATGCATTTTCTGTGCAAGGAATAGTTAGAATTCACCAGGTGGTCCCTCTTTTCTCACGTTCTCTGGGAACTCTTGCTCCTTACCCTAAGCCCAGTCAGTTTTCTGACTAATGTTAACTCTGCCTTTGTCACTTTGCCTTTGTCTTCCTTAGTGCTTTACTGTTCTGTGTGAAGCCATGGATGGGAACAGCCAGGCCATCTCCAAAGCCTTCTACTCCAGCCTCCTGACGACACAGCGGGCTGTGCTGGACGGACTCCTTCATGGCTTGACAGTTCCACAGCTCCTGTTCCACACCCCGCCAGGTAACCAGAGCTGGGAGGTGAGGTTCTCTTGACTTACTTGTCGATTAGATCTGGCTCTGCTCTTTCTCCTGCCATTGCCTAGAATGGTTCCTGATGTTTCATGAGTGTTAAATAAATAACTGTGAACTGAGAGAATGAATGGAGAATCTGCGAGAAACCACCAGACCTCTCCCTGCATTCTTTGCCTTTCTCCACAGGAGCCCCCCAAGTGAGTCAGCCACTGCGGGAGCAGAGTGAGGATCTGCCTGGAGCCATTTCCTTAGCGCTGGCATCCATATGCACTGCTCCTGTGGGGCTGCCTGGCTGTTGGGAAGCCAAGGAGCAGGTCTGAGCTACAGTTTTTTGTTGCCTGTCATCCCTGTTGCCTGTTGTCATCCCTGTTGGGGTGGCAGGCCCCAGCTTCTCAGAAAGGCAGAAAGACAAGCTTTTATGCCTCCCTTTACTCAGTACTTCCAGAAACAGATGCTCCTACTGGGTTTGGGTCACTTGTAGAACATGGTGTAACCCAAAATCCCAGAGCCTTTGGCCAGCTGATTAGAGAGCTCAGTGACAAACTGCCCACGTGGTGGGATAGCTGATCTGAAGCCACCAGTGGTGCTTTGTCAGAGGCTCAGGATTCAGTTTTCCTACTCCCTTTTGGCTGGCAACACTCCCCTCTGTACCTACTTAACAGTGGGACTTAACTAGGCCTTGACTTCTGGTTCTCTGTTTGCCATGAAGACTTGGAATAGAATGGGGTCTGAGGTTCCTGGTGAACCTGGGGAAGAGTGGCTAGCAGGGGACTGAGAGTCCTGGTTAGTTGGAGGTATATGAGGAACAGGATTGGAATCATGGGCAAGCGATTGAGTCTTCAGGAATGTCTCTATAGATCTCTCGGCATTTGGCAAATCAACTCACCGAAGACAGCAGTCCGCTGAGGTCATCCCTTGTCTCTGGCCTGAAGCATCCCATCCTGTGCCTACCCCTTCTCAAGGTACTGCCTGCCCATAACTCTTGGCTCTTCAGATTTCTTTTTAACCCCCAGGAATGAGAGAGAAAGAGACACTGAGAGAAACACTGAGAGAGATGAGAGACCCCCTTGGAGGACCCCTTTCTGCTTTTAAATCTGTTCAGCTGAGATGGTTAGCCAGTCCTCACCAGAACTGAGAAGTAGCTACATCTCACAATCTTCTAGCAAGAGGCAGAAATGACCTGAATTTCTCTAACAGCCCCAGTTGTTGATACTATTGAATCTGTTGAAAGGCTAGCCTGCTTTCAGCTGAGACTTCCAATCTAGGAGCCCAGGGGCAGCTCTGCCTCACTGACAACACTCTTTTCCATGCCCCTTAGGTTCTGTACTCCTGCTGCCACGTCAGTGAGTGCCTGTGCCGTCTTCTAGGGCAAGAGCCCCTGGCCTTGGAGTCACTGTTGAAGTTGGTGCAGGGCAAGGTAGGCCAGCAACACAGGTGGGCATCTCATGGTGGCCTCTCCGTCTCAGTCAGAGGTTGCTCTGGTATCTTGTGTTTCCTTTGTAGACAAAGGTAGTGAACTGGGAAGAGTCTACGGAAGTGACGCTCTACCTCCTCTCCCTTCTTGTCCTTCGGCTCCAAGATCTGCCTTCTGGGTGAGTCATAAAGTAGGGTCTCTCCTCTGAAATATTCCACCCACATAGCTCAACCTGACATGGGATATGGGGAGTGACGCCCTTCAGCATGTCCTTAGGAAGGATTGGGACAGAGAGAGTGAAGGTATCTCTACAAAGAACAGACCTAGATTCCCACCAACTTTGTGCCCTGGAGGTGGACATGCAGCCTAGGTGGAGAGTGCCAGCCAAAGGAGAGGGCAGGCCACTCAGCAGCCTCCTGTCACATTGCTGTATCCCTTGATGTATCTCCTTATTCCAGAATGGAGAAGCTAGGCAGCGAGGTTGCTACCATCTTTACCCATTCGCCCGTCGTCTCGCTTGTGGTGAGTTTTCAACCTTCATCTTCCTCGCCCTCTCATCCCATCATCCCACCTTCTGGGAGCAGGAGAGTCATCTTCCCATTTGCAGCTGTTTGTGAGGCATTCTTCTGGACCAAGACAGAGACATAAATCCTCTCTGCCTATCCTGAGTACCATTTAGATTCAGACATTCCTTCTCCTGGTCTAACTCTCCCCAGAGCGCGGCAGCCTGTCTGTTGGGACAGCTTGGTCAGCAAGGAGTAACTCTGGACCTCCAGCCTGTGGAGTGGATCGCTGCGGCCACACATGCCCTGTCTGCCCCTGCAGAGGTGAGATCCACCAGGGAATGCAGAGCCGTGTTTTCTCTGAGTCAAATAAGGTCTGCATTTATGGAGAAAAGACTGAAATGCCAGTAAGCCTAGAGTGAACTGAGGAGTGAGAATGAGCGAATCAAGGAGTCTTTCCTGTTCTAGGCTTCTGCCTCCAGATAATAGATCCCTCTGAGCCCAGACTGCTGGGCTGTAGATTAGTTGTTAACACGCAGAACCTCTGAAGAGGGAGGAGGCCTCACTTCTCTCTCAGACTCGGGCACTTGCCTCCCGAAGGATCTCTCCTCCAGCTTCTCTCATCTCCAGTCTGTTTCCTTCACTCCTGCCAGAGTGAGCTTTCTTAAAAGAAAACCTGCTCTCTTGTTCAACCAATAATTACTTCGCACATAAATAGACACTGAGTACCAGGCACTAGTCTAGGCTCTGAGAATACAGCAGTGAGAAAAGAGACGAGCGGTCTTGCCCACGTGTAGCTTGTGTAAGTCCTCAGTGGCTTCTCACTGTTTCCAGGCTATAGTCCACATTTTTTAAGCAGGCTATTCAAAGCTCATCTGTTGCCTCTGGGTTCTCTAACCCTGCTCTACCGAACGAGTTACTATTTCCAAAATTCACTGTGATCTTTCATGACCTGCCTTTATATAAGCTATGACCTCAGCTTGGAACATTCTCCCTTCCTTGTCTGCCTTTCGAACTTTTGATTCCATCAGTCTCTTACGTCCAGGAGGCAGAGGTAGGCACACTCAACTTTGTCTACTTCCCTCTCCTCACCCCCCTACCTCACAGGCTCTTGTTTAGCAAGTCTCTTCCTGCACTATCATTGTTTCTGTGGCTGCCTACCCTGTGTGTCTTTAGGACAGAGTTAGTCATTGAAAAAATAGGCAGGAACCAAGACTCCTAAGTCCAAAAGAACTCTCCCCACTACACCAGGCTGAAGAAGAACTCTCTCTGCCTGACTTGGAGTTGGGTATGCAGGCCTGCGCAGCCATCTCATCCCTCTCAGGGATCTGCCCTCTTCCTGCCCCTCTCTGACAGGTCCGGCTGACTCCACCAGGGGGCTGTGGATTCTACGATGGCCTCCTCATCCTGCTGCTTCAGCTCCTCACCCAGGTACAGTTGCATCCTAGAATGGATGGGAAGTAAAGCAGCACAATCCCCCTGTCCTCTCAAACTACCCTGCCTGTGATGGCCTTAGAATGGGCCCACCTGGCCTCAGTATGGGCCCTTTAAAGGGAACCATTCAGCTTCATCCCTTGGGATTCAGTGGGACTAAAAGCTCTAATTCACTGGTTTCCAGTAGACATACGCAAGAGTTGAGAAGTCGGAGGGTTAAGATGTGATAAGAAAGGAAACTAGGACAACAGGGAACTCCTAAGTGGGAAACAGAAGGAATTATTTCTGGGACTCCTCTTCCTCACAGGGTCAGGGACAAGAATGAAAAAAGGCATTTTGATTCCTGACTTCAACCTCCCCATTCACCTTCTTTCAATTTTGTCTCTAGCAGGGGAAGGATAGTCCAATAAGAGATGTGGCTGGCTCAGAAATGTGGACTGTTCTGTGGCATCGCTTCTCCATGGCTCTGAGGCTCCCTGAAGAGGCATCTACACAGGAAGAGGAACTGTCACTGTCTAGTCCACAAAGCCTAGAGCCAGACTGGACACTGATCTCACCCCAAGGTATCTTTCCAACTGCATGGCCCCTTTTGTGGGGCCAGTGTATTGACCCCTCTTCAAGAGGAAACAGCCTAGGACTGGGTTAGCCCACAGAGATAGCTGCTGCTGCTGCTGCTGCCTGGGGAGAAGATGGCAGAGTCTACGCTGGAGCTGCTCAAGGATGGGGAAGGGACTGAACAGGTGGTGGCCCTAAGAGCCATGGTGAAGCAGGGGCAACTAGGCCTCTTGCCTGCTCCACTGGGTCCCCATTCTTGGTGTTTCCAGGCACGGCAGCCCTGCTGAGCCTGGCCGTGGCCACCTTTACCCAGGAGCCTCAGTTATGCCTGAGCCACCTGTCTCAGCATGGAAGTATCCTCATGTCCACCCTGAAGCATCTGCTCTCGCCCAGCTTCCTGCATCAGCTGGGCCAGGCGTGAGTTGGAGCTAGAGGAGGGAGACCAGAAAATTTAGCCTGCCAGTTGGGGCAGGAGCTGGGGGAGGCAGGAGAGAAAGAATTGTCAGCTTGAGCTATGAGGCAAGAAATGGGATTGCTGATGTTGGGCGAGGAGAGCTGGACTAGGGAATTTGACAGGAGTGGAGAAAGAATGCTAAAGGGTGGGTGAGCCAGGCTGAGTACATCTTTTCATACTCCCCTCCCTAGGTCTCAAGGGTCTGAGTTTCTCCCCGTGGTGGTGCTCTCTGTCTGCCAACTCCTCTGCTTCCCCTTCGCCCTGGATGTGGATGCTGACCTCCTCGAAGGTATCTTGGCTGACCTCACAGACTCAGAAGTCACAGCCCACCTGCTGCAGGTACTTGGGAACCTACCCAGGCAGGAAGGTGGGAGAGGAGGATGGCCAACCTTGTGTACTCGAATTTACTTCCAGACAGCTCCAGGGCTCTCCTAGGGCCCTGTAAGAGGGCAGCATCTGGCTAGGTCTAAGAGTTGGAGTGGAGAAGACATTCGGGCCCTAGCAGAGGCATGTGCTTGGAGCTGGGCTGGTGCCTTCTCTCTCCATCAGTCCCTTACCTGGATTCCGGTGGAGCTCAGTGGGGCGGACATCCTAGTCTAGGCACTGGCAATTCAGCTCCTCAGCCAGGAGTCACTTCTCTGGCAATTGTTGGCATTAATTAGTGAAGGCAGAGACTTAAGTCCTTGCAGAGCAAAGAATGAACTTGGGAAGGACCTGTTCCTCTGGGCTCCACATCATGTCTCACGTGGAGTGCTGTAGCTCAGGTCTTCCAACTCTGTGGTATTTCTCACCAGAGCTTGCCTTTCCTCTCTCCCAGATTTGGGGCTCCTCATTATCTAGCTGCAGTGTATTCTCCCTCTCCCTGAACTATTTTGCCTGCACCCCACCTCACTTCTCCCAGGTCTGCTGCCACCATCTTTCATTGACACAAGTCGAACTGCCCGTCAGTCTTCTCACACGCCTGGCCCTCACGGATCCCACCTCTCTCAAGCAGTTTGTGAACACAGTGGCTGCCTCCCCTAGAACCACCATCTCATTCCTCTCAGTTGCCCTCCTGGGGGACCAGCCGCTGCTGACCTCTGACCTCCTCTCCCTCCTGGCCCACACCGCCCGGGTACTGTCTCCCAGCCACTTGTCCTTTATCCAAGAACTCCTGGCTGGCTCTGATGAATCCTATAGGCCCCTGCGCAGCCTCCTGGGCCACCCAGAGAATTCCGTGCGGGCCCGTACTTATGGACTCCTGGGACACTTGCTCCAACACAGCGCAGCCCTGCGTGGGGCCCTGCAGAGTCAGGCTGGACTGCTCAACCTTCTGCTGCTGGGGCTTGGAGACAAGGACCCTGCTGTGCGGCGCAGTGCCAGCTTTGCTGTGGGTAATGCAGCCTACCAAGCTGGTCCCCTAGGACCTGCCCTGGCAGCCACGGTACCCCATATGACCCAACTGCTTGGAGATCCTCAGGCTGGTATCCGGCGCAATGCTGCATCAGCTCTGGGCAACTTGGGGCCTGAGGGATTGGGGGAGGAGCTGTTACAGTGCCAAGTACCCCAGCGGCTCCTAGAGATGGCGTGTGGAGACCCCCAGCCAAATGTGAAGGAGGCTGCCCTCATTGCCCTCCGGAGCCTCCGACAGGAGCCCTGCATCCATCAGGTACACCGCAGGGGACTTATGAATCACCACAGTGGGGTTGGTTTTCACAGCATTTTTCTGAGTTAGTCATTAAGAAATTGGGACATCCAGAAACCCAAGTTGTATCCCTCTCTGGGAGCAGGAAACCCAGGGGCTGTGTCTTGGACATGAGTTTTCCATCTACCACTCCTACCTGGGGAAGGGCAGGGACCTAGAAGAGGGCTCTGTTGGACTAGAAAATGCCTGGGATCCCAAAGACCAGGGTTTCTCTTTTCTAGAGACCATGCAGGAGGGAGGTGAGGGAAGACTAGGAGATGTTGAGATAGAGAATGGTTTCGTTCTAAGGTCCATGAAGGTGTTAATGATCTTCTTTATAGCACCTATCATGTGGAAAGCACATGCTGAGCATTTTAGCCTTATTATGTGGTTTAAGTTATGCCCCTCATTTCGCAGACTATGAAACTGAGGCACTAAGAACTTAATAACTTGTCCAAGTTACAAAGCTAGTATGTAGGATTGGACTTTTAAACTCAAGTTTGAGTCCAGAGCCCATATTCTTAACCACTGCTTATTTTGGTCAATTTTCAGTATATAAACTGCCCAATGGAAATCATACATCTACCAATGTTAAACCTCCAAATTATAATAGTTCAGTGTGGTAGCATTGGGTGATTCATGCAGAAGAGAAATTTTGACAGAATGGTGACACATGTTACAGAGTTTTCTGACAATCTATGTGGGAAACAATAAAAGGGATTCTTGGTGGTAATGAGCTTAAGACCCACTAGTCTGGATCTGTGGCTGGGAATCTGACATTTTGGCTTACAATCACTGCTATGTTCATTGCCTCTTCCTGGGGACAAGTACATGGGTCCCTTGGTGCCTTGGTTTCATGGTCTGTAACCAAAGAGAATGGAAGTAGACTCTGGTCCTGATGAGTCCTGTCTCCAAAGTCTCTCACACAACCTATTTTGAGTCCCTAAGAGCCCATTTTCTTTTTCATCCTTTTCTGAAGTGGGCACTGCTCAGCCAAATCAGAGTCCTCTGCATGTCATGTTCTGTCATCTCTCTCTCTTTCCCACAGGTGCTGGTGTCCCTGGGTGCCAGTGAGAAATTAGCCTTGCTCTCTCTGGGGAATCAGTTACTGCCGCATAACAGTCCCAGGCCTGCCTCCGCCAAACACTGCAGGAAACTCATTCACCTCCTGAGGCCAACCCACAGCACGTGATCCCAGATTCCTGGGGTCCAGCCTCCAACCTTCATTGCCTTCCTGTCGCCAACTCTTCCTTTTTCTACTCTACAAGCCACCAACTCAACCGAGAGCTAAAGAGACTGAAAGAGATAAGATGCCAATCAACTGATTTGAGAAGGAGAACATAGAAGAGATTTATGTATAAAGCTCCTTCTTTCCCCCAGATTCAGGATGATTTCAACCAGTAAACTTTATTGTTGTTGGTGCCAGAGGAGATTCCTTCCTTCTCTACATCCAGGGGTCTTTTTTCCAACAATGTGCCTTTAACCCCAGGAACATGGCTCCCAGACCTTAGGGAGACACCTTCTACCTGAGAGATCTCTTCCTTTCTAGAGCTCCTGTAATCTTCCCAGCAGGTTCTTGCTTTAGATGCACTGACCCCAAGACAGTGATGAAGACAGAGCCTGCCTCAGCTCTAGGCTGTGGAGATAGATGCTATCAGCCCCTGTTGTGGAGGACTCCCCAGCCTGTAGCCCACATTCCCATCCATGGGGCCATGGGGGTGGGGTGGGGAGTGTACCTTTTTCTTTCTTTCTTTCCTTCCTTCTTTCCCTCCCTCCCTCTCCTTTTCTTTGTTTCTTTGTTTCATTGTTTCTTTCTTTTTTTCTTTTTCTTTCTCTGTCTCTGTCTCCCTCTATTTCTCTCTCCTGTCTCGCTCTCTCCCTCTCTCCCTTCTTTTCTTTTTGGTAGTTCTGTTTGTAAACTCTTGTAATAAGAGGTATGCCTTACCCTACTTGGAGCTGCCAAGGTAAAGGGTTGGGAGGTTCAGCTCTTATAGCTGCTTTGTGTGCTGAAAGAACTGGTGTCCTGTTCAAACAAGATCCTGGTTTGAGAGCTGGTTTTATCTTTTCCTGCCTTCCAGCATCCTACCTCCCAGATGAGCTACATGTGGTCTCCTACTTCCAAGCCAAGGCCAGTGGAGCTGAAATGGGAAAGAGTAAGATTAAACAGAAGGGTAAATTGGATTGCTTTGTGATCTCAAGCTTAGTGACTAGTTTTAATTGGTGGAGTTTCAATGTATAGGGAAGCCCAGCTGCTTTAGAAGGACGGCTGTTTATGGAGATTGTGCAGTTTACCAGAAGGGGTGTTTGGCAGGCCCATTAGTTAGAATCCTAATCCATACTGGAAAGCTTAAACCTTCACTCACTGGACGGCTTGTGACAAGCTAATTTCTCCATCCAAAACTAGGGAGACTACTTTATCCTTCCTTATATTCCAATTGTTTTAGATGAGTAAAGTGTCCTTATTTTTATAGGAAATATTTTTAGTCCTCGTCTTCATTGCCCACTGTCTGTGTTTGTATTTTGGCAAAAATAACTTTTTCTAGAGGCAACAATTACCCCCTATCCAGATTATTTCAATTCAGTTCAACATACATTTATTGAGTCCTTTCTATATGCCAAATACTGTTCTAGGCACTGGAGCTGCCTGTTTGTCACAGAGTTTACAATCTGGTTGGGGAGACAGTGAACTTATTAAAATGAGTGAATTATATAGTATGTAGCTAGGTGATAAAAGCTCTGGAGAAATAAAAGCAGAGAAAAGGGATAAGGAGTGCTGAGTTGGATAGCCAGGGTAGGCCTCACTGAGAAGGTGATGTTTAAACAAAGCAGTGCAGCTCTCTGAAGGAAAAGGCTACACAGGTAGAATGATCTTCAAAGGCCCTGAGATGGAACTATGCCTGGAGTGTTTGAGGAGCTATGAGGAGGCCATGTGGGCGGGAGAAGTGAAGAAGGGGGAGAATGGTAGGAAATGAGGACAGGAAGGTGACGGAGACCAGATGTAGGCCTTGTACACCTTGTGCTTTACACAGAGTAGGGATCTGTTGGTGAGCTTTGATCAGAAGAGTTCCGTGATCTGCTTTATGTTCTAAAAGACTGCTCTTCAATGTGGTGTTGTGAATGGACAGTGAGGAGTAGGGAAGGATGGGAAGTAGGGTGAGCAGTTGGGAGGCTACTGTAATGATCCACACAAGAGATAATAATATCCTAGACTGGGGTGGTTCCAATGGAGTGGTGAAAAATAGATTTTTTTTTATAAGTCAGATTTTGAATATATTTGAACATGGAACAAATAAATTTTCCTGACTGGATGTGAGGGTGTAACAAAGAAAAGCAAGTCAAGTTACTCCATGGTTTTTTGAGCAATTGGAAGGATGGAATTCCCATTGACTGAAATGGGGAAGGCTATTAGTGGAGTGGTAGTGGGTGGGAAAATTTGAGTTTAGTTTTGAACATATTAAGTCTATTAGTTGGAAAATTTCAAATGTACACAAAAATAGATTAGTTTAGTGAACCCCATCACCACTTCAGTAGCTACCATATCTATTGTTTTTCTTCTCAAGTATTTTAAAACAAATCCTGGGCAACATATAATATTATCCATAAATACCTTGGAATATATCTCTAACAAATCAGAACTTTTGTTTTTAACAAAACCACAGTACTTCACTAAGACCTGTCTGGATTAAGACAAATATGTACAGTATTGTATTTTTAAATCTGGATTTTTTTCCTAAAAGATAAACTAAGGGGATTACCTTATAAAATAATTATTCATTTCTTGCAAATAATTTGTTAAAAACTAGCTTGAAATATCTTGTGTATCTGGTACATAAACAATTTGATTAGAGAAATTAAATTTACATCCAAATTTTTAGGCCAAGTATTGCATCAAACAATAATTAATCATTTTATGAGGAAGCATTATATGAAAATGTGTTCCCATCCTTGTGAGCATACAATCTAAGGGATTAGAAATGTGTAAACAGTTTTACAACAATTATTGCACAAAGTGTTGAGAGGATTTGAAGTGAACGGTCTGAGTAGTGCCTGGAATTTAGAGAATGTCTGGAAGGTTTGAGGATTTGTGCTTGTGTTTGGTTTTGCTTGCATGTGAGCATATATGTGTTTTACCTTTTTGGGAGGCGAGAAGGAGCTTATAAAATTTTCAAATATATAAAAGTAGAGAGAATGGCATACTAAACCCCCGTACCCTGATCCCGCAGGTACAGTAGTTATCAACATTTTGTTGCACTGGTCCTACCTGTTCCCTTTTAAATTTTGCCATTGATACAGTTCTATATAAGCATTTTTTGAAATAATTTAAAATTTAAAGTTGTAAGAACAGTACAAAGAACTCCCACGTATCTGTAACCCACATTCAACACTTTGCCACAACTGCTTTTATAATATTTTTCTGAACCATTTGAGAGTAAATTATAAATACAATCCCCCTTTTACCTTTAAGTAATGAAGTGTGAATTTCTTAAGAAAGAAAAGGTATTTAATTATGTAGCCATAGTATGATTAATGAAATCAGGAAATTCAGCATTGATATAATACTATTAACTTATCTGCAGCCCATGTTCAAATATTGCCAATTGTTCTAGTAATGTTCTTTATACTAGTTTTTCTCCTAGTCTAGGATCCAACCCAAGATCATGCTTTGTGTTTGGTTGCGATGTCCTGTTAGCCTCCAATCTAGAACCATTCCTCATCCTTCCTTCCTTTTATAGTATTGATTGATACTTTGGGTATAATTGATGTTTCTTAGTGATTTGAGTATAGCTGATGTTTGGGTATATCGGATTTTTCTGTGTGATTTGATTCAAATATACATTTTTGGCAGAAACACTGCGTAAATGGTGATGTGTCCTCTTAGAATATCAAATCTGGAGACTGATGATTTTGCTTTTCCTCATTAGTGGTGAAGTTATCTGAGCACTTAGTTAAAGTGGACTAGGCAAATTTCTGTTGCTGCTTTTTTTTTTTTTAACAGATTTTATATTTTAAAACAGTTTTAGATTTACAGAAAAACTGAGCAGATAGTACAGAAAGTTCATATATTACACCTAACCCCTAAACACAATTTCCCCTATTACTAACATCTTACATTTTTATGATACATTTTTTACAACTAGCGAACCAGTATTGATGTACAGTTAACCCTTGAAAAATGCAGGGTTCAAGGACACTGACCGCTGCACAGTTGAAAATCTGAACATAACTTTACAGTCAACCCTCCGTATCCAAGGATTCAACCAACTGCAGATTGTATAGTACTACTGTAGGTATTTCTGAAAAAAATTCACATGTAAGTGGATCCATGTGGTTCAAACCTGTTGTTCAAGTGTAAGCTGTATTATCAACTGAAACCTGTATTTTATTAATATTTCCTTAATTCTTACCTAATGTCCTTTTCCTGTTTCAAGACCTCATTACACATACATATAATTGTCTCCTTGGGCTCCTCTGACTGAAACAGTTTCTCAGAATTCTTGTTTTTGATGTCTTTGACAATTTTGAGAATTACTGGTCAGGTATTTTGTAGGAGGCACGTCTATAGGAATTTGCCTGATGTTTCTCATGACTAGATTGGAGTTACGAGTTTTGGAGAGGAAGATCACAAAAGTAAAATGCCATTTTTTATCACATATCAAGGGCATATATTACCTACATGATTTATGACTTGATGTTGACCTTGATCACCTGGCTGAAGTGGTGTTTGTCAGATTTTTCTACTGTTAACTCCTTTTGCCTTACTTCACCTCCCTTTCCATAGTTCTTTTGAAAAGAAGTCACTCTGCACAGTCCACACTTAAGGAATGGGGTGGGGGTGTTATGCACCCCCTCCTTTAGGGCTACATACTTTATTTGGAATTTTTCTGTCTAGGAAATTTGTCTCTATTGCATTTATGAACATATCCAACCATTTATTTATACCAAGGACTCATGGATATTTGTTTTATACTTTGGGTTAGAAACCACTGTTACTTTTATTGCTCAAATTGTTCCACATTTGGTCATTGGGAGTTCTTTCAGTTAGCTCCTGTGACATACTACCACCAATCTAGTTTTTTTGTTTTGTTTTAGGAACTACTGATGCTTCAGGCTTATTTTGACTGCTCATTTCCTGTCTCACTCCTAGAATCAGCCATTTCTCCAAGGAGCCCTAGTTCCTTCTAATGGAGAATGATATTAGAAACTAAGACCTGAGTGATAAATGTGCTTGATGCTACTGGGGTGTTTGCTGTAATTTTTTAAAGCAAAAGCAAACACCTGGCATTATGTCATTTAATCCTTAAAAGTGTCTGTACAAAAATAAGGATACCTTTTCAAATAACTCAGATGTCAAAACACCCTGTGGCTGCCACAACAAATTACCACAAATTTCGTGACTTCAAACAATGGAAATTCTCCCACAGTTCTGGAAGCCAGAATTCCAAAATCAGACTGTCTGAAGAACCCCATTCCCTCAGAAAGTTCTAGGTGAGAATCCATTCTTGCCTCTTCCACCTTCTGGTAGCCTCAGGCATCTTGGCTTGTCTCCATATCACTCTGATCTCTGTCTCCTTGGTCATATTGCCTCTTTCTTTTTTCTGTCTTTTCTGTGTCTGTCCCATTTCCCTCTGCCTCACTAAGAACACTGGTTATTGGATTTAGGGGCCATCCAAATAAGCCAGGAAAATTCCCTAATCCTTTCAAGATCATCCTCTCAAAATCCTTAATCACATATTTTGCCATATAAGGGAATATTTACACATTCCTGGATTGAGGATATATGGGGGGATTCCCATTCAGTAAACTATAATAACTAACAAAATTAATAATTATTTCTTAACATTAACTATGTTTTTAATGTCTTCAGTCCATATGCAGATTTGTCTGTTGTCTCAAAAATTCTTTTTACAGTTCATTTGTTTGACTCTGGATCCAAACAAGTTCCACTCATTGCATGTGATTATGTCTCTTAAATCTCTTATGATATAGAACACCTCACTATATTTTTATACTCTGAAATTGTTGAAGAAACAAGGTGATTCATCTATACACTGGCCCACATTCTGCAATTGTCAGATTGCTTTCTTGTGGTGGTGTTTCTCTTTGTTTCCTATAAACTGGAAACATGAGCCAAAACTTGATTAGATTCAGATTCAACAGATTTTTAGACAAAAATACACTACTTTGTAAATATTACTGTGTAGTTCATGTTGCATCACATCAAGAGACAATTTATAGCTATCCCACATTTCATGATCTAAAATTGAGTAAAATATACAAGTGATGGCAAACATCCTTTCAGTGTAAAATTCTCTCATCAGTCCTCTAATGATTTTAACATCCATTAATGACTGTTGCCTAAATCAATTATTTAGTAAGCATCCTTGCTCTGGTCAAGATTGTTTTCTTTAAGTTAGCTTCATCTTTTATTGTCCCTTTCATTTCTGTAGCCAACTGTTTAGAAAAGCTTTTTTCATCCTCCAGCTCTCTTTAGATCTCCAAATCCATTAGGTGTAGGGACATCTGAGGCTGAGGGGGCACTATCTATCTTGTCTGGGGAAATAATTGAGTCATTGTTTCTAAAAATTCCCACTTGAAGCCCAGAAATCAGGTGGTTGTAATTGTAGCCTGCCAGGTGTGTTAGGGTTAGAGGAAGGTGGGTTGAGGGAAACATAGCGGATCTGGCAATCTCCCCTTTCCTGAAGTCAAACTCAAAGGACTTTACTGGAAAGAACTTTAAGAAAATTCTTTAATAAAACTTGAGCTCTTTAATTTTAGAGGAGCGAATTAAGGTATGGCCAAAGAAAGAGTCCATATGGCTTACGTGGAATCAGGCTATAGACAGTCCTGGAATGCCAGAGAGGAGCCTTTTAGGATTTTAATTGCGAGACTACATCTCCCAGAATCCCGCTCTGTAGGTTCCACCGTCATTGAAGCGACTGCGCGTGCGCGAGGCCGGTGACTGCCTGCCCTCCCAGGCTCGACAACCCCCGAGATTCCGCGCGCCGGTCTCCCTCCCGCCGCTATCGCCCCTTCAGGCCCTCAGTCCGTCCGCTGGGGGCGCGCGCTGTGCGTGGCTGGCGGCAGCGGCGCCGGCGGCTGAGAGCGCGGGTCGCGTGGCGGTGCGTGGTTGCTAGGGGCGCCTGAGGCCGCCGGCTCGCCCAGCAGGCCAAGGGAAGAAGCGACGCGGAGCCGGCGCCCAGCCGGGGCTAAGCTGAGTCTTCTGGGTGAGTGTGGCCTCGGAGCCGGCGGAACGACCCTCTGCCGGCCTGACTTTCCTACCCCTCCCTCTGCCTGGGTCCTTTCAAGCGGCCCCCAGCCCTCTGGTCGCTCTTGCCCCGGCCCTGCCTTCCGCCAGTCACCTCTCCATCCCCTAGGAGGC
The DNA here is from genome assembly GCF_036321535.1 of Camelus dromedarius. Lineage (NCBI taxonomy): Eukaryota > Metazoa > Chordata > Mammalia > Artiodactyla > Camelidae > Camelus > Camelus dromedarius. Next base: position 81,538,661 of record NC_087439.1, read on the forward strand.
GAGGGGGCCGCAGCCTCCTACCTCGCCTGGACTTCGCGCCTCTCCTGAATCCTTTTCACCCCTCACCCCCGGCCACGCCCCGTGAATTTAGTCGGCCCCTCCTCTGGGTGACCGAACCCTGCAGCATCCCCTCATCCTGGGCCTCCGTGCCTCCTCTTTCCCGCCCCGCTGCAGTTTAAATTCTGGCTTAGGCGTGAGCCCAAGCTCCTCTCAGGCCTCATGGCTGAATTTAACATGACTACCCACTTTCTAACTTCCCCATCTTCAGTATATGTAGAGAAATACTTTCCTAAACCGTAGAGATTCAAACAGAATCTGAGATGCAGTGGAATTTAACTCTTCATGTATCCATTCATCTATTAGTTCATTTAATCATTCAACAGTGTTTAATAAACATCGGCAAATATTAAATGAACCAAGGCACAATGGAAGGCACTGAAGGGGATACAGTGGTGAACAAGGCAGGTGTGTTTTCACAGACATTATAGCCTAAGGGAGATTTTAATCAAGTAAACAGCATTTGCCGTATTGTGTGATGTGTGTTCTGATAGAAGATTAGAAAGATATTTAACCTAGATTTATTGGGAAAGCTATATTATTCCCATTCCGTGGTCTTCAGATTTCTATTCTGGATCTAGAAGATCTTTTAATCCTTCCTTCCTTGTGGAGTTAACCCTGCTTTCTCATAGACTTCAGATCACATCTTAACTTCATCCCCTGTGGATTTAGCCAATCAACAAGTAGCTGAGAGGCCCTTAGGGACAGTGTTTCATCTTATCCTTCGTTTCTTCTGATAAATACTGAGGCACTATTTGCATAAAAACCGTCCTTTTGGTGCCCATAAAGTCACCAGTGTTTATTGATTGGACTGAATGGAGCCTTGAGAAATTGTCAAGTGTTTTCTGGGAATAAAGAGGTGAGAGGACATTCCAGGTACAAAGTAGCTTTAGTGAAGATACATCAAGTTCTGAAAAAAGAACTGAAAACAGTCTGACAGATCTGAGTTGCTTTGAAGGGAGCCATCCAGGGACAAATAGGAAGAAAGAAATTAATAAGGGTTAGATCACAAAGGGCTTTGGATGTTTTGCTACAGAGTTAGAACTGTATCTTCCAGAGCAGTGGTTTTCAAGCAGGGTATTCAGGGGCCTGACACGTCCAGGGGATACACCTGCACATACAGCTTTAGAAGAATCAATTCCCAGATCCTCAGCCTCCGAATGAATGAACGCTTCTAAAACTGATCTTACAAAAAAAGGATGGGGAGTGTTATATTCCTCACACTCTCAAATTTTACTCTACTGTATTGTTCCAGATGTAAAAACCATGTTGGGAAATGGAGTATTTTGGAAATACTAATTATAGGGAGGCCTCCTTTGGTGATTGACCAAGGAACCTCGAAAATCCAGAAGGCTTCTGGTCTTCCCCTGCCTCATACACTGTTAGGGTGAAGCTTGTTCTTTGTTGGGATATTCTGAATTCAGAAGAACACAACAGTTAAATATGAGTAAAATGTTTTTGGGACCACAGATTTTTCAAGCTCTATTGGGTAAAACTTGCATAAAACTTTTAAAAAGAGATTTCTTTTAGTTTAGATGTGTGTTATTCAATGTGATAGTTAAAATTTATTTTATCAAATCAAGTCATGAAGTGTTTATTTCAATTACAGCCAATCTTTAACTTAGTTCTTTCTACAAAATGTTTAGTATTTTCAACCTCTTCTTAACAAAAGGATAAACTTGTTTAAACTTGTGGTGAAGAAGTTTAGAGTTCAACATTAAGATGTGCAAGGAATACATGGTTTTAAAAATTCTTAGAGGCATACATGAGTAAAATCATTTGAAGAGTATGTTGCAGGAAAACCATGGAACGATAATTAGTAGGAAAGTAACATGAAATATATGTTTGAGATTACTGTATTTTCAGTGTGTGGGTTGATGAGAAAAGTTTGACTAGAGGCAGGGAGCCAATGAGAAAAGTTTGACTAGAGGCAGGGAGCCAATGAGAAAACTAGAGACCAGGCTAGAGATGATGAGGACTTTGTGTAGCTGCAGTGGGAACAGAGAGGGTTTAGAGAGATGTTAACAATGGCAAAGTGGACAAAACTTGGTGGCAAAGTAGATGTAGGGAGAGTGGGACAAGGAGCATCTGGAATGATCCTAGGTTTCTGATTTTAGTGATCAGGTGGGTGGTGATGCAGGAAAAAATATTAGGAGGAAGGGCAGCTTTGAGGAGAAATATAAAGGAGTCACCCTTTGGGCATGCTGAGTTGAGGTTCCTGCAGCACATCCAGGTAGAAAGGCCTGGAGGTTTGTTCTGTAGGTCTAGCTGGTGATAGAAAGTTGAGAATGTTGGACATGATTGAGGTCATGGGATAGAAGATGTTGCTCTGGGAGAGTTTATGTTAATAAGTGCAGTTGCTATTTATTGAGCACTTGCTATATGCCAGGCAAGGTGAGAAGACTGAGCACAGCAATTTCTGGTATACAGCATAATGTTTCAGTCATATATGTACATGCATATATTCTTTTTCATATTCTTTTTCATATTCTTTTTCATTATAGATTACTACAAGATACTGAATATAGTTCCCTGTGCTATACAGTACAAATTCTATTTTATATGTAGTAGTTAGTATCTGCAAATCTCAAACTCCCAGTTTATCCCTTCCTACCCCCTTTACCCCCTGGTTTGTTTTCTGTCTGTGAAGTCTGTTTCTGTTTTGTAAATACGTTCATTTATACTTTTTTTTTTTTTTTTTTTTTTTTTAGATTCCACATATACGTGATATCATATGGTATTTTTCTTTCCCTTTCTGGCTTACTTCACTTAGAATGATGGTCTCCAGGTCCATCCATGTTGCTGCAAGTGGCATTATTTTATTCTTTTTTATGGCTGGGTCATAGTCCACTGTATATACCGTCAGTATATTTTTAATGTGGGGAATGGAAGTGTTCATTAATTCATTTAGAAATAATAAATTCATTATAAGTAAACATAAGTAGCATTTTTTAAAATGAAAAATGCTGTTTCAAAAAGATTAGTGGGAAGAATGGTGTTGGCTTTATGAACTCTTGTTAATATCTGGCGTAATAGAAGACAGCTGGATTGCATATTGTTTCTGCATTCAGTTGGTTCAATATGTTGTTTTTGATGAATTATAAAGAAAATCCAGCCTCACATAAATAATTAGTTGGAAAAGGGAAGAGTATTTCTATAGCCTTTTCAGATAATGGTGGGTATTCTTGTTTGGTGCTACACAGAAGTTAACAAGGGGTGGTTTTGTGAAGGTTGGCTGCAATGTGGAATCTGAAATATTATCAGTGCTACAAATATTATCAGTGCTACATATTATCAGTGCTACAGTGTAACAAAGTATTTCATACTTTGTTACATTAAAATCCATTGGTTTTCTCTCACTTTGACTGGATCTTTTACCCATGCATGATTCTGTGACATTGTATGATAGGTGTTTGGAAAATACTGGTTCATTGAATTATATAGAATTTCCAAATGTTGCCACATTTTATTATGCAGTGTCAAAAAGTAATATTACCGCACTGTCATCAGAAAAACAGTTAAGTATTGGGAAGCTGCCAAGCTCATGGTGACAGATACAATTTTGCCAAAATTCTAATTTTCTCTTGGCAGCTCAAATTTTATCATTGGCAACAAATACTGTCAGTTGTTTTCCTTGAAATGACAGGCTTACTGTTTCATTTTCTAGAGAATGCCTGCCAAGTACCAAAGTCTGAATAACCATCACCTGCATGTCCCTCATTCTTTCAAGTAAACATGATGTTCCACAGAAAAATTTTGCAATTCAAACAATCACATGAGTGCTTTACTTGGAAGACTACCATTGTTTTCTGTTTTATATGTACTTCTCATTTTGTCACAGAGAATATTAAAAAGATGTACTTGACGATTGAGATTGAATATAATTTTTCTGCCTCAACAAGGATGTTCTTTCATAAAGCTAGCATTTCGTCTTTCCCTGTGCAGTGAAGAAGTGTGTGGTGGTGAAGAGTCTTACTTGGTGCCATTGTCTCTACTCCTGCTCAGGAACCAGCAGTTTGACCCACCATTGCTTTTGTACCATCAGTGGAAAGGCTGGCCCAGTAAAAAAGGCAAATCATATCTGAGTTTTGTTATGAAAATAGTTTCACCTAGTGGAACCCCTGAAAAGGCCTCAGGTTTCCCTCAGGGTCTGTGGACCACACTTTGAGGACCACTGCTTTAGAGTTCACCTGAGGTTTCTTTCTGAAGCTGATGAAGGTCAAGGCTTCGTGAGAGCTAGTCACTTAATTATGTGAAGGCTTCAGCTGTTTTCACTTTTCAGTAATTTGCATATTTACTTCTCAGCTCTAGCTGCTATCAGCTGTATTTTTCCTCAGGTTTGCTAACTACTTTTGCACTGTGTTCTATAAGAGCTACCTCTCTCAACTTGTGGTACTGACCCTCCATCTCATTAGGGCTGGGATGATGACTTTTTTCAATAGGGCTTTAAAGAAGTTCTGTGCTCCTCCAGCTTCCTTTAGGGAGACGTAGTTTGGGATTTATCTCATAATAGAAAATGGGTCTGATTCCTACACTTCTCCTCATTCTTTTTGATTCCAGACAAATCAGTTCTATCTTTTTACAGAACTATTGAGCAATTAAAGTAATCTCATCAGAGGTCTTGTGAATCATAGACTCTGACCTGTTTCTGATGTCCTGAGTTCCCCTGGTGACTTAGGGAAACACCTAGATAGAGGAGGAAGAGGAAATGCAGATCCCAAGAGCCACACACACTGCTGTAATTCAGTCTGTGTGTAATGAATAATTACTTTCTGTAGACATAGATACCTTGTCCAAGTTGGTCTGGACCTGGCCCTTGGAGACTTGATGGTTTGAGACAATAGCCATAGATTTCCTGGCATAGGCTGCTTGTTATTCACTCTCACGTAAGGAGGAAACTTGAGGCAAATGACCTCACAAAGAGTGGAAGGCAGAATGAGATGGACAGCTTTTGAGTGCTGTCTAAAAATGGCAACAGTGATATTAAGTGAGGACTCAGGGAAAATTTTTGGAAAGGGAATAACGTGATCAAGTAATATTTGAGCAAATTTAATCTGGAGGTTTCCTACAGGAACCTTAGGAAGGGTAGACTCTGGAGACACAGACTTCATTCTGGATGCTTTTGCAATGGCCCAGACCTGAGATGATGGAAATGAAAGGAGGAAGCTTGCCATGAAGAAAGAATCTCTTAAGTTTGTGATTGGTCTGGCTTTGGAGGAAGCAATCAGAAGTGACTTAAGTTTTCTCATTAGGTAACAGAAAGAACGTCCTACTGAAAGAAATTGGAAGGTTGAGAGTACAGAGCTAATTTGGCAAGCTGGATTGAAGTGGTTGGACATGCATGTGGAAAAGGTGGAGCAGATAGTTGGCAATGAGGACATGGAATTTGAGAGAAGGCAGGTCTAAAAAGTGACTGTCTTCCTGCATGTAATAGTTAAAATGGTGAGAGCAGATTCGTTTGATGTGGGAGAGAGGATAAGAGGAGCTGTGAAGGATTTTGGAGGGGACCTCAGGAGGAAAAGGCACTGTTGAAGCAGTTGGGTGTGACTGTGGCAGAGTTCCTGCACTGAGTAAAGAAGTAGCAACAAGGAGATGGTGGTAGCACCCCAGTGTTCACTGCAGCATTGTTTATAGCAGCCAAGATATGGAAGCAACCCAAGTGTCCATTGATAGATGAATGGATAAAGAAGATATGGTGTGTGTGTGTGTGTGTGTGGGTGTGTGTGTGTGTATATACACACTCCACACACAATGGAGTATTACTTAGCCATTAAAAAAGAAATCTTGCCATTTACAACAACATGGGTGGATCTAGAGGGTATTATGCTAAGTGAAATAAGTCAGACAGGGAAAAACAAATGCCCTGTGATCTCACTTATATGTGGAATCTAAAAAACAAAAATCAAAATGAAAACAGACTCATAGTTACAGAGAAAAAAAATGGGTGGTTGCCAGAGGGGAGGGGAGGTGAGGGTGAGTGAAATAAGTGAAAGGGATTAAGAGGTACAAACTTCCAGTTATAAAATAAATAAGTCATGGGAATGTAAGATATAACATAAGGAATGTAGTCAGTAATATTGTAATAACTTTATATGGAGACAGATGATTACTAGAGTTATCATGATAATTTCATGATGTATGCAAATGTCAAATCACTATGTAGTATATACCTGGAACTAACATGATCTTGTATGCCAACTATATTCGAATTTTCAAAAAAAGGAGATGTTTATAGGAGGGGAGCACAGGTTTAATTTGAAAAGGTTCAACTTGTGGCTTTGCTGGTTGTACCTGCTGTAGATGTATTTGTTTTTTAGCAAATATTTAATGAGCCCTGATTACATTTCCAGGGCTGGGCATACACTGTGTGAACAAGGTCCTAGTTTTTAAAGAGCTTTCATTCTGGAAGATAAGCTAGACAGCAGAGGAATGCATAAATAGTTGAAGTTTTGATTTTAAAATATAATTAATATGGGTTTTGACCATGTGATTAATTTATATATCTCAGAAATTAAAATGATAGTAAAAGGTATACACAGATAAATCTCATACCCCATTGGTAACCTTTAAAAAAAAATCAGTTCTTGTTTATCCTTCCATTGCTTTTGTCAGATAAAAGGAAATATCAATATACTATACTTTTAGATAGTGGAGGAATGAAACAGACTAGTCCAAGGTAATGTGATACGGAATGATTAGGAGTGGTGCAGTATTAGGGTAGACAGGCTCTTTGAGATGGTGATACTAGCTGAATTCTGAGTGAGGGAACTTAGTATTTCAGAGGCAACAATAAAGACCTGGGAACACAGGTGGGAACATGTCTGGTGAGGGTGAAGAGTGGCTCAGATAAGTTCAGAGAGATCAATAGCATTTTTATTTTATTTTATTTTATTTTATATTTTATTTTACTTATTCTATTCTATTCTATTCTATTCTATTCTATTCTATTCTATTCTATTCTATTCCTATTCCTATTCCTATTCCTATTCTATTTCTATTCTATTCTATTTTATTTATTGTATTACTTTAATTATTTCATTTTATTTTGGTGGTGGAGGGGAAGGTCATTAGGTTTATTTTTAGAGAAAATACAGGGGATTGAACCAGGACCTTAGGCATGCTAGGCAGGTGCTCTATCACTTGAGCTATACTCTCTCCCCTTCGAGAGCTTTTTAAAGGTTATCTACTCTGCATTCCCGTAAGGTGATGGGATCATTCTCTGGCACGTGAGTGCCAATGCCATTGAGGGCAACATGCAGGAAAAGGTGAGACCTGTGGCAGCAGTCGGGGGCCTGGGACCCAGGCTGCCTGAATATTCTAGCTAGGTCTCTGCTTCCCTATCACATGAAGTTTTGATTTCATCAGGAATCTCTGTAAGGAGGAAGAAGGTTACTTTAGCAATCATGATTTCCTTGTTAAACCAGATACTACTTCTGAACCAAAAACAGTGATACCAGGTTAGAGCATTTGTATGTGATACTGTTATGAATGATACTGTTTACTTCATGTTCTTGAAGCTACTCTGCACAAAGTTTCTGGTGTGTCTGTTGTGTTGCATCGGTGGGGAAATATGTGGATTCCTGAAACGTGAATTGAAACTGAATTTGTTGAGTGTACATGACACACACTCATGTGTGTGATCTTTTAAGATCACTGGCAGGATTTGACTCTTCCTTTTGTGTATGCTTCTCTTCCATAAGTGCACAGAGTGTAACTGTCCCCTGCACAGTGTAGGTCAACCTTTGCAGGAAAAGGGGGCAGTGCCTTCTGCAGGCTTTTTGGTGGTGGATGACACCAGCAGTTCCTGTAGCTGTAGACGGGAATGAGGATCTTCTTTGGTTGTTGTTCACCTATCAAAATACAAAGTCCTCTCCCCATTGAAGTTTGTGTCTTAAATATAACTTGAGCAAAAAAAAAAAAAAAAATCTGCTAATTCCTTCTCTCTAGCCATTCTAAAAACACCTGATAAGGATGCTAGGATTCCATTCAGAATTATCCCAGATAAATGACTTCTTATAGATGGGTCTTGTTTTTTCCCCCTTGGATACTGTCATGAAAGTAGGCCCACCTTTCCCTACCATTGTGATAACTGCAGAATATTTTGTGAATTTTATTTAGAAAGTAAGTGAGCATGATAAACTATTTGGGACCCAGAACTACAGGCTGGTTCAGAGGTTTTGCGTTAGAGGAAAGATTGAATGAGGAAATGTGAGAGATGGGTTCTCCCTCCCTGAGATCAGACTGGAATTTGGAATAAAGAAAGTTTCTCTCCTCTCCTTCTCAACTCTGTATTCTACTCCCTGAACTCTCCTGTCTCATTGTGGCTGCCGGAAATACAGTCAGTTTAAGTAAAAATAATGTTAGAGTTTGGTTCCATTTTGTTCTCTTTCCCACCAACACATTGGATGGTATTTAAGCCTATATAGCAAGGCTCTTAAAGAGGTAAAATTACTGCCTTAGCTCCAGATTGAACTCCAGAGGTCAGCAGGAGAAATCTCTGCTCTTATCTGAAGTTGTCACACTTAACTGTGAAAAGCAGACCACACCAGGGGCAGCTGAGAGTTGGTCAGGGAGCAGGGATTGCTTTTGAAACAATCTTTGACCATTAAGTGTTGATTGATGAGGAGGGTATTGGCTGGTTTCTCTGCCACACCCAGACTTGCCTTATTCCTAGCCATACTGGTGTCAGGTGAGAGAAGGAAGCCACTCATGTAAAGTCGTGAGGATGAGACAGAAAGGGAAATTTTTCTTTGGAGAGAGAGGGAAGAGCTCTCTGAGTGAGAGGGTGGGAACATGTGAGCAGATTCACAATAGTGGCACCTCAGTGTCCCAGTCCGTGATGAAGTTGGCTTTGATTGCTTGAGGGCAGCAGGAAGACCACTGAAAACACCCTATGACTCTAGTGTTATTCTCCCAGGGCCCCAAATGATGACCAGGACTGGTTGCCCAAGAAGTGCTGAAGTGGGACTCTTGCTTGCCTGGGGAATCATTGTAGCCTTGTGTCTGTCCTCCTGGGACTGAGACATCCCCAATTGTTTCTCTCCCCTTCAGGCCGACGGACTTCAAGGATGCAGCTGCTACTGCTGGAGGTGCATGGCACCTTACCTGAGCCGGGCCATGAGGCTATGTGGCCGTGATGTGGACCCCTCATGGCCTCAGCGGGAACAGAGCACTACAGTGTTGGCCTCCACCAGGGAAACAGCTTTAAGCAGAGTGGTCCCTCAGGCACAGTGCCTAGCCCACCACCTGAGAAACCCTCTGAGAGCAAAGTCTGGGCTCAGGCTCATCAGCAGGTGAAGCCAATCTGGAAGCTGGAGAAGAAGCACTTGGGGACACTTTCCTCAGGGCTGGGCCCGGGGCTCTTGGGTGTCCCACCACAGCCAGCTTATTTCTTTTGCCCCAGCACTTTATGTAGCTCTGGGACCACAGCTGTCATTGCAGGCCACAGCAACTCCTGTCACCTGCACTCTCTCCCGGGCCTATTCAGCAATACCCTGCTGTATCGCCGCTCCAACTACGGGCACCAACCGTACCAGCAGCTGGAGTCTTTGTGCTTGCGTTCAAGCCTGTCACAAAAAAGACCTTTTTCTCTCCCTCAAAAGAGCCTCCCTGTCAGACTCACTGCCAATAAGGTCACTTCTTCCAAGGTCTCCCCCATGGCATCCTCATCCACAGATCCATACCTCTCACTGGGAGCAGCTGGGGAAAATCCTCCAGGGAAGAGCCTGGCCTCTGCCATCTCAGGGAAGATCCCATCTCCTCTCTTCTCTTCTTCCTCTTCCTACAAGCCCATGCTAAGTAACAACTCCTTCATGCGGCCAAATAGCACTAAAGTGCCTTTATCACAGGCCACAGAGGGCCTGAAACCAGTATCCTCACCCAAGATCCAGCTTGTCTCCTGGCATCATTCGGGGGGCACCGGAGATTGTGTCCTCCAGCCAGTCGAGCACAAGGTACCCAGGAGCCATGGTGCTGTCCTGGATGAGGCCTCTTCCCAGAGCACCCTGTCTACCCCTAGCTCCTTAGACACTTCCACCACCAGTGTTGCCTCTTCCCACTGCAGCCAGAGTAACGCAGCCACGAGGGCAGAGCCACATGGCCTGGATGGTGATTCTGTTCCCCAGGCTCTGACTAAGGAGGTTCAGTTCACTGAGGCTGTGAGGAAGTTGACTGCAAGAGGCTTTGAGAAGAAGCCAAGGCAAAGCTATCATTTTGAACAGTCTTATTTCATGAGCCCCCGTTTGCAGTGGGATCTCCTCAACAGGAACAGACGGTGGAAGCCTCCTGTGGTAGGCCAGCAGCTCCTTCGGAAGGACACTGGGGCAGACAGTAGGGTCCTCCCTGGAGCCTCGGACACCTTGGAGTTGGACAGTACAGTCTTCTGTACCAAACGCATCAGCATTCACCTCCTTGCCTCACACACCAATGGGCTCAGCTGCAGCCCTGCCTGTGGATCTGCTGTCGACTCCCCACCTCTTAGAGAAGATAAAACCCCAGTTCTGCCTTCTCCTCCTCAGTCCCTTGGTATAGCTGAGGTGGCCACCCGTCTCTCTTCCATCCATCTGGGCAAACTTGGGAGGGAAGGGCCTAAGGAAGCCAGGGAGCTGGACTCACCTGCTAGGGATATTGGGTAAGTTGGAGAAAGTTTTTGGTTCATTTAAAGCTGTAGAATGTATATACATTTTGTGACACTGACCCTATGTCCCTGAAGGTTGGTTTTGTTTTTTTAACTGCCCTAGAATTTTGGTTTTCACTTTAGGGCAGAGGTTGGCAAACTACACATTGCAGGCCAAATGCCACCCTCTGCCTGCTTTTGTAGATAAGGTTTTATTGAAATGCAGCCATACTCATTCATTTACTACTATCTATGGCTGCTTTCTTGTTATAATGGTACGATTGAGTAGTTGCAATAGACTGAATGGCCCTCAACACTGAAAATATTTATTATCTGGCTCTTTAGAGGAAGTGTTTTCTGACTCCTGTTTTAGGTTATAACCAGGGAAGAATAAGAATACCAAATATCATGTGTTGGGGACTGTGGTTTCTCTGCTTAATTCCAAACCAAATCAGATTCTCAGTCATTTGTGGTTTGACAGTCATTTCAGAGTTAAGGCATATACATCCTTGGTCTCTTATCTTGCACCTGGTTACTTCTCTGGATCCTTGGCCACTAGGGCCTTGTTCTGAGTTCCCAGAGAGAGGTCTTGGGACCTTTGAAGTCTATTTTCACACATTTATTGATGGTGTTCTGTATGCACAATTTTGTATTTATATGCTATGAGGAACTTCAAAAAAGATGGAAAGCATAGTGCCTCTCTGCAGAATAGGGGATGTAGGGTTGAGGAACCATGACTAGACCTAAATTCTGAGGGCAAGAGAAATGAGTTGTAAGGCCTCGGCACAAGACAGCAGATTGGTGACTGGGGAAGAGACAAGCAGTGGGAGATGATGAAGGAAGGAGAATCTAACTGTGACCTCTCTTATGGAGTTGGCCGGGCTGGGAACATGATTCTTTCTTATAGTTCAGCTACTGACCTCCAGCTAGACCAGGTTGAAGCTGAAGATCTGGAAGAAGAGCTAATAGATGGGTTGGAAGACTGCTGTAGCCATGATGAGAATGAAGAGGAGGAGGGTGAGTAGGGGACCCTCTCACCTCCAACCCAGAATTGGTCACCACTGCTGGGGAAGGGGGCTAACAATTGTGTACCAGATCCTTGACTCACTCTGTCACCTACATTTATCATTCAGCTTGGGGGTCTCTGGGCAGTAGTGGCTTTTGGGGGACTTTGTTCTCTACTTCTCCATCCACCAGTCTTGCCTTCTCCGTGCTGCTGTTGTGCTCAGGGAAGGCCGTGCGAGGCAGCAGTGGATATTTGTGGTTCTGCAAGAAGGCTGAGCCAAGGTGTCTGGGGAGGAGCTGCCTGGGCTTGGTGAGTTTTCATGGCAGCCTCTCCCAGCGGGAACTTCTCTGCTCTTCTTCCCCAGCAGACTCAGAGTGCTCCTCATTCAGTGCTGTCTCCCGCAGCGAGTCAGTAGCAGTGATCTCTCGGTGAGTGCTGGTTGGCTGTGTGGATTGTTGGTAGATGCCTATTTTCTGTCTCTTTAAGATTATATAAAGGGATTAATCACCCAAGTCATTAATCAATGGCCCTATTAACCCTAACTCATTTTTTCTTTTTACCAGATTTTTACATTTAGGACTTTAGTTTTCAAACAGGGAGCAATGGAAGGGACCAGAAGCATATTGCATCAGTTGGGCTTAAAAATAGTACTATGTTCCTTAGGCTGCAATTTGGTCTTTAGTCTCCAAGAAATTGTTCAAGTAAAATTCAAGTAATCTAAAGAAGTGTTTGGAAAATTAATAACTAATTAAGGAAGAGACATAACGTTTGAGGTAGATTCTTAGTTAGGCTGCCCACATGGATGTAGATGCCACCTTCACTATAAATGTATCCCACTGCCCGAAACAGTTCTGAGATAGCTATATCACTCATTGGGGCTTTCTGCAGTGCTCTTTCACTCTCAGTTTTATATTCTGAAATTGACCTTACTAATAAGAAATTTAATAAAAAATTCTCTAGCTTTAATCTAGATTATTTTATTGACTGCCCTTGATGAAATCTGAGTGGAATCTAACTAGAAACTCTAACTAGGAAACCAAAAAGTCAGTCTCTTAACGTAAGCCCTTCTTCTGTAAAGCAGATAATTGTGGAATGCTGCATAACTGAGGAGCCTGGGGAGAGGAAGGAATGCAGGACCATGAGGAAATTCCTGTAAATGAGGACATGTCATTGTGCTAAAGATTTTTAGAACTTGCTTAAGGATCATATAGACTACCTTTCTGGGTAGAAACATTCTTCAATATAATCTTCCTTGTTCCCCTCATCACTTCCAACCTTGTCTCTATATGAAGCTCTGTCATCAATTGTTATTCAATATTAAAAAGAATCCTCACAAAGTACTATACATAAAGTCTTTTTCTCTTTAAAAATAACTTCTACTGAAATGTAAAACAAAATTCCTATTCTAATTTAATTAAAATCTGGTGATATATGTCAAGGCTTGCCTAACATGTGGAGCAGCCAGACTCTGGTTGCTTTTCTTTGTGTCAGCTATGCCTTAGATGAAGCTAAGAGGAAAAGTTAGCTTTATCTAAGGTTTGTATGGATGAGGCAGGCTGCATCTCTGAATATGATGGTGGCAGCAGCCATACCAATTTTAGAGTCCCAAACCAGCAAGGTGGAAAGATTTGTTTGGGAGATGGAGAGAGAATTGGGACTTTCTGTGAAGGTGGATAGAAATCCTGTCATAGGTACCCTCAGTCTGTTGCATAAATTCTGTTACTTTAAGCCTAACCCATCTTTCTTTTCAGAAAAGAAAAGCTGCTTCTGGTTGCATATGTTGGATGTTGACTAAGGGCCTCCTGTCCATAAGAGAAATATATTTAACATGTAATTGACTTGGGTTCCCTTTTCCACACTTAAGGGTGATCTGGGTTTGTCTTCAGGCCTAATTCAAGATAGCTGCACAGCCCTTTATTTAACCTTTCTGATTTATAAGATAAAATTCACAAAAAGTGTTTGTTAATAATTTTCTCATTAATTAATTTAACTTCTACAAAATGTACAATCTACACAAAGCTTAAAACATGAGTTTTCAAGCAAATGGAGGTTGATGAATGCTAAACCACTTTGCATTTTGGCTAAGATGAGAAATACTTTTGGATTGCTAAAAATCTTACTTTTTCCCAATTATGAAAGATTTATATATTTATTATAGAACATTTGGTAATCACAGGATTATTGAAAACACTACCTGTATTTATTTCTCTATCGAGCAGTTGTTTATTAGGTTTCCTGTTCCATATTCTTTTTCTAAGAATTGTGTAAATTTAGAGATGACGATCATCAAGTCCAGCCTCTTTTTTTCAGATATGAAAATTGAGGCTCAAAGAAATTAAGTAACTATGTGCAAGGTCAATGTTTCCAGCACTGCTAGACCAGAAGCCAGGCCTCTTGAGGTTAAGTTCAGTACTCTTGAGAGGCAGCTAACAAATTTTCTTTTCTTTTCGTTTTTAGTTAAACTTTTGATTTTTAGACAATCGTAGATTCACATGCTGTTTTAAGAAATAATACAGAGATCCTCTGAATTCTTTACTCAGTTTCCCCCTGTGGTAATATCTTGCAAAACTGTAGTACAATATAGTACAACCAAGACATTAACCTTAGTGAAGATACAAATATTTCCATCACTGCAAGAATCTCTCCTGTTGCCCTGATAGCCACACCTAATTCCCTCCTACTCCCTACCCCTTCTTAACTCCTGGCAACCAATAATTTTGTTGTTCCAAGAATGTTACACAAATGGAATGATAGCCATATGTAACCTTTTGGGATTGGCTTTTTTTTCACACAGCGCATTCTCTGTAGATTGATCCAGGTTGTTTTGTGTATCCATTGTTCACTCCTTTATATTGCTGAGTAGTGGTCCATGGTGTAGATGGACCACAATTTGTGTAATCAGTCACCTGCTGAAGGATATTTTGGTTGTTACCAGTTTTTGGCCATTACAAATAAACCTGCTCTAAACCATTGTGTACATATTTTTGTGTGAACATAAATCTTCATCTCTCTGAGATAAATGCCTGGGAGTGCAATTGCTGGGTTGTATGTTAATTGCATGTTTAGTTTTTTAAGAACCCACCAAAACTGTTTTCCAGAGTGGTTGTACCATTTTACATTCCTATCTTTGTTTTAAAATCTTAACTCATTCTCCTTGATTTTCAACAATCTTAATTACTCAGTGAATGAAAAGCCTTTGAAGTAAAATATTTTGGAAATGAGGAATAGAATTGAATTAGTTGGAATTATTTAATTAGGAATTAATATTTAACTTGACCCAATAAAATTCATTAAAAATCTCTAAGGTTTAAAACACTGAAGTGTTTTACATACAGTGCCTATTTTTGTTTTGCTGCAAAATAACAACTTAGAGTGGCTCTTTGTAAGTTAAAAATTAATCTTAAATAGTAATATTTTTTAATTATATCAGCTCATTATAGAGAGTAATAACTGTTCTCTCTGTTCTCAGTGCTATTTAAAGAGATGGTCTGGGTCTGTCAGGTTGTAGCCCATAGATAGTTGAAGTTTACACTATTTTGAGATTCCTTGAGATAGACTTGACCGAGACATTGTTAGGATAACAGTAGGGACCCCATGGCCCACTGCCCCAGATTCCCAGACTGCGTTACCGCACTGTTACATAAAAATCTGATGTCATGAAACATTTCCGAAAGAGAGGAGAGCAATTAATCATCTATATATCTTCAGATAAATATAAAATGAGTTAAAAGTATCACTATTCCTTTTCTTTCTGTTGCTTTTCTCTCTTTTTCTTTTAAAAAATCTCTATACCTCTTCTTAGGTCTTTTCTCTCTTTTCTGCTTTTCCTCCTTTTAGTTATCCATATCTTTTTTTTTTCCCCTCCTCATTTATTTCTTTTTGTCTTGGTATAGCAGATTCCTCTACTAATATCCTCTTAAACTCATTACCTGCTCTCAGAGCCACTCTTTTCAGGGGCCTCCCCAGCCTGTGGCTTGTCACAGGAAATTTTGGAGCTGTGTCACAAAATGAAGTATTGGAAAACTTTGTCTTTAGGTGACATTTAATGGTGTGGCTGTGTCTAGGTTAGCTCTAGCACCTTATGGATTAGTATTTGCAAAATAATTATTGAGAACTTGGCTTTGTAAAATCACAACTTTAAAGATAGCACCCTGAAAGAAATGATATGTAATAGTAATAGCCCCCAGGGCTGTGGCTTTCCCTTTCTCTACCACGTATCTGTTTTTCTTCTTAGGAACTGCATGGAGATTCTGACCAAACCCCTTTCCAGTGAGAAAGTTATCCGACCAGCCCTCATCTACAGTCTTTTTCCCAACGTGCCCCCTACCATCTATTTTGGCACTCAGGATGAGAGAGGTAAATCTGGCCAAGTGTCAGACTAGAAGAGCCTCCAGGAGAAGGGTGCTGGTGAAGTTGGGAGGAGGTGGCAATAGGGTGGAAGCAGCTTTTCAGAATGGCTGTATTGGTGCTTGGTTCCCAGCCTGGTTCACCAGTCCAATGTGGGGATCTTTATCTTGTCCATCCTGTAGCCAACCCTCTCAGCGCCATAATCTCATGCTTCATTCTTGCCTTCTAAACTTGTATCTTTCCCCTTTCAACCTCCTCTCCTCTGAGTGTTCTTCATTTCTGTGTAGCCCCTTTCTTCCCCAAAGTGTGCTCCTTTGAAACTGATATGGAACAATATGTAGTGACTTGCGTAACTAGGGAAGGTTGAATAACAGTGCCGTCTTTTTCCTCTTCTCACCATGACTCTCCTGCTCTTCGCAACCCCCCGCCTCCGCTTTCCCCTAGTTGAGAAACTCCCCTGGGAGCAGAGGAAGCTGCTCCGGTGGAAGATGAGCACAGTGACCCCCAACATTGTCAAGCAGACCATTGGACGGTCCCACTTCAAGATCAGCAAGAGTGAGTCACTTGCCTTATTGCGAGCCTGTCTTCTGCCCCAACGGATGGGTTTTGGGCAGGATAAGAGCCCTAGATACTTCCTGCTATATGGGGACCCTGTCCTGAAGTTCCCAACTTCATAGGAGTACATAGTTCTGAAATCCCTCCAGGCCAGAGCCTAATCATCAGAATTGGAAGACAGAGGGCCATTGTTCTTCTCTTGACCCCAGGGCCTCCTGTAGGACAGCTCCATGGCAACTCTTAGAAAACTGGGGCTGGGAGCTATGCCCAGGCCCAGAGGTATTCCTAGGGCCTCTGATCCTCTCTCTGTCCTGGGGACTGAGCTGCTAGTAGGCCTGATTTCCTGATGTACCTTCTGTAGGAAATGATGACTGGCTGGGCTGCTGGGGTCACCACATGAAGTCTTCTAGTTTCCGATCCATTCAGGAGCATCAGAAGGTAGGGACCCTTTCTGAGCCGCTCTTCCCCTGGACTTTGGACTGGGCAAGAGGAGGTTGGTAGTGGAAGTAGGGGACAAGGAGGATAACTGCGGAGAAGTCAAGAAGGCTTACAGAGGAGTGGGGGAAGTACAGGAGGAGAGTGCAGTGTGAGACCCCAGTAGATCATGCATGTCTAGTCATTAAGCTGCAGTGTCTTAGACTGTCACAGCCTCTAAAAGACCCTTTTTTCTCTAATGTGTCTTGAGATGGAGTGTCTGTTTTCAGTTTATTATGTTTCTCCTATAACCACAGCATATTGCCTATGTTCCTCCAAGCTTAGTATGTGTAAAGAGGACTCTGGTCTCCTCTTGGAATGAATAGTCCCTTATCCCCCCAGGTGCTTTCCTCTCTTTGTCCCATAGGTATAGAAAAAGACTTAACAGCTTTTTCTATGCTCTTAAGGTGAATATTATGTCTGTCTTAATTACTATTTTATGTTGTGAACTATTGGCTTCTAAAGAGCACTAAATTTTGTTTTGTTTGTGTTTTAATCATCTTTTGGTGAGTGCTCAGTAGCTGAATACTTAAGGACTTTTAGATGGTGATAATAAGATGGAACAAGAGCTTAGATTGTTGCTAAGGAAGTTCAAATGGTATAGTCTTACTGTCTTCCTTATGGTCTCATCTGGGCCCTCTTTCTCCCTGCTCCCACCCTTTGTCCCTTCTGTAGCTAAACCACTTCCCAGGTTCATTCCAGATTGGGCGAAAGGACCGACTGTGGCGGAACCTGTCCCGCATGCAGAGCCGCTTTGGCAAGAAGGAGTTCAGTTTCTTCCCCCAGTCCTTCATCCTGCCCCAGGATGCCAAGCTCCTGCGCAAAGCCTGGGAGAGCAGCAGCCGCCAAAAGTGGATTGTTAAACCAGTGAGTGGATCACAGTGAGTGGATCTCAGGCCAGGGCCTGAGAGTGGGAACAATGGGGTGTCAGGCTGGGTACAAATCTTCTCTCCTCTCCACTTGACTTCTAGCCAGCATCCGCTCGAGGCATTGGCATCCAGGTCATTCACAAGTGGAGTCAGCTCCCCAAGCGAAGGCCCCTTCTAGTACAGAGGTAAGCCTGTCTCCAGCTGAGATCCTGCTCCCCTTCTTCCCATCTTCTCAGCGTAGAAGTTCCCTTCTCATGATGCTTTGTCCTTTGTCCTCCCAGTCAAAGACCTTCCTCAGCCAACCCTTTTAAGGTCTTTATCCCCAGGGGACTGTTAGCTGGCTTTTGCCATGGCTCAATTACCCACTGAGCTGTAGCTTATCTTTCCTGTCCTTGAAGTTGGCATTTCCCCGTATAGGTATCTCCACAAACCCTACCTCATCAGCGGCAGCAAGTTTGATCTGCGAATCTATGTTTACGTCACCTCCTACGATCCTCTTCGGATTTACCTCTTTTCAGATGGACTCGTCCGCTTTGCCAGTTGCAAGTATGTGGTAGTGGTGAGGCCTCACCTTGACAGCTTTGGGTATTTGCTTTCCCTCCAGGGAGGGAAGCTGGAGGACACCAAACAAGAAAATAACCAATGTTTTGGTAGTTTTTGTTAGCAAAGAATGTGGAGTGCCTTTGGAAGAACCTAGTCTTCCTTTTCTCCTGTATGTCTCCTTTGCTTTTACATCAAGCACTTCATTTCTGACACTTCTGGTCACCAAATCTGTGGGTTTTTTTCCCCCACGTGAAGCAATTCTACACAACACCAGATGAGTATCCTACAATTTAACTCAATTCTGACACTACCTGGAGACAGTGTCAGATCCCACAGGTTAAGGGATCAGTTTCACAAGGCTGCCCCTCCCTCCACCACTTCAGGTGCCAGTCTGCTTCTGACCAGTTGGCTGTAAATCAGAGGTGCCCATGATTCCCTCCTTGGGGCCAAGGGTTGGGGGTATCAGTTTAATTAATTTGCTGGAGCAGCTTACAGAATGCAAAAAATCATGTAAAAAATTATTGATCATGAACTCCATTCTCAGCTCTTCTCCCTTAAGAGAATGGGGATTGGTGGGTGCTGAAAATTCCAAGCTTCTAATCATGGCTTGATTTTTCCAGTGACTGGCCCTCATCCAGGAGCCATCCAGAAGCCTACCCAGAGTCACCTGATTAGAATAAAAGACACTCCTATCACTCAGGAAATTATAAGGGTTTCAGGAGTTCCTGTGTCAGAAACTGGAGACAAGGACCAATATATATATTTCTTATTGTAAATCACAGTATTACATGGGGAATGGGAAATAAGGAGGTCCTCTACTTCACTGAATGGGAAGACTCTTCCTGCAGGACTGAGATGAGATCAGTTAGGAGATGAGCTTAGCTATGGTGTTCTAGAAACCTTTCAGCAGATATGCTTCTCAGGCCCTTGTGCATCTGAAGATCTGTCCACTTGTCTTTTACCTCCTCAGGACTTGGGAAAATGTTTGGGCCGTTATCCATCTATCTCACCATCTTACCTCTGCCTTTCTTCTCACTTTCAGGTATTCCCCTTCCATGAAGAGCCTCGGCAATAAGTTCATGCACCTGACCAACTACAGTGTCAATAAAAAGAATTCTGAGTACCAGGCCAATGAAGATGAAACGGCCTGCCAGGGCCACAAATGGTACCCAGACAGTGTCCCTGTCAAGTGGAGGCCTAGAGGATCACAGAGTTCTGGGGTTTGGGGAGGTGGGTGGGGGGAGTGGTAAGTGGAGGATTAATATAAGGCCCAAAGATTATATAAACGCTTGGCAATTCAGAATTGGTCTGTTTGCATCCAAACTCATCTCTAACTTAATTCAAACCATCAAAAGAAAATTTATAAGGAAAATACCTTTGGGCTACTTACTCCTTTTTCTTTTTCTTTTCTCTCTCTCTTTTTTTCTTTTCCATTGTGGTTTATTTCAGGATATTGAATGTATTTCCCTGTGCTATGCAGTAGGACCTTGTTGTTTATCTATTTTATATGTAGTAGTTTGTATTTGTTAATCCCAAACTCCTAATTTATTCCTCTCCCATCCCCTTTCCCCTTTGGTAACCATAAATTTGTTTTCTGTGTCTGTGAGTCTGCTTCTGTATTGTAAGTAAGTTCATTTGTATCATGTTTTAGATTCCACATATAAGTGATGTCATATGATGTTTGTCTTTCTCTGACTGACTTCCTTCACTTAGTATGATAATCTCTAGGTCCATCCATGTTGCAAATGGCATTATTTCATTCTTTTTTATGGCTGAGTGTTGTTTCATTATGTATATATCACATCATCTTTATCCATTCATCTGTTGGTGGACATTTAGGTTGCTTCCATGTCTTGGCTACTATGAATAGGGCTTTCTTTCTTTTCTTCATCACTCAGTCAGAGAATATAACCCCAGATACTCCCTTCCCTCCCTGCTTTACAGGGCACTGAAAGCTTTATGGAGCTATCTGAGCCAGAAGGGAGTCAATAGTGATGCCATCTGGGAGAAGATAAAGGATGTTGTTGTCAAAACCATCATCTCGTGAGTCACACTGCCACCCTGGGTGTGGGGTCTGCCGCTGAACCCTCTTTTTCTGGGGCCTCCAAACTGCTGTGCTGCAGACTTTTGACCATGCTGTGTTTCTATTTTTGAGGACAGGGAATAGAAAGAAGTGGATAGATTTAAATTCTGCCCTTCTACTGAACTTCATCCCCAGAAGCTGGCTCCAGGTCACAGACATCTCTTGAGAGCTTCTTTTTCAGGGTTGCTTCTGTCCATCTCTGGGCTACTCCTTTGGCAGGGCAGCTCTAGGTAGGGCCTCTGAGAGGAGCTGAGCTGAATACTTTCACCTCCCTGTGACCAGGTCAGAACCCTACGTAACCAGCCTGCTGAAGATGTATGTGCGGCGGCCCTACAGCTGCCACGAGCTCTTTGGTTTCGACATCATGCTGGATGAGAACCTCAAGCCCTGGGTCCTAGAAGTGAACATCTCCCCAAGGTAGGTGGTATTCTCAGAGCACTCTCAGTAGAACCTGTTGTATTCTTATGATCCTGTTTCTGCTCCAGTCTTGCTGACTTGGGGAAGACCTTTCCTTCACTAGAATTTTTTTTTCTTCATGGTCTTGTTTGTTTACCCATTCCCTTATTCTTTGCCATTATCTCAAGGTTCCCTGAGGATGGAGAGAGACTGTTAAAAGTTGCTCTTTTGAACTTGATTCCTACTGCATACTTTTCCCCTCTCAAACCAAGGTCATGGGCAGGATCCACCCTGAGTGAGGTTATTCACTATTTGTGGGCCAAGAAGACCCCCATGATGGTGCTCATGAGTTTGGATGTAAATGGGGCTAGCACTGAGTTGGACACGTGACTGGAAATAGGGTGCTTTTATTACTCTTTGCATCCTTTCCCTGAAGCCTCCACTCCAACTCCCCACTGGACATCAGCATCAAAGGCCAGATGATCCGTGACCTTCTGAACCTGGCAGGCTTTGTTCTGCCCAATGCAGAGGATGTCACTTTCAGCTCCAGCAGCTCCAGCAGCTCCACCACCAGGTCAGCCTCCTTGCTTGTCTGCGGCTCAGCTGTCAGCATGAGTGGCTCCGTTGTGACTCTGGGAAGGGATGGTGTCTGGGAGTTCCCTCCTGCTTGGTCTCCCTTGCTGCTCAGTCTGCCCCTGCAGTATACCCACTGACCACTGCCAATTCAGTGCTCTTTAAAGCATGTTTGGTTGATTACTTCCCTACTCAGGAGTCCCCTTAGGGCCTGGGGAATCAGCTTTAGATTTCTCAAGCAGACATTTGAGGCCCAGGCATTCCTTTCTTTACTCCTCTTCCCAGCTCCTGTGCTCTGACAAATTGAATCACTCATA
Source organism: Camelus dromedarius (assembly GCF_036321535.1). NCBI lineage: Eukaryota > Metazoa > Chordata > Mammalia > Artiodactyla > Camelidae > Camelus > Camelus dromedarius. The sequence goes on from NC_087439.1 coordinate 81,560,496, forward strand.
GAATCTCAAGGTTGGAAGGATCCTTAAGGATCCATTAATCCAGTCTCCTCCCTGAAGCGTTCGCTGCCTCTTATTGTTCCCCTATAGTGTCCCCTCCTCTGCTCATGAGGTTTCTTCCTTCTGAAATTCCACTTCAGCCAGGCCTCCCTGTTGTGACTTCACCCATCCTCCAAGACTACCTGAAGGCAGCATCTTCATGAAACCAGCTCAATGTGGTCGCTCTCCTCTACATCCCCATAGCACTCAGAACTGCTCTTGAGGAAAGGGAGCTAATATTTAGTCAGTACTTGCTATGTTTAAGGAAAAACCTATAGCTTATCCTCATAGCAGCCCCATGAAGTTGGTATTAGCATCCTCGGTTTACAGATGAGGAAATGGAAAATCAGTGGGATTAAGTAATTTATCCAAGGTCATTTAGCTACAAAGTTGTAGAGTTGGACTTCAAATCCTAATTTGTTGGTAACAAAACTTGCTTTCCCCACCATACCTTATGGACTTATATTTGGCTCTGTGCTATAGCTGTCATTTGACACTTGCCATTCTGTGAGCTCCTGGGAGGCAATCTTTTTTTCTCTCTCAGTAGTAATTATAGTAATGTGGATGACAAAACTGAGGTGCAGGGAGGTTAGGTAATTTGTCCAGAATGGGGTAGCCAGTAGGGCCAAGCTGGATATTTAGTAAGTGTTCACTAAATTAAACTGAACTGAAGTATACAGCAATTATTCCATGGTCCTCTTTTTTTTTTTTTTCACCATTTAAATGCAATTTAAAGAGTGTGCTTTGTACTCTTAGTTCTTCCACGGCACTTGAGTCTCAGATAGACTACTTGAGTGGAGTGCATTGCACTCAGATCTACTCGAGTAACAATCATCTGTCCATCCTTCTTTGTCTTCTTTTGAGAAAGCTGTCTTCCTGGGCTGGACCCTTTCTCCACATGTCCTCAGGATGTGAAGCTGCTGACCTTGCCCTTTGCCCCCTTTCCACCCCCTGCCTTAGCCTGCCCAGCTCCCTCAGGGACAGATGTCAAATGGCCCCCGAGTACTTCACTGCACAGAAGATGAAGAAAGCCTATTACCTAACCCAGAAAATTCCTGATCAGGTAGGAGACTGCCTTCACCCCAGTAGCAGCAGAAATATTCCCTGGTCAAACCTGGGCGACCCGAAGGCAAGCAGCTTTTTTTCCCTCTGGGGCAGGGCTTCCTATGATCCCCCGATGTGCAAGGATTTGTTGGCATGTATGTCACTCCAAGAGAAAGTTGATGGCCTTTATTATGCGTTCAGCAACCACTGCTCTTACCTAAATGCTGTACCAGCTCACCCTTCTTGTCAGAGCCATAGACCCTTTGGGTTTCTTTCCCTGAGGGGCACTGAGCCCTTGGAAGGCTTGATTTTCTCAGAGCAGATGAGGGAGCCAGATGGAAGAGGGGGAGACACAAGGCTATGGCCAAATCTGAGTTGCTGGATTCTGATCTTGACTTCATCCAACAAATCACTGAGTCTCTGTGCCCCCATGGCTCTTCTCACCCTGACCAAGAGTCTCTTAATTTCCCAGCTAAGCTCAGTAGGCTTGGGAATGGATGAGGCCCAGAGCTAGCCCATCAGGCTGCCTTGGTGGTCCTTTGAGAGTGAGTCATGGAGCCTTAGGACCCCAGAGCTGTACTCCTGGTCCCCCAGCTTCTTGACTCTCTGCCTCTGGCTTACACTCTCTGCCACCCTTTTCCTCCCTGTTCCTTGGGCCATAGGACTTCTATGCATCTGTGCTGGATGTCCTAACACCAGATGATGTTCGGGTTCTGGTCGAGATGGAGGATGAGTTTTCTCGCCGTGGACAATTTGAACGAATTTTTCCTTCTCGAATCTCTTCTCGCTATCTCCGCTTTTTTGAGCAGCCACGATATTTCAACATTCTCACCACTCAATGGGAACAGAAGTACCATGGCAACAAGCTCAAAGGTGATGTGTCCCCGCTGCCCACATGAAGCCATGTTTAATGAGAGATTAAATCCCAGTAGACCAAGAAATGGGCCTCTCTGGCAAGAAAAATAGACCAGTTGATTCCACTCTCTTAAGTCCCACCCTTGTTAATCTTGTCCTAGGAGTAGATCTGCTTCGGAGTTGGTGCTACAAAGGGTTCCACACAGGAGCCATCTCTGAATCTGCTCCAGTGGTGAGTGATGCTATTGGGGTGCAAGGGGACAGCTCCACCTCAGGCTTTTCCCTCTTCCACCTTAAGAATGCAGTGGAAGTTGGGTGTAGGTCCAGACCCTCTCACTTCTTCCCAAAGTCCTGCAGGCCTGTGTGTTTCATGACCCTTCCCTTTCAAGGAATAATTGCCTCCAGGATTCCCTAGATGCCTTTCTTTCAAGGATCAAAAGTACTTCGTAGACTCTTACAGTTGATAATGATCAATTATAGAAACTACATATGCATGCTGACCCAGACTGAGGGCATGCACTCTAAATAAAAATAGAAGCGGTGTGAGGTAGTGAAAACAAAAAAGAAAGAAAGAAAGAAAGAAAGAAAAAGAAAGAAAAGAAGTACTTTATAGCCTCAACTTCTTGTCTGGATCATGAGAGAACCAAGATTTTTCCCCATATAGGCCCATGCCTGCAGGGTAGGGAAGCGATGAGCCCTTTGTTCCTGCAGGGGTAGAGCTGGGAAAGTGTCTTAAGACCCAAACACTCTCCCCTGACCTCTGCCTAGCCCTTTTGGCCTCATTATTTCCTTTGCTTTTAGTGGTCTCTCCCAACATCAATTCTGACTGTCCCAAAGGGCAATGTGACACTCAGTGCTTTCTCCAAATCAGAGACTGGCAAGCTGGGGTGAGTGCTGCCCGGGAAAGGGAAGGGTGTTGGGTGTGAGTTCAGGGAGTTTTCTTCCTTCCTCTCTTCCCAGACTATGATGAGATCAGCATTCTTCAGTTAGGGGTTGGTGGGAATATCAGATTATGGAGCCACGATATCCTCTTCCTGGTGCCCAGTGAAGCTGAGCTGGAGCACAAAATCATCCACAGAAGCAGGCACTTTCAGTTGTACTGACATGAATGTTGTAAACGCCTAGTCTAGACTCTGAAGGTAGCAGATTGTGGGTTAAAGTCTCAGCTATGCAGTCTCAGTCCTTTCTCTCCCAACCTGTTCCCTTCAGAAAACATGGCTCCTCCGAGGGAAACATACCACTCTCTGAAGATGGGACCATGCCCAAGCCCAAGAAGATCCAAGCTGGCGTTTCCCTTTTCTCCAGGAAACCCAATTCCTCAAAGAACAGTGAGGACACCGGCAAAGAGCCTGGCCTTTCCACCCAGATGTTACCTGTGATCAAGTACTCTGGGCAGACTTCGAGACTCTCTGCTTCCCCCACCTCCCAGTCAACTGGTGACTCCCTCCTGGCTGCTGTGAGCCCATGACTGGCCTCTCTCCCCTAACCTGCCCAGGCGCACCAGCATTAGCTACCTCATGGGAACCGGCCAGCCGGCCAGCCTGAGCCCCCACCCCCTCCACCTTGCCCCTCTTCAGAGTATCTTTTGAAGTGGTTGAATTGTAGAAATGGGTATCTGGTGGGCTGGAGGGGTGGTGGGGACGGGGAGAAGGTGAGGAAGGTTCACTGGCTGACACCTCATATCTCAGCAGAGAAGCCAATGATGGCCACTCAGCCTTATAAAGCAGGGTTTGGTTTCTACCTTCAGAGAGCCATGTGTGGTTTGTTTTAGGCCTTGGTGCAGTGATTGAGTTACAGCTCAAGAGGAGAAAACATATTGAACATATTTGGGCCTGAAGTCCCTTGCTCTGTAATGACTCTGAAAGTCATTATTTCCTAAGGTTTCCTCGTCCCTCCTCCCCAACCCCCTGTCCTGAGGAGCCACTTTCAGGAACCTTCAGACCTCCTCAGTAGATAGGCAGCGGCCATGGCATGCTGAACCGATCTCCTGTCATCCTAGTCTTGGGGGAATCACCACCTCCAGATCATTTGTGCTTCATATACTCACCCAGCCAATAGCGCTAGATCTTCCTACTCTGACCTTACATCACTCCTTGTTCAACCTTCTGGACTGCTCTCTCATGGATGTTACCTCTTCAGCTCTTGGCTTTCTGTGAGATGAGAGTTTCTGTGAACTTTGTGAATTTCCCATGGCCTTAGTAAAGGAGCCCAGATAATCCCAATTGCTGTTGCCTTTGTCCATATTTCAGAGGGTGCAATCCAAGAGGAGGGTAGAAGGAGCTGTGGTTTGCCCTGATTTCCCGATTTCCCAGGTTGCTAGGGCAGACTAGTGGCCTGGCAGGTGGGTTTTAGGAGTAGTCACTGCTGTGGAATGGGCTTCCAGTCAGGCTCTGGACTAAACTCTTGTGCTCTGAACTGGATCTGCCTCCGTCCCCAAGATTCAGTAAACAGTGAGTTTTCAATTAATGCTGACCCCCACTGCGTGAACTGTACGTACGGAGATCTCACAGGACACGCACAGCTTAACCAGAACCTCTACTTCTCTCGTGGGCTAGAGTGGAGCCCCGGGGGAAGCCCAGGTGAGAGAGTTTAGATCAGAAAGGTTGTTTTCTCTTGGGATATGATCCTTCTTAACTGGACACTTCCTGGTTGTCCCTCGCCCCCCTCCCCAGACCTACAGTCCCTTTACTTCATTTTTTAGCAGTGGGGCCCAACACAAGCCAACTGGTCCCCTAATTCTGACACTCAAATTTTCTCTTTTGCGTATCAGGCAGGAAGCTCTGCTCATGGTCTCATCCTGGGGTTTCTCTGCCTTCATTTTTGAGCTTTGCAGAGATGGAAATTACATTGCTTCATGGCTCCAGGATTTCTGTGGTGAGTTGGGATGGAGCTCTGGAAAAATCACTGAGAGGCCTGACTGGGTTCAAGGCCGCACAGTTAATGTATGAAGGTCATGTTGACAGTTGTGAAGAAAGCTTGATGGCACAAAGTCCAGGGACATTGCTGCTCAGTGGTAAGAACTTCAAAGTTAGGCCCGCAAGAGAGGTCCTGGACAGTCCTGTTAAAGCTCTTCTGATAGAGTTGAAGCCAGCTCCCTCTTGCCCTATGTGGGTGCAATATTTTAGTGCAAATATTAAAACAAACTTTGTGACAAGGTAATAAGCAGCCTTCCTAAGAAAACTAGCCACCTGCTTAAGCAGTTTTGTTGTGGCTGATCCTCTGGTGCCAGGGGTTAGGTGTGGAGGCCTGACTGAGCTGTGCTACTCCCTGGCAACCAGCTTCAATTCTTTGCCTTCTGAGAATCCCCAGATGGTACAAACAATCCATTTCCATTCCCATAACTGCAGAGGGACCAGCATTGTAGCACGATGGGAAGCAGGGCAGTGGGCAGCAAGGAAGGGCTTCTGAAATTAAATGAGTGATGAAAATAGAATATTCTTAGTAGATTAAAACATGTTTGCACATACTTATAATTTAAAATTTTCATCACCTTTGTGTATCTAATAGGTGTGAGTGTGTTGCTGGGTAGGAGAAAGGAATGAGGTGTGTGTATCATACTTCCCTTTCAACCTTGAAAGAAAGTTAAATCTTGCTTATTCAGCATCCGGCATAATACACTTAGCAATGAATACCTGCAATATAAGGTATTTGGCTAAATAAGGAATTTGGGGGAAGCAATGAGATTTGGGGGAAAGTTTAAATTTGAGGGTATAGTAGAGTAAATGTTTGTCAGAACATGTCAGTTTTTACCTAACTTGGTAATATACCCAGTCCCTGTTTGGAGAAAGGGGAGTGAGTGCTCCTGAGTCAAGGAATGAAGTATACAGGGTATTTCTGAGACAGTGGAGTAAGGATTTGGGATATTGGGGCAAGGACAGTGGTCATTGTTTATTCACTTCAAATTCACTCAAGGTTGATCAGAAACTAAGGAGCTTAGAATGAATACTTAATCAAGAGGTGGCATGGCGATAGGAAAAGAACATAGACCTTGGAGTCTGACCTTGGGTACAGACCTCAATTCTGCTGTGTAGACTTGGGCATGTCATCTAAGTTTTTAAATAATGAGAACTTAATACCTACATTGCAAGGTTGTGAAAATTAAGCAAAACATAGTAAAAGCACCTAGAACGTAGAGAGGACTTAATACACGGTTTTTCCTTTCTCCATTTTCTATCCAAATCCAGTTCTTTGGGTAGGGAAAGGCAGGCAAGAAGTGTAAAACCCTTTCCACGAGGGAATGAAGCAGCTGTAGAAACATTACAGAAGTGAAGAAGGCCAGAACAGGGCCTTCACCCCTACCTTCACCCCAGTGCACACAGAAACCCTATCACCATTATTGAGTCTACTGTTTCACTCTTTGTGGAGGATTTATTTCTTTGGTTAAATATTTCACAGACAGAAAGCAAAGTAAAAGTATGCGAATTGGGGTTCTTCAGTCCTATTCTGCAAGAAGTTTTGATAAGAAAGGGAGAGCAGGGGAGTACCAGGTGCATGGGGGCTGGAGATGAGGAGCAGGTACAGAAAAGAGAGACCTTGAACTGGAGCCAAAAAGGCACCGACGAAACAGCTGTGCCAATGGACACTTGTTACAGGTATGTTCTTATGACTTTAGGCTATTTAGTTGAGGGTGATTGTCCCTCCTGTCACCCTAGCGAACTTGGCCTTTTAAATCCCCCTTTGGCAGTATGCACCCTCGTTAATGTCAGGCTCCTTTGACTTGACTGTTGATCAGCCTTGGAGCATTGAGAGCTGAAGCAGCCTCATGTTGTTCTTGGCAGATTTCTCAGAGGTAGAATATACATGAAGGATCAATAGCAGGGTCAGCGTTTACCAAAACCCATTTGTGCCTTAATTTTTATAATGGACTGAGTAAGACACATGGAATGCTAAGGACTGTCATGGAGAAATTAACACAGTTTTGAAAAAATAATGTCTAAGTTTCAACTAGTAAAGTGGGGAGACCAAAGCCTACTTCGTAGGGTGGTTACGAGGGTTCAGTGAGGGGTGGGGGAGGGGGGTGTCCATAAAGCACCTAGCAAAGTGCCTGATACATATATAGTGCAGATTTTACATAGATTCTAAAACAGAAAAAACCCAAAACAGTAACATCACCAAAAACATTTTCATAAAGTAACAATAACATGCTATGTAACAGCATGTTACTATTACAGGGGTATTATGAGACTATTACAATAGCATGTTGCTGTTACAAAACAGTGATAAAATACACTTTGATTCTGAACATGGAACAGCAAACTAGGTAATTTAGTCAAGATAATTAGAAAGATTGGAGCCCTTAACATTAGTTGTCAGGGAAGTGCAATTAAAACTATAATTATGCAGGCTGAGGAGCCAATGGGGTAAAGCTACCATCTGTGGGGTTATGACTGAACCTCTAAATAAGAATCCCACAAAGGCAGAACCATAAGGGCAAGTGTGGCTAAGCCTCCTTTGGCTGACCCCACAGTTCCTGCTAGATTCAGGCAGCCCTCCCTCCGCCATGAGGCCTGAGCAGAGAGCCTCTAGTCCAGATGGAGGAGGCTGCTCCCTCGCATGTCACATTCCTGGGGAACCTGGTGCTAAACCATTCGTAGACAATCTGCTTCTGGGTCAAGTTTGCTGTGTCATGGAACAGCTCCCTCACAGATCTATCAAAAGTCAGCCCTCAACATAAAGAGTTTGGGAAAAAATTAAAAGGCTAAATTAAAAAAAAAAACAAACCCAAAAAACAAAAGGAAAAGGAAAACTACGAGGAGACACCACTTACACAGTAGACTAGTTCAAATAACTGAAAATATCAAGTGTCTGAGAATGTGGCGTACATACATTGCTGGTGGGAATGCAAAGTGGTACATTGGAAAACAGCTTGGTAGTTTCTTACAAAGTGAAACACACTCAGCATATGACCCAGCAATTCACTCCTGCTTGCAAATGTTCACAGCAGCTTTATTTGTAATAGCAAAAACTTGGAAACAACCCCAGTATTCAGCAACTGGTGAATGAATAAACCAATTGTGATACGTCTGTTCAATACTACTTAGATATAAAAAAAGAATGAACTGACACAGGCAACAACATGGATGAATCTCAAAAGCATTATGCTAAGTGAAAGAAGCCAGAAACAAAAGACTACATACTTTATGATTCCATTTATATAACATTCTAGGAAAGGCAAACTAGTGACAGAAAGCATGTTAGTGGTGGCCAGAGACTATAGATGGTGGAGGGGAGTGGCTGTTGAGGGGCACATTGGAAATATTCTATATCTTGATTGTGATGGTGGTTATATGATTGTACATTTGTTGAAACTCTGAATTATACACTTGAGATGGATGAATTTTATTGGAAGTAAAGCTGGCTTTAAAAAGGCCAACAAGATAGCATTTCATGATGCATATGCAAGTTAAAACCACAATGAAATAACTCTAGAATAGTTAACATTTAAAAGGCAGCCAAGACCAAATGTTGGAGAGGATGTACAACAATTGGGGCTTTCATATATAATTGTTGTGAGTGTAAAATGGTACAATCACTGTGGAAGTTTCTTATAAGTTAACACATATTTACCTGTGACTCAGCAATTCCACTTCTAGATATTCTCTCCTGGGCTTGATCAAATCATATGTCCCGCCAATTGTGTATTGTAGCTTTTTAATAATAACAAAAAATTGGAAACAACTCAAATGTTCTGAACAGAAAATCAGATGAACTATGGTTTGGAATGCTAGGCAATAAAAAGAAGCAGACCCACTGATTTATGTGACATGAATGAATCTCAAAAATGTGTTGAGTGTAAGAGGGCAGACACAAAAGAATATATATTGTATAGTTCTATTTATGTGGAATTCAAGAACAGAGGACACTACCCTATGGGGATTAAAGTCAGAACAATGGTTCCCTGTGGGAGTTAATGGTATAGTAAGAAAAGGGGCACAAGGGAACTTTCTTGAGTTATGGTAATGCTCTATTCTTGATTGGGATGTTGTAGATAATACACTAGTTAAAACTCATCAAATTGTTCCCTTAATACCTATGCATTAAAGATAGCAATTGTTTAAAATAGAGGTGAAATTGAGGTAACATAAAATTAGCCATTTTAAAGTGACAACTGAGTGGTATTTAGTATATTCACAGTGTTGTGCAACCACCACCTCTATCTAGTTTCAAAACATTTTCATTAACCTAAAAGGATACCAGGGCCCTACTTTCCTACCCCCAGCCCCTGCTTTTGTTTTTCTGTTTCTATGGATTTACCTATTGTGGATATTTCATATCAGTGGAATCATACAGTATGTGATCTCTTGGTGTCTGACTTCTTTCACTTAGCATGTTTTCAAGGTTCATCCACTTTGCAGTATTTATCAGCACTTTATTCCTTTTTATGGCTGAATAATATTACGTTGTATGTATTTACCACAGTTTATCCATTGATCCACTGATGAGTATTTGGGCTATTTCTGTGTTTTGGCTATTGTGAATAGTGCTGTTGTGAACATGATTTTGAGTATGTGTTCATGTTGTATATATGTTTTTGAGTACCTGTTTTCAGTTCTTTTGGATATTCTATTAATTTGCTAGGGCTGTTGTAACAAAGCATCACAATTGGATGGCTTAGAGCAATAGAAATTTATTGTCTCAGTTCTGGAGATTAGAAACCTGAGATCAAGGTGTCAGCAGGGTTTGTTCCTTCTGAGGACTATGAGGGCGAATCTGTTCCATGCCTCTCTCCTAGTTTCTGGTGGTTTGCTGGCAATCTTTGGTATTTCTTGGCTTGTAGACTCATCACCCTGATTTCTGCCCTCATATTCGCACGGCATGTTCCCATGTCCATATCTGTGTCCAAATTTCCCCTTTTCGTGAGAATTCCAGTCATACTGGAATAGGGGCCCACCCTACTCCAGTATGACCTCATCTTAACTAATTACATCTCTGCGCTCTTCCCTAAAAAGGTCACAGTATGATCAGTACTTCAACATAGTATTTGGGGGCACACAGTTCAACCCATCGCAAGCATATACCTAGGAGTGGAGTTCCTAGGTCAGATCAGCTACTGATAATGCTATGTTAATGATGTTATCAGTCTGAGTTTGCAGCTCTCTGGAATAATTATGATAGCCATTGAAGTATATGGTATATTTAGTGTTTGTAGTTCCCTGATGCCTAAATCTGGGAGATTATTTTTCCCCAAAGGTAGCTGCAACACACATGCAATTCTACAACTGACCGTGCCACTCTTTCATCAGGATGTGGAGTCTAATTTCCTTCGCCTTGAATCTGGGGGAGCACACGACAGCTCTGACTGAAAGAGTGTAGCATCACTTTTGAAGCTGGGTCATAAAAGATCATGCAGCTTCTGCCTTATTCTTTGGAACCTTCATGCTTGCAGCCCTGAGCTGCCACATGGTAAATCCTACCCTGCGGCTGCCATGCTATGAGGAAGCCAAGCCACAAGGAAAGGCCATGTGAGGACACTCTGGGCAACAATCCTTGTCTCTGAGTCATCAGGCACTTCCAGATTCTTCCAACCCATGGCCTTTGTGTCTTCCAAGCTGAGGTCTCAGACATAGAACAAAAACAAGTCATTCCCACTATGCCCACTCCAAATTCCTGATCCCCAGCCTCCATACCCATAATAAAATGATTGTTGTTTTAAGTTGCTACATATTTGGGCAGTTTGTCATGCAGCAATAGCGAAAGTCTAACATAAATTTTTGGTTTTACTGTATAGTACTAGAATGTTAGAACACTTTAGCTCCATTTACCCCTTCCTGTCTTTTGCATTATTATTGTGATATTGTGATTTATAAGAAATACACATTTGGTCATTCAGATGACCAAAATATATTTCTCATATACATTTGGTCTTCATCCATGGTTCTGGACTCACAGGTCCCAAGCCTCTTGGAATGTCCTGAGTGATAAGAGCAATAGGAGAATCTTTTGTTATAGTATTTGGTCTCTTGTCCACAGTTCCTGAAAATGCTTTAGAGCCATAAAGGTGAAATGCTTGTCTTGCTAGTCATAACAAGCTCCTTTCCACCACAACTATTTATGTTAGTTAGGTGGCTTTTGGAAAGCACCTAAGGATGAGGGCTGGTTGAAAGGGGAACCAATCATGCGTAGAGGTTGGAACTTTCAGTTCCACCACCTGATTTCCAAGGAGGGGCTGGATGTTGAATCAATCACTGATGGCCAATGATTTAGTCAACCATGCCTATGTAATGAAGCCTCCATAAAAACCCAAAAGGAGGGCTTTCAGAGAGTTTCCAGGTTGGGGACCAGAATGCTTCCATGTGCCACCATGCCAGGGCCAAAGTCCATGGATATAGAAACTCCTTTGTTCCAGCTGGCCCCTTCATCTGTTGATTTGTATCCTTTAATATCCTTTCTAATAAACCAGTAATCTAATGAGCAAATGGGTTTTCTGAGTCTGTGAATCACTAACAAATTAATTAAACCTCAAAAGAGGGTCATGGGAACCTCTGATTTATAGCCAGTTGGTCAGAAGTACAAATAACTTGGATTTGTGACTGGCATCTGAAGTCCAAGGAGGGGGTCATTGAGAACCTCCAATCTAACTGGTTGGTCAGAAGCACAGATAACAACCTGGGCTTGTGGTTAGCATCTGGAGTGGGACTGAGCCCCTAACCTGTGGACTCTGATATTCTCTCCAAGTGGATAGATAGAATTGAGTTGGAGGACACACAGCTAGTGTGGGAACATTGCTTGTTGAAACACCCACTGCCCCACCCCCTACTATTGGAATTGCGTGAGCAGAACCTCTTAATTACTGATGTACATTTTAATTCTTCATATATTGCAAGGCTGCTGAAAGCAACATTCTGTTTTGGGTAGGCTTTTCTCCTTAAATTTTCAGTCTCCCATGCTTGAAGAGTTTAACTAAGGCAGGTGCCTTTCTCTGGGTATCACAGAGCACAGCCATTAAGAACTATACACCTTCACTGATGCCAGAAGGTCTCCCCCAGACCTCAAGAAAAGCAGGAGAGAAACCAAATGCTTTGTATGTTTTTCAACAAAATAATTGATACTTACTGGTTCTGCTAATTTTAGGAGGAAATTGTCTTGCTTTGACATCGGTCTACACTGCACAGTCTTTAAAGGGAAGAAAAGTAATTTATCCAGAGTGAGAATCTTAATTTTACAGGTCAACCAGTAGAGGAACCAGATCAGCAACCATGCTGTCATGCTCCTGGGTGGAAATATTGTAAATAAAACAGGAACTGGTGGTTCTTCCTTCGCTATCTCCCAGAAGCAGGGTGCCCACCCACTCTGCACCTGTGGACTATGGATGAAACTCAGGGTTGGATGAGACTACCAAACTAAGACTCAGAACCTTACTAGAAGAAAAGGATTCAGGCTCCTTGGGAGAAGAAGTAGGATTTTCCTGAGGAAGAGAAGGTAGAGTTTCTCTAGTTTGAGATCTGAAGAAGAGGATGAAAGAGGGACAATAAAACCAAAGTATCAGAGAACCTGGTTAGAAGCATCTTGAAGCACAGAGTCTGGAAGGTCTAGGCCACCAGCTGCCTCCCTTCATGCAACCTGAAGAAGAAGTGAGACTTGACATGTTTGATTCTCCTACATAGTTATTCCCCTCTGGAAATATCTTTACATTTTGCCAAAGGAAGATGTGCTGTTTGGTATGTTGGTCCTGTGAACACTAAGGAGGCTGAGTGGCATGAGATAGAAGGGTCTGTTGTTCCCATCTCCTCCTGGCCTCCAGTGAAGATGAAGGGTCACCCTTGGGTGGACTGTAACTCTGAGCTCCAGGTGGTCATTGCAGTATCAGAGGATGACCTAGAGGCAGCTACTGAAAGCTACATGGCACCAAAGGAATGTTCTAGAGCGAAATGGAAGATCAAATCTTCTGCTGAATCCTGTAATTTAAAGATTGTTGCTCCCAGATAGGAGACAGGGGCATCCAGCAAATTCCTGAGCTATTTAATAAATGATTTTGGAATAATTAGATATTATTTAATTAAATGATGCTAGAATAATTAGATAAGTTAAGACTCTAGGTCACACCAAAACCAAAAATTAATTCCAGGTAGATTGAATTTCTAACTGTGGGAAAAAAAAATGTAGCAGGTAAAAAATGATACTATTGAATACAAGGTAAAATATAGGAGGGATTTTTCCCCCTAATAATCTTGGGGTAGCCCCAAGCAAGATATGAAACCCAGAATTCATAAAAGGGAAAAATTCCAGATTGGACCACACAGAAATTAACAAAAGATACTCTAAATACAGCCAAGATATAGGGAACAGATGACAAGGAGAAAATACTTAAAGTGTACATAACAGACAAAGATTACTCTCTCTAGATAGAAAAAGAATACCAGCAAACCAATAAGAAAAGACAAAAAAATCCAATAGAAAAAAGATCAAAGGACATGAGTAAAGACTTCATAGAATAAATAAAAAGTCAATAAACACATTAAAAAAAAAAACCAACCCTGAGCCTTTATAATATTTAAAGGAATTCACATTAAAGTATCAACATGGTTTTTTTCACCTACAGGTGAAAAAAGGCTTATATAAATATAGAACAAGATTTGAAAGAATATGCACTAAATTATGAACAGTGCTTCATTTTGAAGGAGTATAATTGGGGAAGCAAATCAATAGTCTTTAATTTTGTTACTTTATGTAATTTTTCAAGTGGTGGGATTATGGGTGATTTTTACTTTGAGGATGTTATCCTGTATAATTTAATTCCTTGAAAAGACATGCAAGCATAAATTCTTTTATTTTCAGAAGGTTTGGAAAGTTTTTGTTTATTTGTTTTAATTTTCAAAATTACAAAAATGAGGGGGGAGGGTGCATAGCTCAGTGATAAGAGTGCATGCTTAGCATGCACAAGCTCCCGGGTTCAATCCCCAGTACTTCCATTTAAATAAAGAAGTAAATACATGAATAAATACATAAAAAAATAAACCAAAACAAACAAACAAACCACAAAAATATATGAGTTAAGTAAAAGAATCAGATCAGTTTTTACCTGTTCTCACACCTTAAACCAATTTTTATTCACACTGTTTGTCCTTCTACTTAATTCATGGATATCTTCAGTTATACATTTTCCCCAACATACTTCTTTCTAGATATCCTCTTTCTCCTGAAAATAGAAAAGAAAAGAAAAAAAGAAGGAAAGAAAGGAAAAATAAAGTATTATAGGTATATAAGAATTTAATTATTTTAATCATTATTATTGCTTTCAATAAAGTTTCTGGCCCTGGGTGAGGACCCAAGTGATCAAATCAATAGATAGCAAGACATCACTTTGGGAAACAAGTTTTCTGAAATGTCAAAAGAAAATGTTCTTGCTATGTGACTTTTGAATAAGCCAGTTGATAAAAACAAGATATTACACAATTCCAAGAGTCCAAAAGAGCATGCTGTGAAGTTGTGTCCCTGCCACCTTTGTCCCTGAGGCCAATACTATTATGTGTTTCTTGTGTATCCTTCCAGAATTATTCTATGCATGTGTAAGCACTGGCATATTTATATGGTAGCCTACCATACCACTGTTTTGCATCTTGCTTTTTTAATTAAAAAAATATATCTTGGAAATTGTTATATATCAGTACATCTAGAGCTGTATCATTGTTTTTTAAAGCTGCAAATGATTCCAGTGCATGGATTTACTATAATTTATCTCATTAGTCCCCTACTGATTGGTTTAAGTTGTTTCCAATATTTTCTTTTAATGCTGTAGTAAATATCCTCGTATATTTGTGATGTTGCAAATGTGGAAGTATATTCATAGGAAAAAATCCCTACAAATAGGACTACTGGTTCAAAAGTAAGTGCACTTTCAGCAAAGGAAACTATAAGCAAAACAAAAAGACAACATGTGGAATGGGAGAAAATATTTGCAAATTGTGCAACTGACAGGGGCTTAACTTCCAGAATATACAAACAGCTCATACAACTCAACAGTAACAACAAAAAAATCAAACAACCCAATCAAAAAATGAGCAGAAGACCTAAACAGACATTTCTCCAGTGAAGACATACAGATGGCCAATAGACACACAAAAAGATGCTCAATATTGCTAATTATCAGAGAAAGGCAAATCAAAACTACAATAAGGTATCACCTCACGCCAGTCAGAATGGCCATCATTAAAAAGTCCATAAATAATAAATGCTGGAAAGGGTGTAGAGAAGAGGGAAACCCTTCCACACTTCTGCTGGGAATGTAATTTGGTGCAGCCACTATGGAAAACAGTATGGAGATTCCTTAAAAAACTATAAATATAGTTACCATATGATCCAGTAATTCCACACCTGGGCATATATTTGGAGAAAACTCCAATTTGAAAAGATATACACACCCCAATATTCCTAGAAACATTATTTATAATAGCAAAAACATGGAAGCAACCTAGATATCCATTGACAGATGGTTGGATAAAGATGTGGTATATATATATATATACAATGGAATACTACTCAGCCATAAAAAGAATGAAATACTGCCATTTGCAACAATGTGGATAGACCTAGAGATTAGGATACTAAGTGCGGTAAGAGAGAGAAAGACAAATATCATATGACATCAATTATATGTGGAATCTTAAAAAATGACACAAATGAACTTATTTACAAAACAGAGACTCACAGACAAGGAAAAGAAACTTAAGGTTACCAAAGGAGGAGTCGGTGGGGAGGGAAAAATTAGGAGTTGGGGTCAGCAGATACAAACTACTATGTATAGATAAACAACAAAGTCCTACTGTATAGCACAGGGAACTATATTCAATAGCTTGTAGCAACCTATAATGAAAAAAAATATATATATATATCTGAATCACTATACTGTAAGCCAGAAACTAACAAAACATTAAAAATAAACTATATTTCAGTAAAAAAGTAAGTGCACTTCTAATTTTGAAAGTTCTGTAGCAATTTGCACTCCTTTGAATCTTGATTGAGAGTTTGTTTCCCTACATTCCAAATACATAATGATACCAAGCTTTTGATCTTTGTCAATCTTAAAGGTGAAAAATGGTTTCTTCTGATTTGTCTTTCTTATTATAATAAAGTTGAACATTTTTGCATGTGTTAAAGAGCCATTTATAGTTCCTCTCCTATGAATTATCCATTAATGATGTTTTAGTTTTTATTTCATTTCTTTATTTGCTTTTAAACTTTCATTCAAATTATAAAAATAATTTTTGCTATTTAAAGATTCTCTTTTTAGGTAAGAAAAAAAATCAAGCTACATGGTGTTTATGAGACATACTTCTAAAACAAAATAATCTAGAATGATAGAAAAATAGAGGGATAAATAAAAGATACATCAAACAAATGCATAAAAAATAAAGCAGGAGTAACAACATTAAAGTCAAACAAACCAAATTCAAAGCAATTTAATATTTCAAATGTATAAAAGGTGATACCCATCAAGAATCTATAATAGTTATGAACCTTTATGAACCTAATAACAGATCTTCAACATATAAAACAAAAGCTATTGAAAATACAACAAGAAAAATAGACAAATCCACAAAGCCATATTATTAAAAATCCAGAAATTAACAAACAAGTAGACAAAAATAAGTAAGGCTACAGAGGATTAAAATAAAATAAAATAAAAACACCTTTGTGCACAACTCAGGTTAAAATGGAAATTACAAACTATTGGGAAATGAATGATAGTGAGAAAAATTGTGTACTGAATCTTGCTGGATATGGCCAACATAGTATCATGTGAAAATGTATACCATTAAGTCCATTTATTAGGAAATAAGAAAATTTCATTAAGCAGTCATTTTTTAAGAAAGGTTAAACTATATCAAGAAAATGAACCCAGATAGGGAAAAAAAAATTAAAAGATAAAAGCATAAATTGGATTTCCACTTCTGTTAATATTGAACTCAATTCTCTCTTGAAGAATAACATGAAAAAGCTGAATAAAATATAACCAGCATTTACTTGAAGGCATCAGCATCAGAGAACAAACAAGATAATTACCAGGAGAACCAGGAGAAGACAAAAATCCAGAGGTAAGTTAGGCAATTGGGTACCATTTTCCAATTAGTAGTATTTTCCATTTTCAGAAGAGGAAGCTGAGGAGCTGAGTGGTTTAGTCTTAAAGGGCTGTGTGAAGAATAGCTGGAGTCCATAGTCTTTTATACCAAAATTTTGGATTGGGAACCAAAAGGATTAAGGACTGAAAATAGACTAGTCTCCTAAAGGACTGCAGTTCGGCTTCAAGGCATCTCGTTCCCTGAAGCTGAATTATGGTGATCTTATTTTGCTTGTGCCTTTAGGCAGCTGTCAAACAAAAGTAAATCTTCTTTGAGGAAAATGAAATCATCCTAAGCTTCAAATTGGTTCCACCAGAAACTTAAAGAATACATTTTCTGGTACACAATCAAAAGAAACCACGCTCAGGAAGAAACATGGCAACATGCACAAAAACCACCAGAACTAATGAACAATAGAAACTGTCCTACATGGGTTTTATATACTGGAGTTATTGGTCGTAATCCTTAAAACAACTATGCTTACAAAAGTAAAGGGTATAATAAAAAATAAAATTAAGAATTTTGGCATAAAACTGGAAATACAAAAAAGGACATACATTAAAAAAACTAATCAAAATTGAAAACTGAAAAATATAACAATAGAAATTAAAAATTCAATGGATAGATTTTTAAAAAATTGGACTACAGTCGGTTACAATGTGTCAATTTCTTGTGTACAGCACAATGTCCCAGTCATGCATATACACACATATATTCGTTTTCATATTCTTTTTCTCAATAGATTTAACAGCAGATTAGACACAGCTGAATAGAGAATTAATCAGCTAGAAGAAACAAAATGACAAAAGAACACAGAGAGGGTAAGAGACAGGAAGGGTACAGTCAGAATGTCCAATATATATGTATATATAAAATTTATATATATACAAAATTTGAAGTCCCAGAGGGAGAAGAGAAAAAGAAAAAGGGCAGAAGAAATGTTTGAATGTCTGAAAACCTCCCAAAACTAATGAAAGATATTCAGTCACAGAGTCAAGTAACCCTGTGACCCTTAAAAGGATAAATTAAAAGAAATCCATACCTAGCCGCATCAGGTGTTGGTCTCATTGTTGTTGTCCCCCCTCTGAACTTAATATGCCCTTTCCCCTCCTTCCGCTGCCTGTAAATAAACAATTCTTCAAAAGCTCTTAGAACAACCTTTATCATCCTGCAGGTTCCATTGCTAATGGGTTAATCTTTGACCCTGTGTTGATTTTACATTTGTATGAGTCATGTTTTTAACTTTGAAAATTGTATTTTGAATATACATGTATGAAACAAAGAATTCATGAAATAGCACTTACTCTTCTTGCAATATTTTCTGTACTATGTTATTCTTATCCATCTTATTAAAAAAAAATAGTTTTGTTCACGTTCATTAAATCTGGTCTCAACCTGCAGTTTGAGAAATCTTGCCTTAGCTGACCTGGGAGTGTGCGGATGGTGGGGAGGGAGAGGGGTAGAATTGCATTCAAACAAACAAACAAACAAAAAACCCCGAATATTTACATTTGTTTGTTTTTTGTTTGGCTTCCTCCCTCCAGGAATCATGACACATGGATTTTGGACACATGACCGGATTTTGGTTTTGCGGGTTTTTGCTCTTTCCTCGCTCAGCGATCACACTCTGGGATCACCACCGGGGGCTATTAGGAAAAGCCAGCCGCCAGTTTAATCTCTACAGCCGGTTCTCAGTCCCTCCAGGAAGAGAGGACAGCTGAGACGCTGGCGCTCTGGGTAGGGAACCCCAGGTCAGGCGAGGCGGGTCTCACTGGGTGGGGCCTCCGGGTCTTGGAAGCCTCCCGGGCCACGGAGAACCTTGCCAGCACTCCCGCACGGACTTGGGACCAAGCGAACATCAAGTTCTCCTCGAGAGTTCGCGGAAGTGCGAGGTGGGGATTTGCGGAAGAGGCGGCCATCATCAGAGCTCTGTGGGTCTCCTAAGCCCCTCTGTGCATTTTCTGCTTTGGCGTTGTCCGACCCCTTCCCGAGCCAGGAGGCTTACAGTTGGAAAATGTGGCTTCCGTGAGTTCGTTAGATCCTATTTGGAGGGACTGAAGACCGCGAGGGAAAGTGAGCAATAAAGGGCCTGGTCAGCCTTCGCCCGGCCCACCCTGGGCTACCGGTGCCCTTAAACCCGCCCCTACCGATCCGTATTTGAGCAAGTTCCAGGCTCTCTGCACTCTCGATCCAAAGACGCGGCGGCACAGACCATGAATAGTATGCGTGCGCTAGGCTGTGCGAGGCTGCGGTGGGCGCTGCTGGGGAGGAGGGTGGCCCTCCCTGGCCTCGGCCCACACGGAGCCAGAGCCAAGGCCGCGATCCCTGCCGCCCTTCCGGCGGCCCAGGCAGCGGAGGCTCCTGGAACCGGGCCTGGCAACCGAAGACTGCGGAGCCTGGAGGAGCTTTCAGGGCCAGGGCATCTGCGCCTCTTATTCCAGCTGTTCGTGCGAGGCTACGTTCTGCAAATGCATCAGCTCCAGGTAACCGAGCGGGGGGGTGGGGGTGGGGCTCACAACCAGGGGATACAGTGAGCAACTGGACAGAGAAGCTGGGGATGGGGAGACATTGGACAAAAAGTGAAGGACCCGGGCACTTAACTCGGGACCAACTGGGGCTGTGGTCATACACTGGAAATCTGTGGGTCATGAACTGAAATGATCCCGTCGAGGAGTGATATGAAGCAGGAGGGCACCGGGCAGGAGGTGATTTGGGAGGCTAGGTTTAAAGTGGACAGAGTTAGAGAGAGGAAGGAACTGTCTTGGTGAAAGAATGACAGATGCAAGTGCATAAGCTGTCAGATGGTATAGAACCACTATTTATCTCTGTGGTGATATTGACTATCACAGACTTCTTCCAAAGGTAAAGGCTTCTGGAAGATTACAGAGGTTTAGCAATTTGCAGGATAAATTTCCCCTTAGAAAAAAGATGTCATTTCTCAGGGAGTGAAAGCCAAATCATAGACATTAAAGAAAAGGTGCATTTTGTTATTAAGAAATCAATGTCCCATAAGAAGGGTTTATCCAGTAGAACACCAGTATGAGGCAAGGCTGAATGTATAGCCCACTGTCAGTGGAGAAGGGACTGGAATATCCAATGTTGGATAAGTTGGAGAGGTTTTAGGAAATGCACCAAAGAGATTCATGTGGGATCTGTCTTCTTGATGACTATTAATAAATATTAATGCACCCACTCTGCCCCAGGCATTTTTCCAAGAGCTGAGGTTTGATGAGATGAGGCCAATACCCTCATGGGAAGGAAGAGGGAGAACAAGGGAGTGAACAAATCAATAAACAGCTAATTTCAGAAAGAGAACTTGAGTGCCCTGGGAGGAGAAGCTGGTCCAGGGCTGGGGGAGGAGTTGATTCATATGTGCCACCCAGGCACATGTGTGGTTATCAGTGATTGACAAGAGGAGTCTTGACAAGAGGACTTTGTCTGGGCTGATGAACAGATTGGTTACCATGTAGCTACATGCTGGGCAGGAGTGAGCTGTGAGGAGGAGCTGTGGGAACTGGCATTAGGACAGGCCATTCAGGAGGGTCTTGAAGGCCAGACTAAGGGCCTTGGCTCCTCTGAGGGGCTATGGTGGGCTCTTGAGCAGGGATAGAGGGGGAAGATGGCCTCCAAGGGACACTGTCCAGGTTCTGGTGTGTACAGTAGGATGGATTGGACAGTCGAATGAAATGCAGTCAGTACAGAGGGCCTCAGGTGACAAAAGCTCCAGTGTGGCAATATATGAGCCACCCTCCAGAGAAAGCTGGACTGGGAGTTAAAGATCATGGAGGAAATGATTCTGAGTGTTTGAAGGTCCACACTAACCACAGTTTCTCTGTACCTGTCTGGGCTGCTACCATCTCCCCTGGGACATTCCCTGCTGAGCTCTTATTTCCGAGACTTGGTAGGCAAGTCCACAAGGTACTCAGAGATGATTACAAAGATAATTCCCTGTGTGCTTAGCTCCAAGAAACCAAGTAAGCCAAGAAACTAGAGTCCTGAGATGTTCTTCTGCTTGATTTAACATCTAGAAATGTGAGGATCCCAGTGAATGCCCCAAGGGTGAGGACTAAGGATTTCTCATCATATCTTAGGGAGAATTTACTGAGGAGTTTTGCTCAGGATTATCTCTAGAGAAGCAACTACCAAAGAAACTCTAGACTGCCCTAGGAAGTGGAAGATGAAGAAGAAAGCCAGGAATGTGTGGCATTTTAAAGGAGAGGCCAAGACTAGGATTTAGGAGAGCCTCCAGGCTCCAGTCTTTGTATCCCAAAAATCTGGAGTCACATGAACTTAGGCTGTTCCATGGGAAATATACTAGCCCTTCCTCCATGTGGGTGGTGTGAGTTAATAAAGAGCAGAGTGCTGCACATCTATAAAAGCCAGTTAATACCCCTACTGAGAACGAGGATGTGTTCCAGTGGCCCACTTTGTGTCAGTTCAAATCCATTTGGTTGCCACTCACACTGGCTTAAACTATGACGCAGCTTTATTGGTTCATATAACCGAAAAGTCTAATAGTTGAGCGCCCTTCAGGTATAGTTTGTTCTAGAGATTCATGAGATCATCAAAGCTACAGTTTTGTCCTTCTGCAGTTCTCTTGGCTCTGCTATCACACAGAACTTAGTTGGCTGGCCGGGGTTAATTGCCCATTCCTGAACCCATCATAGTGATCATAGGCATACTCAAGCTTAGACTCATGCAGGCTCACTCCTAAAGCTGGAGTTGGGGTTTCTACCACCTAAACAGGTGGCTACTGCACAAGGAGGAGGATTGGAATTGATATAAGGGCAGCTGACCATAATGTCCCCTTCCCCCTGAGTTGTCAAAAACTGCATATCACACATACAATTAATAAAATCAGCTTAGGGAAACAATGTAGGACTTAAGGGGTTGGAGTGGAAATTGGGACATATGAAAACCATGCTAGTCTATAAATGCCAGTTCCTTTCTCTTTCCTAACTAAAATAATATTGAGAGTGATGAGAAAATGAAATGTGAACATATGTTAAATTTGTATTAAATTGATCTTTCAAAGATGTCAGCCCCGAGAATGATGAGATCAGCTATCTATTATGTAGCGCTAATTGTAGACTGCCTGAGTTGGTGACCCCTCTTGTGTCCCCATAATACCTCCTGAACATAGTATTTGCCATTTCATATATCATGTTTCTTTTATATATATATATTTAGTTAAAACTTTCTTCTTGTGATGAGAACTTTTAAGATCTACTCTTTTAGCAACTTTCAAGTATACAATCTAGTATTGTTATAGTCACCATGCTATACATTACATCCCCAGGATATAAGTCTGTAATCCCCACTTATTTATTTTACAACTAGAAGTTTGTACTTTTTGACCACCTTCACCCATTTTGCCCTCCTTCCATCCTCCTGCCTCTGGCAACCACCAATCTGTTCTCTGTATGTATGAGTGTTGTTTTGGTTTGTTTTGTTTTTAGATTCCACATATACATGAGATTATTCGATATTTGTTTTACTCTGTCTGACTTATTTCACTTAGCATAATTCCCTCAGTGTCCATCCTTGTTGGTGTAAATGGCAGGATTTCCTTCTTTTTATAGCTGAATAATATTCCTCTGTGTGTGTGTGTGTGTGTGTGTGTGTGTGTGTGTGTGTATCACATCTTTTAATCCATTCATCCATTGATGAACACAGATTGCTTCCATGTTTCCATGTCTTGGCTATTGTAAATAAGGCTTAATGAACTTGGGGATGCATTTATCTTTTTGAGTTTAGTGTTTTCATTTTCTTGGAATGAATACCCATAACTGAGACCACTGGATTATATGATAGTTCTATTTTTAATTTTTTGAGGAACCTCCATACTGTTTTCCATGGTAGCTGTACCAATTTACATTCCCACCAACTGTGCACAAGGGTTCCTTTTTCTCCACATCCTTGCCAACTCTTGTTTTTTTCCTTTTTATCTTTTAGTCATTCTAACAGGTGCGAGGTGATATCTCATTGTAGTTTTGATTTGCATTTCCCTGATGACTAGTGATGTTGAGTACCTTTTTATTCACCTGTTGGCCATTTGTATGTCTTCTTGGAAAAATACCAGTTGAGAACCCCTGCCCATGTTTTAATTGTATTGTTTGGTGTGTGTGTGTGTGTGTGTGTGTGTGTGTGTGTGTGTGTGTGTGTGTGTGTGTGTTTTTCTATTGCAGTATATGAGTTCTTCATATATTTTTGGATGTTAACCCTTATCAGATATATGACTTGCAAATATTATCTCCCAGTTAGTAGGTTGCCTTTTCATTTTGTTGATGGTCTCCTTTGTTATGCAAAACATTTTTTGGTTTAATGGAGTCCCACTTGTTTATTTTTGCTTTTATTGCCTTTGCTGCCTTTGCTTTTGGTGTCAAATCCAAAAAATCATCATTGACACTGATATCAAGCAGCTTATTGCCTATGTTTTCTTCTGGGAGTTTTATATTCAGGTCTTATGTTCAAGTTTTTAATCCACTTTGAGTTAATTTTTGTGTATGATATAAGGTAGTGATTCAATTTGATTCTTTTGAATGTGGCTATCCAGTTTTCTCAAACCATTTATTGAATAGACTACCCATTCTCCATTATATATTCTTGGCTCCCTTGTCATAAATTAATTTACCATATATGTGTGGGTTTATTTCTGGGCTCTCTATTCTGTTCCACTGTGTGTGTGTGTGTGTGTGTGTGTGTGTGTGTGTACGCCAATACCATACTGTTTTGATTACTATAGCTTTGTAATATACTTTGAAATCAGGACGCATGATGCCTCTAGCTTTGTTCTTCTTTCTCAAGATTACTTTGGCTATTCAGGGTCATTTGTAGTTCCATACAAATCTTAAGACTGTTCTATTTCTGTGAAAAATGCCACTGGAATTTTAATAGGAATTGCATTGAATCTGTAGATTGCTTTGGGTAGTATGGTCATTTTAACAGTATTAATTCTTCCAATCTATGAGTATGGAATATCTTTCCATTTATTTGTATCTTCTTTAATTTTTTCCTTCAGCATCATAGTTTTTAGCATATAGGTCTTTCACCTCCTTGGTTAAATTTATTCCTAGGCATTTTTTTTTTGATGCAATTGTAAATGAGAGTGTTTCTTAATGTCTCTTTCTAATAGTTTTTTCTTAGTGTATAGAGATACAGCTGATTTTTGTATATTGATTTTGTATCCTGCAACTTTACTGAATTCATTTATTAGTTGTAACTTTTTTTTTTTAGTGGAGTCTTTAGGGTTTTCTGTATATCATATGGTGTCATCTGCAAATGGTGACAGTTTTACTTCTTCCTTTCTGATTTAAATGCCTTTTGTTTCTTATTCTTGCCTAATTGCTCTGGCTAAGACTTCTAATACTATGGTGAAAAGTGGCAAGAGTAGGCATCTTTGTCTTGTTCCTGATCTTACAGGAAAAGCCTTCAGCTTTTCACCATTGACTATGATATTAGCCATGGACTTGTCATATATGACCTTTATTGTGCTAACTTACATTCTCTCTATACCCACTTTTATAAGAGTTTTTATTCTAAGTGGATATTTTATAAGAGATTTTATTGTAAGTGGATTTGTGAAATGCTTTTCTGCATCTATTGAGATGATCATATGATTTTTATCCTTCATTTGTTAATGTGTCATATCACATTGATTGGTTTGCAGATGTCAAACCATCCTTGCATCCCTGGAATAAATCCTATTTGATTATAGTGTATTTTTTAAAAACTTATTGTTGAATTTGGTTTGCTAATATTTTGTTGAAGATGTTTTCATTTACACTCATCAGGGATATTGGCCTGTAATTTTCTTTTCTTGTATGTCCTTGTCTAGTTTTAGTATTAGGAAAATGCTGGCTCCATAAAATGAGTTTGGAAGTGTTCCTTCCTCTTCAGTTTTTTGGAAAAGTTTAAGAAGGGTTGGTATTAATTCTTTAAATGTTTGGAAGAATTAACCAGTGAAGGCATCTGGTCTTTAACTTTTGTTTGTTAGGAGGTTTTGATGACTGATTCGACCTTTTTTCTAGTAATTGGTCTGGTCAGATTATCTATTTCTTCATGATTCAGTCTTGAAGGATGTATATTTCTAGAAATTTATCCATTTCTTCTAGGTTGTCCAAGTTGTTGGCATGTAATTGTTCAGAATATTTTCTTGTGATTTTTTGTGTTTTTGTGCTATCAGTTGTAATGTCTCCTCTTTCATTTCTGATTTTGTCTATCTGAGTTCTCTCTCTCTCTCTCTCTTTTTTTTTTTTTTTTTGGTAGTCTAGCTAAAGGTTTGCCCATTTTGTTTATCTTTTTAAAAAGCCAACTCATAGTTTCGCTGATCTTTTCTATTGTCCTTTTAGTCTCTATTTGTTTCTGCTCAGGTCTTCATTATTTCCTTCCTTCCACTAACTTTGGGGTTAGTTTATTCTTATTTTTCTAGCCTCTTGAGGTGTAAAGTTAGGCTGTTTATTTGAGATCTTTCTTGTTTCTTAATGTAGGCATTTATTGCTATGAACTTCCTTCTTAGAACTGCTTTTGCTGCTTCTCATAAGTTTTGGCCTTTACCACTCTTTGCATCCTTTCCTCAAAGCCTCTGTTCCCACTCTCCACTGGACATCAGCATCAAAGGCCAGATGATCCATGACCTTCTGAACCTGGCAGGCTTTATTCTGCCCAGTGCAGAGGATATCACTTCCATCTCCAGCAGCTCCAGCAGCTCCAGCACCAGGTCAGCCTCCTTGCTTGTCTGCATCTCAGCTGGCAGCATGAGCAGCTGCATGACTCTGGGAAGAGATGATGTCTGGATGCTCCCTCCTGCTTGGTCTCCCTCGCTGCTTGATCTGTCCTTGCAATCTACCCACTCACCATTGCCATGTCAGTGCCCCTTAAAGCATGTTTGGTTAATTACTCCCCTGCTTGGGAATTCCTGCATGGTCTGGGGAATCAGCTTTAAATTCCTCAAGCTGACATTTGGAGCCCCAGTCTCCTTTTTCC
The DNA here is from genome assembly GCF_036321535.1 of Camelus dromedarius. Lineage (NCBI taxonomy): Eukaryota > Metazoa > Chordata > Mammalia > Artiodactyla > Camelidae > Camelus > Camelus dromedarius. The sequence continues at coordinate 81,586,472 of NC_087439.1, forward strand.
CAGGCACCCCTTCCTTTAATTTTTGATGTGTTGTGTTTTCCATTTTCATTCATCTTTAGGTACTTAAAAATTTCTATTTTGATTTCTTCTTTGACCTAGTGGTTGTCCAGTAGCATATTGTTTAATCTCCAAATATTTGTGAATTTGCCATTTTTATTCTTGCAATTGATTTTTAGTTTTATAACATTGAATGGGAAAAGATGCCTGATTGGACTTAAGTCTTCTTAAATTTATTAAGTTTTGTTTTGTTACCTAACATATGATCTATCCTGGAGAATGTTTCATGTGTGCTTGAAAAGAATATGTATTCTGTTGCTTTCGGGTGGAATGTTCTGTATATGTCTGTTACATTCATCTGGTCTAATATGACATTTAAGGTCAATGTTTCCTTATTGCTTTCTGTCTGGATGATCTATCCCCTGATGAAAGTTGGGTATTAAAGTCTCCTACTGTTAATTGTATTGCTGTTTATTTCTCCCTTTAGGTCTGTTATATATTTAAGTTCACATGTTTCTTATCATTACCTGTTTATATGGCTTAGATACTGGGTGGTGAAGCTCTGAGGGCTGGCTTATGTCTTTCCCAGCTCTGTACTTCCCAGCAGCAGGCACAATTCTGAGAATAGGAGAAATTTTCTGTAATGTTTAACAAATAAATACATGTCATGTACCAAACAAAGGGCTGTGTGTGGTACTGAGTAGTGGCTACATCTGGTGGTAAAGTTATTTGTGAGACTCTTCTCAGTTCCCTAACTGGGTTGTCTGACATAAGATAAAGGGAAAAAGAGACAGTGAGGGAGGTGGGCAGATTGATTAAGCCTGGGCTTTCAGGTGTCAGCTTCCCAGGTTTAGAAACTAAATTTTGTCAGCAGATTCAGCATGGGTAGGCTCTTGGGGACTGACCCACATTAGCCAAACTCACAGAAACAAATTGTGGATGGGAGTGCCCATGTATTTATTTATGGAAGTTAGCCATCCCAGGGATCATAATACTCCATCACACAGAAACTCACTATTCTAGTTATCCTCCACCATGTAACAAACTATCCCAAAGCATAGTGGCTTAAAAGAACATTTTGTTATACTCATGATTTATGGATCAGGAATTTGGGCAGTGCACATCAGGAATGGCTTATCAATGCTTCACCATGGAGTAGGGTTTTAGTTTGAATGGCTGAAGATATGTGGGATAGCTCAAGTGGGGCCATGTGTTTGGGCCTCAGGTCTGGCTTTGGTTGGCTTCCTCATTCTTTTTTCCACATTGCATCTGCTGGGGCTGGAATTTCCAAGATGACTTCTTCAATTGCATGTTGGGTGCATGGACTGGTTTGGTCAGAACAGCTGAGTATCTCTCTCTCCGCAAGGCTAATTTGGGCTTCCTCACAGCATGAGGGTCTCTGTATATTGCTGGCTTCCCCCAGAGAGAATATTCCAAGAGACAGAAAGTAGAAGTTGCCAGTTTCTTAAGGCCTGGATCTGGAAACTGACAGAACATCATTTCTGCTATATTCTACCCATCAAAGCAGTTACAGAACCTACCCAGATTCTAGAGGAGAAGATGTAGACCTGACCTCTTGATGGGAGAAATGTCAAAGAATCAGTGGCCCTCTTTAATTCACCACATCTTCTTCCTAGAATCCAGGTGCCTAGGGAGATAAATTAGCAACTACATCACTGGACAGCTTGCTGTGCAGGGACCCCAGAATTAAAACAGTAGGATTGTATGGAAGGAAATTTAATCTAGGCCTTGGAGAAACCTAGTTGAATGTGCTTCTCTGGTGCCTGTCCATTAGATTAAGTATGTCTCTCTCTCTTCAGAGATAAATGCTACCTATTTTTACTGTTTGGCTCCTTCTTCTGGGTTTTATAATGGCCACCCCCATCCTGTTAACACATTCTTTCTTCAATTTGGCTAATACCGTTGATTAGATGGATTTTCTTTCCCAGTACTCATGTTACCATCAAGCCTTCCAGAGATTATCCTCCAGTTACCTTGACTTGGCTTGAGTGTTTTTCAGTCTCATCTGGCAGACATTTACAGATTGTCCTTGAGACTCTGGCAGAACAAGTGTATTGCCTTTAAAGCCTCAGGGATAGGAAATTTGAAACTAGGTATTAAGGTAAAAAAATGTGAATCATACCAATTTAGTAAATACACTGCCAGATTTTTTATCTTACAGATAAAATTCTGTGGTCAAAGAGATATTCCAGGCTATTCAAAATAGTAATATTTCTTTTTTTTAAAGTTGAGAAGTGTTTTTTTTTAATTGAAGCATACTAAGTTACAATGTGTCAATTTCTGGTGTACAGCATGTTTCAGTCATACATATACATAGATATACTCATTTTCATATTCTTTTTCATTATAGGTTACTACAAGATATTGAATATAGATAGCTTCCTGTGCTATATGAAGAAATTTTTAAATCTATTTTTTATATAGTAGTTAATATTTGCAAATCTTTTTTTTTAATATTTGCAAATCTTGAACTCCCAATTTATCCCTTCCCACCCCCTTTCCCCACTGGTAACCATAGATTGTTTACTATGTCTGAATCTGAGAATTGTTTTATTCAGCAGACTCACTGAGGACTTAAGCCTGGAAGACAGCCTCTCAGGTAGTTCTGAGGGACTGCTCTAAAGAGATAAAGGAGGAATGAGGATACAGAAGAGTTTTTGCAACAAAAACCGGGTAGTGGGAACATCAAAGATCATTGTTTTTTGGGTTTTTTAATAAATTACTTTGTATTCATTTTTTTCTTGCCTGATCATGGCCTTTTAAAAATTTATTTGTGTATTTATTTTATAATATCATATTTAAAAAACTGAAGTATAGTTGATGTACAGTATTGTATGTTACAGGTATACAATATAGTAATTCACAATTTTTAAAGATTATACTCCTTTTATAGTTATTATAAAATATTGGCTATATTCCTCATGTTGTACAATACATCCTTGTAGCTTATTTTATACCTGATAGTTTGTACCACTTAATCCTCCACCTCCATCTTGCCCCTGCTCCTTCCTTCTCCCCACTGGTAACCACTAGTTCCTTTTCTACATCTGTGAGTCTGTTTCTTTTCTGTTATATTCACTAGTTTTTGTATTTTTTAAGATTCCACATGTAAGTGATACCTTACTGTATTTGTCTTTCTCTGACTTATTTCATTTAGCATAATGCCCTCCAAGTCCATCCATGTTATATACCAGAAACTAATACAACATTTTAAATCAACTGTACTTCAATTAAAAATCAACCAACCAACCAGCCAACCCATTTAAAATATAGACAGAAGAAATGAACAGACATTTTAACAAAAGAGGAAATGAAGATGGCCAACAAGCACATGAAAATTTGCTCAACATCACTAATATCAGGGAAATGCAAATAAAAATCACAGTGAGACATCATCACACACCTGTCAGAATGGCCATCATCAGAAAGAACGCAAATGACAAATGTTGGCAAGGATATGGAGAAAAGGGAACCCTTGTACACTGGTGGGAATATAAATTGGTGCAGTCACTATGGAGGTTTCTCAAAAACCTACAAATAGAACCACCATATGGCCCAGCAATTCCATCCTCGGTATATATCTGAGAAAAACAAAAACATTAATTCAAAAAGATACATACACCCTGCTATTTAACAGCAACATTATTTATAATTGCCAAGATATGGAAGGATCCTAAGTGCACATCAATAGATAAATGGATAAAGAAGACGTTTTATATATATATATATAAATATATTTGAATACAACTCACCCATAAAAAAGAAGGATTTTTTTTTGCCATTTGTGGCCCATCATTCACTTTTTCTTTTCACATTAAAAACCAGAATTTTATAACTGGCATAAATATTTCCATTGCATCAAAAACAGCAAAATACCTAGAAATAAACTTAACCAGGGAGGCTACCTATACTCTGAAAACTGCAAGACATTGATGAAGGAAATTGAAGATGATACAAAGGAATAGAAAGATCTCTTATGCTCTTGGATTGGAAGAATCAACATTATCAAAATGGCCACACTACCCAAAGCAACCTGCAGATCCAATGCAGCCCCTGTCAAAATGCTCACAACATTTTTCATAGAACTAGAACAAACAATTCCAAAATTTATATTGAACCATAAAAGACCCTGAAGTGCCAAAACAATCTTTCGTAGGTCTTTTTTTTTTTTTTTCCTCTTTCTTCTTTTTGATCTCTTTTCTTATGGTTTAATGACTAGAGAAGTTCCTTTAACATTTGTTGTAAAGCTGGTTTGGCGGTACTGAATTCTTTTAGCTTTTGTTTATCTGTGAAGCTTTTGATTTCTCCATCAGATCTGAATGAGAGCCTTGCTGGATGGAGTGTTCTTGGTTGTAAGTTTTCCTCTTTCATCACTTTAAATATATCGTGCCACTCCCTTCTGGCCTGTAGAATTTCCGCTGAAAAATCTGCAGAGTTCCCTTGTATGTTATTTGTTACTTTTCTCTTTCTAATTTTAATATTTTCTCTTTATCCTTAATTTTTGTCAATTTGATTATTATGTGCCTTGGTGTGTTCCTCTTTGGGTTGATCCTGTGTGTAACTTTCTGCGCTTCCTGGACTTGGGTGATTGTTTCCTTTCCCAAGTTTTCAGTTATTATTTCTTCAGAAATTTTCTTACGTCCTTTCTCTCTCTCTTCTCTTTCTGGGACCCCTATAATGTGAATATTAGTATGCTTCATGTTGTCCCAGAGTTCTTTTAAACTATCCTCCTTTCTTTTCATTCTTTTTTCTATTCTGCAATAATGATTTCCCCTAGTCTGTCTTCTAGCTCATTGATCTGTTCTTCTGCCTCATTTAGTCTATTCTTGGTTCCTTGTAGTGTGTTATTCATTTCAGTGATTTTATTCTTTAACTCTGTTTGGGTATTCTTTATATTTTCCAACTCCTTGCTAAAAACTTTGCTCTGTGTATCTGTACCCTTCTTGAGTTCTCCAAACATCTTCACCTCTTTACTTAAAACTCTCTCTTGGATAAATTGCCTATCTCCTCATCATTTATTTCTTCTTCTGGGGTTTTATCTTGTACCTAGGCCTGGGAGATATTCTTCTGCCACCTCATATTGTCTGTCTTTCTATTTGTATTTTTAGGTAGGTTATTTATGTTTCTTGACCTTGGAGAAGTGGCCCTCTGTGGGAGACATCCTACATGTCCCAGTAGTATACTCCTCTCTTGTCACCCAAGGGCCAGTGTCCAGCTGGTCCCAGTATAGAGTCTGGCCTGTGTTTGTAGATTCCTTCCACAGGCTTTAGGATTGTTGTTTTATTTCTGGTATCTGCCCCCTGTGGATGAGGCTGGCCTAGAGGGTTATGCAGGCTTCCTGGCAGGAGGAGTCAGTGCCTGCCCACTGCTGGGTAAACCTTAGTCCTGGACCTCTGGTGGGTAGGGCCGTGTCTAGAGTTGTTTGTGGCTCAGGAAGTCTGCTGTTGGGTGGGGATGTGGTCCTACCTAGTATGTTATTTGGCCTGAGGCTTCTCAGCCCTTAAGTCTACAGGCTGTTGGGTGGGGCTAGGGGTGCTAATGATCCAATAAAGATGTCAGCCTCCATGAAAGCTCATGTAGATGAACACTCCCAGAATGTCTGCCACCAGCTTTTATGTCCCTTGGTTGAGCCACAGCCATTCCCTACCTCCCTAGAATATCCTCCAGAACCTGCAGGCAGGTCTGGCCCAGGTTCCTATGAAATCACTGCCTCTGCCCTTGGACCTGGCACATGCAAGACTCTGTGTTTGCTTCCCAAGAGAATGAAGTTTCTGTTTTCCCCAGTCCTGTGGGGTTCCTGGAGTTAAGCCTTGCTGGCCTTCAAAACTAGATGTCCTGTGGTCTCCTCCTCCTCCCAATGCTGGGAACCTCGGCTGGTGAGCCTGACGTGGGGCTTAGAACTCTTAGTCCTGTGGGAGGGCCTCTGCAGCTTAATTATTCTTCAGCTTATGGGTCACCCACCTAGTGGGTATGGGCCCCAATTATATCATGAGCACACCCCTCCTACCATCCTGCTGTGGTTCCCTCTTTATGTTTCCAAGTGAAGATCTTATTTTGCTAAGTTCCAGCCTGTTTTTTTTCCCCAATGGTTGTTTAGCAGTCAGTTGTGGTTTTGCTGTAGTTGCGAGGAGAAGCGAGCTCATGGTCCTTACTACTCTGCCATCTTGACCGGAAAATCCCAAGACAGCAATATTTATGATTGGGAAAGGTTAGAATGACTTACATGTCTTAGTAGGGGACTGATTAAAGAAATTACAGTACATTCATAGGGTGGAATTTTATGCAACCATTTAAAAGAGTAGGGGCAGATCTATGTGTATTAATATAAATTGCTTGCAAAGAGATAGAAAGTAAGGTGCAAAACTATATAATATGCCATCATTTGTGCATAAAGAGTGTGAGGGATATATGCATATATACATTTTTATATGCATAAAATATCTCTGGGAGGACATACAAGAAATTGGTAATGATTGTTGCCTCTGTGTAGGGGTCTTGAAGTCTGGAGGTGAGAGGTAGGAGGAAGATTACTTTTTATTGCAAGACTGCTATGGACCTCCCAGAGTTTCCTCTGGCATCATCCTGCACAGGCATAGTTCATCATCATTTGGGTCAATTTGAACCCTTTGTACGTTTGAGTTTTAACAGTGTGCATATATGTATTACCTTTTACAATTTTTAAAACAACAATAGAAGAATGGAGAACAGGAGATAAAAGGATTGCTGATCAAGTGCTTCCTGGTCCAATGTAAAATTCTGAAGTCTTCTGATGGCCCTTCCTTTTGTACCCCTGTTTGGCTCTGGATCCTTACTTTTGGTGTTCACTTCTGCATCTGTATCCTCTTTTTAGTTCAGCATCCATTGCTGACCATCCCCTCCTTGTTCTTGGGGTACTCTCATTGTTCCACTCCAGCCCCTCCCAGCTTGTAGGCAAAGGTGTGCTCAGCACTGATGTTTGCCTCTGGGTGTGTGAGGGATTCAGATAGCAGGTGGGAAATGCTTCTGTTTTCCTAACAGCCTCTCTGAGGGCATCCCAGGGAATTTTTTTTTTGGTTCATTCTTGGATCTTCCTCTACTCTCAGCCCATTGTTCCTCTACAGTGGAAGATCAAAGGGAAATTCTTACTGTCCAACTATCTGGTCCATGTATTTGTAAACTTATGACAATTCTGCTGTCTTGCATAAAACCAGACATTTTAATGATTATTGAAGTAATGGCTGCTCATATGCATAAAATTTTTTTTGCAGCTTTGTAGAATAAAAAATTCAGAAACATGTTATATGCCAATCAGCAGGATAAATAAATTTTGATGTATACAATGGAATACTATGCAATAGTCATAATGAATGCACAAGCTTTTTATATATCAATATAGAACTCAGAACCAAAGTTGAGTATAGAATGATATTTACGGTAGAAAACTATTTTTATAAATTAAAAACCATACAAAAATACTATAGGTTATTGTTGGATACATATATATGTAGTAGGGTTATATAGTGGTTGCTCTGGGGAGGGAAGGCAAAGGGAAGGATAAGAAGGAGACATTGAATCTGAAGTGCTTTCATTTTTAAAATAGATTTGAAGCAAATATGACAAATATTAACAGTTTTTAATTCTGGAGATAGAGTACATGGATTTATAATGTTATTTCCTTTGATTATCCATATTAAGATAGTCATAATAAAAATATAGGTGATCCTGCTCTTTATGAGTCCAAATGGTGCCTCTGGTCTCAGAAAATAGCATTCAAGGCAGGGTTCAAAGTAAGGAGAACCTGGGAATGCTGTTAACTATTTAGCACCTTCTGTCACTTGGAAATGTAAATTCCACTTGTGTAGGGGGGTTGGTGCTAACCTCCTGATGACACTTTGACAGCACTGAGACATGGCTGTCCCAGCTGGACTCTTCTTCACCTTTGACTCTGAATGATGCTTTCTTTCTGGCATCTGTCAGTGTAGGCAAAAGCATGGCCTGTGCCTGAAGTTACATCTCTCCTTCTGTTTATCCAACTGATGGCTGCCAGCTTTTTGGGCTGGGTTTGTTGACACTGGCAAAACAGCGCTCGGTGTTTGTGAGTTTGCTTTTGTTCTCAGGACTATTTACTTGCTGTTTAATGTTGTTTTGCTGTGCTGAGAGCCTCCCTAAGGAACCCACTATCAGTAAACTAAGCAGGCCACTAAATACAAGAATAGAACATCACAATGCAGTATTATTTTTGTTTGAGGGGAGATTTTTAGATGACTTTAATGTTTCTTTTCCTGTAATAGCTTTATTGAGTTATAATCACACACCATACAGTTCACCCATTGAACAATTAAATGATTTTCAATGTATTCACAGAGTTGTGTAACTATCATTACAACAATTTTAGAAAACTTTCATCACCCCAGAAATAAACCTCATAGTCTTTGGCAATAACAAACACTCTGCTCCCCTGCCCCTGTCATTCTGTCATCAGTCCCTGGCAACCACAAATCTGCTTTCTATCTCTATGTATTTGCTTGTTATGGACAGTTTATATAAATGGAGTCATTCAATGTGTTGTCTATTGTGAAAGGCTTCTTTCACTTAGCATGATACTTTCAAGGTTTATCCATGTTGTAGCATGTGTCAGTACTTTGTTCCTTTTTTATGGCTGAATAATATTCAATTCCAGGGATATGCCATACTTTGTTCATCCATCCATCTGTTGATGGATATTTGGATTGTTTCCACTTTTTAGTTCAGTATTACTTTTGAACTTTCAAAGTATACACACTGTCAAAGATAAGCATAGTTCAGCATTAAAGTGGTGAAAACAGATTTTATTCAGTAACTACTGATAGTAGGGGGAAGAGATGAACTCCTTTCTGATTTGTGCAGAGGTGACTGGTGTCTTAAAGGGAGAGTGACAGAGTGGGGAGCAGGATGGCGGGGGCTTGCACAGAGTCAGGGAAGTGAAAAATTACAAAAAGCAGGAAGAAGGGGTTGGTCCATGTGAAGCTCATTTGGTGCTTATCTTATCAAAGCTAGGCTTCTACCCTCCCACAGAGACTGGGAGTCACAGGCCCTATCTTCAGACGTTGGATGGAACAAACAGGAAACTCTTTCGGCAGCCTTGAGTTTTCTCAAGCAGGCACTTTAAGCGGCACTTTGAGCTGTTAGAAATTATGTTAGTGTGTTAAAGTCTTTAAAGGCCAATGTTGAAGCTTAGTTGAAAAGAGGGCTGAGAGGAGCCTGACTAGAACTTGGTTAAGGAGAAAACTCTATCACAACCTAAAGCTGAGTTTCCTAAATTTGTTTAGATCCCCAGCCTTTTGACTATCTGAAAGCTATGGCACTTTCCTAGGACAAAAAATAAGTTTATGCACAACATATTGCATAGAATTTCAGCTCTCCATCCCCTTCAACCCCCAACGTGTCTGCACACCAAGGTTACCACCCCTTGCCTTGGAGATAGAGGAGTGTGTTCTAAACAATATACTGATAATTTGGTTAATGGTTGCCAGGAACTGCCTTGGGTTATTGATTAAACATCTGGGCTAGCCACAGTGCTCCTTTGGAATCAACTTGCAGTACAATGAGAAAATGTCAAGTTCAGACATACAATACAAGGCAAGGACAAGGCCCGACTAGCAGTAAAGCTAGAACAAGCCACTTTTAGACTTAGACACTTTATTGCTTATATACTGAGAGGAAGAGTAGGGCAAGGGCACCAGCTCCCTGTGATCCTGTCTCAAACCCTCAGAGGACAACCCTGAAACTTTCCAACCAGAGGACTGCACTGCGAGTTGCAGGGTGCCCTGTTGCTGAGGAGCCCCTTCTAAACCATAGCAAAGGGGTCTTACATTCTGTAGCTCTTTTCTGAGTCGGGGTGGGAAGAAGCCTACACCTCATCAGAACCCAGGGAGTGATGAGAAGTTACCTCCTGACAGCCTCCCAGATGAGCTAAGGAGGTGAGTGGGAGGTTGCCTCCTAGCAGCTCCTTGTAGGGAAGCCTGCAGGCCTTCCAGTCTCTCATGTTCTGGGAAGATCACAAAGTCTTCTGCCAAAACTCACACAATTAAAGCTCTTGAGCTATGGCCAAGTGTTTGCCTGTGTGAATATGTGTGCAGGGTTGCCCTAAGCTTCACCCTAAACTTTTACATATCCACATAAGAATTCTGAGAAGCAGAGATCACCGAATCAGATAGACAATCTAATTTTACTGGTAAGTATGCTTACCAAATCTGTTCTGTTTGTCATAGGCAACATCAGATGGGAACGACGATAACCATGATTTCTGTAGGTTGATTAGGCCTATTTGGACTGTAGACTGTAGCCAGGCTTCCATTCAGAGGACAACTGGAGGTGTCAGCAACCACACCAACTCTGCCTCAGCTGACCCACGGAAGTCCTGGGCAGTATGATTGTTTATTACCATACTGAAGAGTTTAGAACAACCTATGACTAATGAACAATCAAAAAAGGCCAACAGTAGTGGGAAGAGGCTAAAGACACCAAATCAGTGTCCAGAAAGTTAATCTTGCTCTGTTATCTTTAGTGCAGGCTGGTCCTTTCTGATATCAGCAGCTCTTGGGAAGTTTCTGAGAGTTTTCAGATTTCAGATTCTCTCTGGCCGGTGGTCACGTTGAGGGTGGTAGAAGCAGACTGGGTTAAACTGGCAAGATGCCTGTAGACAAGAGTTGAAAGAGGGAGATTAAAAGTTCCCCTCTTCACTCTCAGCCTCCCAGGGTTTATCCCTGATGACCTACAAGTCAGAGGTGTTCCTCCCCTTCCACAGCCACCTGACCACTATGACCAGTCTCTACAACAATCACTTCATTCTTTGTCCCAATCCTCCTTGTGTCCTACCCACGCTGGTTTCTCCTGAGGTGCCTCAGTTGTTTCTTCCTTGTATACCTCGTACCATCCTAGAACATCTCCCGCCTCCTGACATACGGGCCACATCAAGTCCGCCTTTGGAGTTTTCACCTGGTATCATGATCATTAGCATCAATATCCATGACTACCCAAGAGCAGCAAGAATAGGTGGCAGAAGAAGCACCAGGTTACAGTAGTTCATGCTGTGACTATTCCTGCTACTAGAAAATTCCAGCGGCTTGGTTTCGTAGGTATGGGAGGAAAGATGGAAGAAGGAGAAGAGTGAATAAATTATGTGGTTTGGATCTCTTACAGTCTATCTGGGCCTGTTCCCACCTTCCCAATCTCATAATGAAAAATTCTGCTTAAATGGGAGGTACCCTGCAACATTTATAGTCCAAACTGCAACATTTATAGTCCAAACTGACTCTCTTAATTAAGTGCATGATCCACTGGGAGTCGAGCCTTGGTTGCCCAGTTATCTTTTTCAGTTTCTTCTTTAAAGGTCCATTCCATCTTTCAGTGGCACCTGCTGTCTGGGGATGACATGAAGCATGAACAATCCAGTGGATACCCCAAGTAGCTGCCCACTGCTGGATACTTTTTACTACAGTCACCACTGTCTGATCAGATGCTCTGGGGAATCCAAATATGTAGTACAGTCCATCTAAGGGTCTTTGAATAGCAACATCCCCCCATCTGCTGTGTGGATGGAGATGGCAGTGCCATACCTTGGAAAGATGTTTACTGCAGTTAATGTCTAATAGTACCCTTAAGAGGATAGTAGGGGACCTACATAGTCTATTTGCCAGGACAAACCAGGTCCAGTACCCCTATGCTGTGTGCCTCAAAGTTTCCTTTAGCAATGGCCTGTGTAACTGATAGTCTGGACATATCTGCCAGGCTTTCTTGGCTTCATATGCTCAAGACACTTGCTGTGAAACTCAATCTTGAATTTTAGACGTTTTACTATGCCCTGTACAATGGTCTGTCCTGGTGGCTTTTGTCCTTATATGGGCATCACAGGTCTTGAGGTCTTTTGAATTCCATTGATATTCATCCCAGAAAACCTTTTCCATAAATATCACCTAGGTCACAAACAGGGGGTGATCTTCTGCCATAATGTTTATCACCAAAGAGGCTAAGACTTGATCATCCAGGCATCCTGTTGCCAGGCACCAGCCCATACTGCCATGAATCAGTGAAAATGTAACAAGGTACATTTGGGGAGGTCTTTTCCAGGACAAGTACCATAGCTCACAACTCTGCTTATTGAACAGAGTTTTCTTTTCCATGCGTAGTTTCAAGTATTTTTCTTTGGGCTGCACAGCAGCAGAAACCCAGTATACATCATGGCCTTCAACTCAGTTGATTCATCCATGAACCAGGCCTAGGCATTGTCAAGAACCTCAGTGTAGTGAAGGCCTCAAGAAACCCAAGGTGTTGGTGTAGACCCTGTATCCGAATCAGCACATCTGGAGGGCGACTGACCACTTTATGCTAGGTTTACTTCTTTCCTGGACATACCACTTCTACGTAATTAGAGATGCTTGTTAGGTAATACCCACTTTGTTGATATGCTCACTTCTGCCCCATCTTATGAAAAGGACATTAGGGTATAGCAATTCTTTGCTTTGTCAGTCTCTTAGTGTCTACCAGCACTCAAAACGAAGCCAGGGATAATCTTGTAAATAGGGTGTTCTGGGTGGTGATGTCAGGCAAGCACCGTGTCTAAAACCCTAAAGGGCCATTGCCTAGTGGCCACATAATTTTGCCACAGGCTCCAGTCTGCATGATTGTTAGTCTCTGACATGTGTATCTCAAAAGGCTCGTGTGCGCTGACTGGTCCAAGCAGAAGAGCAGTCTGCACAGTCTGTTGGGTAGTTTATTAACACATTTGTCTGTACTAGTTCTTTAATCAAGACAGCAATCTTCCCTTCCACCTCTTCCCTTTCCCTGGAATCCTAGGATAATTTGTTGATACCACATGACAGGGCTGAGAGAACAAGGAGGACTTCTGGTATTCTACTCAACCCACTACTATTGTTCTAAAAGTGGCATTTCCCCACTGGGAATATCCCTTACAATCTAGAGATATTACACATCTTTACATCTATTCCCACAGTACATTCATCAGTATCCATTATAACCACTTGAATGTGTATTGGCTCAAAAAGGCTCCCCATTGTGATTTTATGTGTCAACTTGACTAGGCTGTGGTGTTTGGTCAAACACCAGTTTAGACATTGCTGTGAAGGTATTTTTTTAGATGTAATTGACATTTAAATCATTTGACTTTAAATAAAGCAGTTTACCCTCCATAGTGTGGGTGGACCTCATCCAACCACTTGAAGGTTTTAAGTAAAAAGACTAAAGTCCCAAGAAGAGGAAGGAATTCTGCCTCCAGACTGCCTTTCAGACTCAAAACTGCAACATCTATTCCTGATGGAGTTTCCAACTTTCTGGCCTGTCCTGCAAATATCAGACTTGTCAGCTCCCATAATTGCATGAGCAAATTTCTTAAAATAAATCTCTCTCTGTATATACATATATATTGCTTCTCTTTCTCTGGAGAAACCTAACACACGTGTAAAGTTACATTAGTCCATCATTCAATCTGAGAGTTTCTTCCAAATCCAGTTAAAGTAATTTTTCAACCACACCTGTGGAAATTTCTTGGCACCAGAGTGACTTGTTCCCCAATATCTAAAAAGGCTGTAAAGGTTTCATAACCTTGGTTGCCATCAAGTCCCTAATATTCTTTGACCATTACATAAGAACTGATCCTCCTTAAGGAAGGAGGGACTTGCCTCTGCCCCAGTCCTGTTTGTTTCCAAAGGAGGTAAGATCTGGGTAGAGATGTGGTATGAAGGCATTGGATCCACACCATTTCAAACAGCAGAGACCTCAGCCAAGGGCATCTATATCTTCTTGGCCTTGATCTTGTTTGTCTATCGTAAATGCCAAAGCCAACTAGGGAATCACCCCTGTTACAACCTGGATCTTTCGATTTTATGGCCTTCTTATGGCCTGATATTGAGAGAAAATTTCCCTCACAGACAAACCATCAATCTCTAGTTTGGGGACTCCCTGGCATAACAGCCAGGTACATATGCTCCTACATACTGGATGTCTGTATTCCTACAGTCTCCCTTTATATTAGTTTGCTTAGGCTGCCATAACAAAGTATCACAAACCGAGTGGCTTAAGCAACAGAAATTTATTGTGTCCCAATTCTGGAGGCCAGAAGCCCCAAATCAAGGTGTTGGTAAGGATTGGTTCCTTCTAAGGGCTGTGAGAGGACGATCTATTCCAGGCTTCTTTTCTTGCCTTATAGATCACTGTGTTCACATGGCATTCTCCCTGTATGCATGTGCGTCTATGTCCAAATTTCCTCTTTTTATGGGGACCGCAGTCATATTGGATTCAGGCCCAACCTAATAACTTCATTTTAACTGGATTACTTCAGTAAAGACTCTATCTTAAAAGAAGATCACAGTCTGAGCTCCTGGGGGTTAGGACTTCAACAGATGAACTTGAGGAGGACAAAATTCAACTCATAACACCCCTTTTAGTCTGAAGGGCATTTATCTTAGTCTGTGTCTAGGCTTCCATTCTGAGGAACTGGCTTCCCAGAGCTAAACTGTTTTCTAGCATCTATCTTTGGGGCACTAGAAAAGATTTAACTGTCTCCCAAAGATTGATGGTATCTGTTGAACACACTGCTCCACCTAACCCTGAGTGACTATCTCATCATCTGGGCATGTATGATTTCCACTGTAAATCTAGGTGGTGGTCATGGTGGCCCTAAGGGAAGTTATAGTTTCCCCTCTTGTCATCCACGGGTGCTTATGAGATGGTGGCTTCATTATAGATGTAAAGACCCACTGCAACAAGCCCTGGTCAGTCTTTGTCTGTTCTTCCTTCATGCTCATGTCATCAGTAAGGTCTTCATGCCAGAGTGGCTAGGAGCCTAGGGTCAGCCATTAAGTGATGCATTAATTTCCATTCCTCCTCAACCAGCAGAACTGCTAGCTGGTGCAACCAAACTTCTAGAGTCTCATTAGGCTTTTAGCCAACCTACCTCTATTTTCTCCTTTCCTGCTCCTTGTAAGAAGGGACCTCAGTATATCTTGTCATCCTTTGATGACAAGGGAATATTTTATCTATGGTCATAGTTACCTGTCCTAGCCAAGCAATTTCACTTTTCTGGTGATACAGAAGGATACGGAACAACCACAGAATGCTTTTTAAAAATTGTAAGGGCCCCTCTCCCTTTTACTCTAAACACCAACACAACTCATCAGGGTTCTCAGGGCCAACGTTCAAGGACCCATTGTCCCCTTGTCACTAAACATCAGCAACCATTGCCCACCAGGATCCTATTCCATACCTTGAGAGACAGCCTACTGTGGTCTTGCTGTCTTTTTTCTAAAAGGATATCATGACTTTATCAGCTTCGGGGAAGAGAGGGTTCAAAACCTCACCTTGTCAGTCTGTCAGGAGCAGCAGGGCAACACCCTGGGAGTGTGGTTCCTTTTGCAGATATAACTTTTATACCAGGAACATACGGCTTTTTAGTTGGTAAAAGGCAGCAGTTTTTCTCTGACTGCCAGAGGGGTTCGTGTTTCCAGAAACCACTTGACAAGCTGATTCTGAACCTTGTTGGGGCTTAGCAGTCACTCCTGCTGAGACCTTCAACTTGCTAATCAACAAGATGTCATTATACAGTGAAAAGTTTGGACTTCAGGGGAAGTTTCTTAACACTTTGGGAACCAACGTAATTAAATATTTCATAACTGGTTTCACATTTTGGCCGCAGTAGGTAGGAGGAGTGGCCTCACCAGCCTCTCACCCCCAGAATTGCTTTCCCTTTTGTTCTTTCGTCAGTGCTGTTCTTGCCCCAAACTATTAGTCACTTTTAAACAAAACCAAAGGATTTAACACAGGGCCTTCAGAAATTCTAAGGTGGCTGGAAGCTTAAGGGGAGAGGAGAGAGGAGAGAAGGGGAGAGGAGGGGAGGGGAGAGGTGGGGAGGAAGGAGGAGCACAGGTGGGCAACCCCACCCAACCCGGAAGCGCAGCTTTGTACTTTCAGATTTCAGTGGCCTCTTACTGACAGATGGTGCTGTGGGAAAACCCCCTACTCCTCTGCACTGCTGCTCTTCTCTCCCTAACCTGGCCACACAAATCCCTAGTGGGAGGACTAGCCTCCACCATCACCCACACACGCAAAAGGTTAAAAGGACACCTTGAAACAAAAGGGGTCGATTGACTGCGATGCAAGGTTGCTGGATCCCAGTTGAGGAGCAGCAAATCCCTCCTAGACTGCAGCAAGGCAGTTTTGTATTATGCCGCTCTCTTCTGAGCAGAACGCCCACATGCATCAGAACCCAGAGAGGATAGGAAACTGTCTCAGGATATAGGGACATATGCCCATGAGGGGACATAGGGAAGGAGTGTGCGGTAGCCTGGTGGCAGCTCCCAGCAGGCCTTCAGTCCAATTCCTGGAGGATCAAAGGGCATTCAGTCCTGAAGACTCAGGGAAGGCTGGGTTCAAGCCTTTGTGTCTGTGGGGGCACGCAAATTCTGAGGGTGCCTTGGCCAAGCTATTACCCCCCAAAAGTGACAGAGCCCCTTGATGCTGGGGCTGGAACCAGGACAAAATCTGCCAAGTAGCCCCTGACCCCTCAACTGATACTGCCTGCTGTGGATGACCAACCTGGGATAAAAACCCATGAAATGAGACAGGTACTTTTTTCCTATAAAAATTATCCTTGTTTAAAAAAAATCACATAAATATGAAGTATATGCTGTTTATTTGTGATTAAGAGAAAATGTCATTTCAACTTGGTTGAAATAATTTGCAGAAGCAATATATGTTTATTGTAGAGAAATCAGAAAATATAGACACAGAAGAAAATCCAAATCTTCCATAGTCCCAGCACCTGCTACGTGTCACAGTGCCTTGTACACATAGGTGCTTAATAAGCATTTGTGAAATGAATACATAAATATACACATGAGCTTGGGAATAAGCAAGCTTTATCCCTGCTTGCTTGTCCTTGGTGAATAGGCTTCCACAGTTTCCCCATGTGTCATCTAAACATAAATGCACTTTTAAATGAAAGCATACCATATACTCTTTTGTAACCTGCTTTTTACTAAAAGGTAAATATAAATATCTTTCTATATCAACATCACTTCAGTAACAATTTTTAATGGCTGAATAGAATTCCATCATAATGCTACACCAGAATTTACTCATGTCTCTTATGAGAACAATCCAATTGTATTGGATCAGGGCCCCACTCTTATTTAATCTTTCTTTCTTTTTTTTTTTAACATTTTTTTATTGAGTTATAATCATTTTACAATGTTGTGTCAAATTCCAGTGTAGAGCACAATTTTTCAGTTATACATGAACATACATATATTCATTGTCACATTTTTTCCTCTGTGAGCTACCATAAGATCTTATATATATTTCCCTGTGCTATACAGTATAATCTTATTTTTGAAATCCCAGTCTGTCCCTTCCCACCCCCCACCCCCTTGGTAACCACAAGTTTGTATTCTATGTCTATGAGTCTGTTTCTGTTTTTTATTTATTTGTTTGTTTGTTTGTTTGTTTATTTTTAGATTTCACGTATGAGCGATCTCATATGGTATTTTTCTTTCTCTTTCTGGCTTACTTCACTTAGAATGACATTCTCCAGGAGCATCCATGTTGCTGCAGATGGCGTTATGTTGTCGGTTTTTATGGCTGAATAGTATTCCATTGTATAAATATACCACAGCTTCTTTATCCAGTCATCTGTTGATGGACATTTAGGCTGTTTCCATGTCTTGGCTATTGTAAATAGTGCTGCTATGAACATTGGGGTGCAGGTGTCATTTTGAAGTAGGGTTCCTTCTGGATATATGCCCAGGAGTGGGATTCCTGGGTCATACATTCCTATTCTTTTGAGGAATCTCCATACTGTTTTCCACAGTGGCTGCACCAAACTGCATTCCCACCAGCAGTGTAGGAGGGTTCCCCTTTCTCCACAGCCTCTCCAGCATTTGTCGTTTGTGGATTTTTGAATGATGGCCGCTCTGACTGGTGTGAGGTGATACCTCATTGTAGTTTTGATTTGAATTTCTCTGATAATTAGTGATATTGAGCATTTTTTCATGTGCCTATTGATCATTTGTATGTCTTCATTGGAGAATTGCTTGTTTAGGTCTTTTGCCCATTTTTGGATTGGGTAGTTTGTTTTTTCTTATTAAGTCATATGAGCTGCTTATATATTCTGGAGATCAAGCCTTTGTCAGTTTCATTTGCAAAAATTTTCTCCCATTCCGTAGGTTGTCTTTTTGTTTTACTTACGGTTTCCTTTGCTGTGCAGAAGCTTGTAAGTTTAATTAGGTCCCATTTGTTTATTCTTGCTTTTATTTCTATTGCTTAGGTAGGCTGTCTTAGGAGAACATTTTTGAGATGTATGTCACATAATGTTTTGCCTATATTTTCTTCTAGGAGGTTTATTTTATCTTGTCTTAGTTTAAGTCTTTGATCCATTTTGAGTTTATTTTTATGTATGGTGTAAGGGAGTGTTCTAGCTTCACTGATTTACATGCTGCTGTCCAGTTTTCCCAACACCATTTGCTGAAGAGACTGTCTTTATTCCATTGTATATTCTTGCCTCCTTTGTCGAAGATTAGTTGACCAAAATTTTGTGGGTTCATCTCTGGGCTCTCTATTCTGTTCCATTGGTCTATATGTCTGTTTTTGTACCAATACCATGCTATCTTGATGATTGTAGCTCTGTAGTATTGTCTGAAGTCTGGGAGAGTTATTCCTCCAGCCTCTTTCTTTTTCTTTAGTAATGCTTTGTCAATTCTTGGTCTTTAGTGGTTCCATATAAATTTTATTATGATTTGTTCTAGTTCTGTGAAATATGTCCTGGATAGTTTGATAGAGATTGCATTAAATCTGTAGATTGCCTTGGGCAGTGTGACCATTTTAACAATACTGATTCTTCCAATCCAGAAGCATGGGATATCTTTCCATTTTTTTAAAGTCTTCTTTAATTTCCTTCATCAATGGTTTATAGTTTTCTGTATATAATTCTTTCACCTCCTTGGTTAGATTTATTCCTAGGTATTTTATTACTTTGGGTGCTATTTTAAAGGGGACTGTTTCTTTACTTTCTTTTTCTGTTGATTCATCGTTAGTGTAAAGAAATGCAACTGATTTTTGAATGTTAATCTTGTAACCTGCTACCTTGCTGAATTCTTCGATCAGCTCTAGTAGTTTTTGTGTGGACCTTTTAGGGTTTTCTATATATAGTAACATGCTATTGGCATATAGTGACACTTTTACCTCTTCTTTTCCAATTTGGATCCCTTTTATTTCTCTCTCTTGCCTAATTGCTGTGGCTAGGACTTCCAAGACTATGTTGAATAGGACTAGTGATAGTGGGCATCTTTGTCTTGTCCCAGATTTTAGTGGGAAGCTTTTGAGTTTTTCACCTTTGAATACTATGCTGGCTGTAAGTTTGTCATATATAGCTTTTATTATGTTGAGATATGTTCCCTCTATACCCACTTTGGTGAGAGTTTTTATCATAAATGGGTGTTGAATTTTATCAAAAGCTTTTTCTGCATCTATTGAGATGATCACATGGTTTTTGTCCTTTCTTTTGTTGATATGAGGTATACATTGATTGATTTGTGTATGTTGAGCCACCCTTGTGTCCCTGGGATGAGCCCCACTTGATCATGATGTATAATCTTTTTTATGTGCTGTTGGATTCTATTTGCTAATATTTTGGTGAGGATTTTTGCATCTATGTTCATCAGTGATATTGGCCTATAATTCTCTTTTTTGGTAGTGTCTTTGCCTGGTTTTGGTATCAGGATGATGGTGGCTTTATAGAATGAGTTTGGAAGTGTTCCCTCCTTTTCAATCTTCTGGAAGAGTTTGAGAAGGACTGGTATGAGTTGTTCTTTGTATGTTTGATAGAATTACCCAGTGAAGCTGTCCGGTCCTGGACTTTTATTTGTAGGGAGGTTTTTTTTATTGCTAATTCAATTTTATTTCTAGTGATTGGTTTGTTCAAGTGGTCAGTTTCTTCTTAATTCAGTCTTGGTGGACTGTATGTTTCCAGAAACTTGTCCATCTCCTCTAGGTTATCCGTTTTGGTTCCATATAGTTTTTCATAATATTCTCGTATGATATTCTGTATTTCTATGTTATTTGTTGTAATTTCCCCATTTTCCTTTCTTATTTTGCTTTTTGTGCTCTCTCTTTTTTCTTCTTTGTCAGTTTGGCCAGAGGTTTGTTGATTTTATTTACTTTTTCAAAAAACCAGCTTTTTGTTTGATTGATTCTATGTTTTTTAAATCTCCATTTTGTTTATTTCCTCCCTGATCTTTATTATTTCCTTCCTTCTGCTGGCTTTTGAGGTTTTTTGCTCTTCTTTTTCTAATTCACTTAGCTGGTGGGTTAGATTATTTATTTGAGATTGTTCTTCTTTTTTGAGGAAGGCCTGTATTGCTATAAACTTCCCTCTTAGCACTGCCTTTGCTGTGTCCCATAAATTTTGTGTAGTTGTGTTTTCATTTTCATTTGTCTCAAAGTATTTTTTAATTTCAACTTTGATTTCATCATTGACCCATTGGTTTTTTGATAGCATGTTGTTTAATCTCCATGCTTTCCTTTTTTTTTTCCCTTTGTTTTTCTGTAGTTGATTTCTAGTTTCATGGCATTGTGGTCAGTAAAGATGCTTGAGACAATTTCTATCTTCTTAAAATTGTTTTAAAATTAAAAAAAAATTTTTGGAGGAGGTAATTATGTTTGTTTGTTTGTTTGTTTAAGTGGAAGTACTGGGGATTGAACCCAGGACCTCATGCCTGCTACGCACGCACTGTACCTCTGAGCTATACCCTCCCCTTACTTAATCTTTATTTTCCTAGATGCCTCCTCTGTAAATACAGCCACAGTGAGTGTTAGGGCTTCAACACAGAAATTTGGGGGCAATGCAACTGTTCAGTCCATAGCAGATGCTATTACAATTATGTATTAGAATTAGTTTCTTATTTTCCTTTTCAGATTATCCTCCCAGACTTTTAAGATTAATGCCCACCCAGTGGAGCCACTTTTATGTTTCCTGTGTATCATTGTACCCACTTCCTTTCTGTCTCTGTCTCTCTCTCATATTCTTTGTATTGTCTGCAACTTTTTTTTCTTTCACTTGATTCATTGACAACTACTAAACATTTATTGAATACAATGTGATTAATAGTGTGTCAAACTATATGAGAAGGATAAAGAAGTATGACATAGTTCCTGCCCTTAAAGATTTCAATCTAGTTGAAGAGATAAGATATCTGCAAAATAATTAGGGAACAATTTATGAGTATATATAATCCAATTCTCAACTGTGTGGCTCATGAATAGATTGTAGATAAACTGTCTCAGGGTAGGTCACAGCTGTATCCCCAGCTCCTAGATCAGTAGAGGAGGAACAGGATGTGAGCTCAATAAATGAATGTTGAATGAATTCAATATTCTGCAACTTTAGAGTCTCATCTGGCGGAGGCTAGCCCTCCCATTCATCCTGGGAGATAGTTCCTAGGGGACTCTGTTCTGCAAAGTGGCACTTAGGCAGGACCTATGAGAGAACTTGGGGCTCTCCAACTGGTTCAGGTTACGGCCTAATGGTAGGCTCACAGACATAGCACACATCTCTCAGCAAGTATACTGATGTCTTTCTAAAATAAGTTCTTACATAAATAGATCCTTGTTAAGTTCCACTAAGTAAACGAAGAGAGAAGAGGAATATGAAGGAAGAGGGAAGAAAGCATGCTGTAGGCACAGGGGGAAATATTCCAGAAACCACCAAACTGGCAGCCGGGGAGTTTTGCCAGAGGCTTTGGATTCCAGGGAAGAAGCTGGTGCCCAAGTAAATGGTTATTGATCTTGTCTTTTAAAACATTACTTTTTTCCCCTGATTCCAAGATCATGGTAGAAAATTTGGAAACCAAATCACAGTATAGGGAAAAAAGTAAACTATCTATAAACTATGACTCAGAGATAACCACTGTTTACACTATTATAGAAACATTGCATGTAATTTTACACGAACTTACAGAAGGAGAGGAAACCAAGCTTCAGATAAATATTTCTTCCACATGAGATCTTATTTCTTTAAAAGAGTCTTCTAAAATTAGAGAATTAAGAGACAGATTAAGAGGTTGGGGCTATTGTAGAAGTTCTCAGCCTGAGGGGATTTTGTCCTCCCAGGGACATTTCACAACTTGGTTGGGGGCTGCTGGGGTAAAGCCTAGGGGTGCTGCTAAACTCCTACAATGTATAGGACAGTTTGCTACAACAAAGAATTATCCAGCCCCAAATGTCAGCAGTGCCATGAGAAACCCTGGGTTACTGCATAGTTGTGGTGGTTTTAAATAGCATATATTTTTTTAAAGGGCTTAAGTTTGTTTCCAGTTGGTAAGGCATAGTCAGCTTTTTCGTTCATCGGCCGAGTAAGCGGTTGAGAGCATGGCCTCCAGCCAAATAGTCTGAGTTTGAACCCTGACTCTGCCATTTACAGGTAATGTGACCTTGGGCAACCTCTTTGGGCCTCAGTTTCCTCATCTGCAAAATTGTGGTAATGTTACACCTACCTCATAACAGCTGTAGTCAGGGCTGAATGAGCTAATGTAAATAAAGTGCTTGGAGCAGTGTCTGGTTTATGCTAAGCTCCACAGAAATATTTATAGTTATTATTATTATTTTATTTTATTTTATTGATATATTAAACAAAACTGGAAACATAAATTAAGCTTACTTTTAGGATAATTCTCCTAAGGAATTTAGTAGAGAAAAATAGATATATTAAGTATTCTTTTTTAATGGCACCTTTAACAAAATAAACAAAATGAACATAACTAGAGCCCACTTTTAAATCTGAGTATATACATGCATGAATTTAGAGGTTCAGCAAGTCTTTCCTGCTTTCTGGAATTGCTTGATCAATGATGGGTGATTTACTTTTTCAGAAGACACGTTCTTTTTTTCCCCTTTAGCTTAAAAATTTTGAATACATTCTCATAATTCAAAACTCAAAAATATATATATAACATTTCACAGTCCTATTCCCCACAGCTGTCCCTTCCACCCTCCTATATGTAATCACTTTAATTAGCTTCTGATGTATCAATCCAGTGTTTCCCTATGAAAGCACATGCAAATACTATATATTCTTATTTAGCTCCCCAGTCTTTTCCATTTAACAATCTATCTTGGCTATCTATCTTTCCATATTACAGTCTTTCTACATTACTATGTAAGGAGCTGTTACATCCTCTTTTTGAGGTGATAGAATATTTCATTATGCAGATGTCCCAGACTTTGTAAGTATGTTTATAATTTTTATAAATATGAACAAATTGTCCTCCATCTAGGGTTGTGTCATTTTAGACTCCCACAGGCAATGTATGAATATGCTCATTTCCCTCCAGGAACCACTGTAGTTTACAGACAACCAATTGTTCAAAATTGTACAACATTGGCAGGTATTCCTGGGAGGTAGAAGTGGGAAACAATTCTGTGTGAACACTGGGGGTTTGTCAAGACTGTCTTCTTGGGAACTGGCAGAATCAGCCCTTCTGTTCAGGGTGGATTCTGGGCAATTGGGTAATATATGGAGGGCAATCAGGTTGCACTGGTCCTAGGAGAACCAGTTTTTATTTATACTGGGGGGTGAACCCAGGACCTCGTGCATGCTAAGCTTGCACTCTATCATTGAGCTATACCCACCCCTGAGAACCCAGGATTTAATGCTGATAGTAAGACTCAGTAAGGTTGGTGTTTTTCTGGACTACGAGTTGGGTAAAGTTTCTTTCACTAATTTGAACAATAAATCTCTTCTCCATGATTTTAGTGTTTCTTTTACAGAAGCCCTTTGGCCTAATTTCTATGCTGGAATCTGATACTCTTAAAACCTCTTCAGTAACAGATTATGAACAATGAAGTACCTGGGAAAGCAGTATGGTTCATTTTCTTTCAGTCTGTAGGTGTAACTTAGCCAGTAAATTTAGTCTTACTATTTCTGGATTCTTTTAAAATTTTACCCCCCAAAAAACCTAAATATATTTATTTTCTCCCTCATTTTCAGCAACTATAAAAACATCATTGCAATGTCAATTTCATAAATGTTTTGGGCACTGTCAAGTGCTTTAGAAATTCTAAGATAAAGTATTTGAGAATTATATTCCTTAACATAGCTGATAAATTTTTTATTAAAAAATTCATACCACATAGCTTACTTCATATTTACCTCTTGACTTTCTCATTCAGCTTCTTGTTTTTCCTGAAGTTTCAAATTTTCTTTTTTCTTGTTGGTAACATGAGATATTTATTTTCATCCCATTGACAGCAAGCTACAGGAGATTTAAATGCTTCTATGATGAAACTGTAGACATGCTACTATATCTCACTAAAACCCTGAACCCCAAATATCTATACTTCAGCATACCTGTTTGCCCATTGCACATATCCCATTTTTCTGAAATATCATTCCTCCAAGGACCTCAATTCCCACAGTTCCAAGAGATACTTATTGCTCTCAATATTCTAACTCATGTGTGCCCTTTTTTTTCCCCAGTGTTCTTTCGGGACTATAGGCCATCCCAGTGCCCACCTCCTACAAAATGTGCTTTTACCCAGCCCGCTTGCTTTGGTGTGGCATCAGCTATTCCCCCAACCTGTTTCCTCTCCAGGAAGTGCCTGCCTGGCTGGGGCCATGGTTATTCAGCTTTGGTTGAACCCCACAGGTGCTGAACAAGGCGAAGTATGGTCCAATATGGGCAAACCGCTTAGGGCCTCAGATCCATGTGCACCTGGCCAGTGCCCCACTCCTGGAGCAAGTGATGCGCCAAGAGGGCAAGTACCCAATACGGAATGACATGGAACTATGGAAGGAGCACCGGGACCAGCAGGGCCTGACCTATGGGCCCTTCACCACGTAAGCTGGGGCCTGAGGGATTGGAACAGTGCCCGAGAGGGTCAGGCCCAAGGACAGTGGCACTGGGCAGCTGGTGAATAATGGGCAGAGTAGGATCTCCCTGTGTCCTCTGAACCTGATACTCAGTCTAGAAAGCAGTGATTGGGTTGGGCTGAAGCCCATAGAGCATTCATTGGCTTTTCTACTAACATATCATATGACTGAACAAATGACTAATTTCTCCTTCCTTGGGCTCATGATTCCCATATGTAAAATGGGAAGCTTGGTCTAGACTCTCCAAGATACCCGTAAGAAGCTTTCCAGTTCCATTATTCTACATTATGGTTGAAAACATACCAGCTCAAATCATAATGGGATATATCTACTTATAGCTGAAAAAACATCATCACCATATGAGTTGGGAGGGCTCAGTTTAATTTTTAAAGTATTTCCCAAATTATGTGTTATATCCTTGTTGGTGGTTATAACTTCTATGGATGTTCTCCACCCACAGAGGTAGGTTTCAGCCTTAAAGTTATAACTAGAAAAGTTAAGATTATTTTGTCAGTGACAAATTGAAGGATGGGCTGAGTATATTATATATGCATGTGCCAATTAAGGTAAACAATTGAGAATCATTGGTGATAAACCACTCCCAATGCCACAGCTTGTAATTGAATATATTACAGGCTTCTTGTTGCTATAGTACATTAATAGAGCTCCAAAAATAAAGAATGGCCTTTTATTTCCCCTCGTTGCTTGACATCCATGTTTTAATCACTTTTTAAGGGATTAAAGTTGATCCTGGTGGTGGTTAATAGTATCAGCAACACTGATGATAACTAACTACATGTTTATGACATGCCCGACATCAGGCTAGTCTCTACATTTATTATTTCATTTTATCATCACAACAAGCCCATGAAGTAGATAGCATTATTATCCCCATTTCACAGATGAAGAAACTGAGGCCACAAATGCTTTTTGCACCACTTGCCAGAAGTGACACAACTAGCTAGTGGTGGAATAGGTCTTTCTGATTCTGGAATTCAAGGACTTACTGCCTTGACACGTTTGAAAAAGAAACAGACTAACTGGAGGGTTCACCTCATCTGTCTTTGATGTCTATATATTCATTCTGCCATTGTGTGACTTTCTTTCTGTTTTGCTAGTTCCTTCACAGGTGCACAGTTTCAGAACTTAAACAATTCCTGGGCCCTTTATTCAAAGTTCTGGGAAGAGAATAGAGAATTTCCTCCAAGAGCTCTTTAACCTGGTGTCTGACCCCGAGGGCAAGATTTGGGTCTCAAGTATGCTCTTCAATATTTGAGACCCAAATCTTGCTGAGAGAGTAAATCCTAAAAGCTAACTTTTAGTAATTTGATGGTAACTAGTCCTACTGTGGTAAGCATTTTGCAGTGCATACAGATATCAAACCATTATGCTGTACACCTGAAACCAGTATAATGATACATGTCAATTACACCTCAATAATAATAATAATAAAAAGATTTGGGTCTCAGGTTTTCATCAGGTGAGGCCACCACTGGACTTGATGGTTCAGACTTAGAATTGAAGCTGATCATGATATATGCCCCTTTATGATCTATTTAATACCTTTTACTCTAAAGCCAGTTTCCTAAATATGTTATACTACATATGTATTTAAAAGCTATTTGCTAACCTAGGATAAGTTTTGAAAAATTTTAACATATATATATTTAAATCTCATTTTTTAAAGCATGGTTTCCCCAAGTAATGCTTTAACAACCACAGAAATGCTCTCACTCACGTTCTGCAAATCTGATCCCTACTGTTGGGAGAGTTTTACTCTTGGAGAAGCCTCCACTACCTGAAGTTCCAATAAATGAGTCTATTCTGGTTTTCATTTATTTTCCAGCAACATTTTTAGTTTATCTTTTTGCAGGTTTACCCCAACATAGTAAAGAAAACTCCTGGGGTTTGAGATTCATTCAAATAAATATATATTTTTAAAATTTATTGAGATAGAGTTGGCTTACAATATTTCAAAATAAAAAACTTGATTCTTGCCTTAAGACATTTTGATATTTTTCTTTTTAAAATATCTTATTGATTTTTAAAATTCAAAAGTAATACTTATTGTAAAAATTCCAGAAATAAAATATGGTCTTTCCACCCACTACTCCCATTCTGTCCTCCTAAGTAATCTTGACAGTTTGATGTGCATTCTTCCCTACTTTATGTAGAAATATGAAAATATACATGTGGATATGTGAGGTTTCCTCTTTTCCTCTTAAAATTGAACCGTATTTTACTTATTATTCTGCAACTAGCTTTTTTTTTTGCTTTTACTGAAGAATTCTTTTTTTCATAAATTTTTATTTATTTATTTCATTTTTCAGTTTTATTGGGTAGAATTGTTACAGTTTGACTGCACATATACAATATATTGCATGTGAATACATACACACAGTATACTGAACATATTTTTAAAATTTACATATATGTACTGTTCATTGTTTCTAAGAACATTTAGAGCTTTAGCTTTTTAAACTTACATAGTTATCAAAGGAATAAAGCCAACCACAAAGTAAGAATTAATTCAAAAAGATACATACACCCCACTATTAACAGCAACATTATTTATAATTGCCAAGATACAGAAGCATCCTAAGTGCACATCAATAGGTGAATGGATAAAGAAGATGCAGCATATATATGTAAGGGAATACAACTCACCCATAAGAAAGAAAGATATTTTGCTATTTGTGGCCCCTTATTCACTTTTTTTTTTCACTTCAAAAACCAGAATTTTATAACTGGCATAAACATTTCCATTGCATCAAAAACAACAAAATACCTAGAAATAAACTTAACTGAGGAGGTTACCTATACTCTGAAAACTGTAAAACATTGATGAAGGAAATTGAAGATGACGCAAAGAAATGGAAAGATATCTTGTGCTCTTGAATTGGAAGAATCAATGTTATCAAAATGGCTGCACTACCCAAAGGAATCTACAGATCTAATGCAACCCCTATCAAAATACTCACAGCATTCTTCACAAAACTAGAACAAATAATTCCAAAATGTATATGGAGCCATAAAAGACCTCGAACTGCCAAAGCAATTTTCTGTAGACAACCAGCTTTTTAAAAATTGACCCATACCCAGCTTGCTTAGGAAAAGTAACAGGTTTGGGGGACAGCTGAGGGTAGGGGTAGCCCTTGAATATTAAGTCCCCCATGGAAGGCATGTTCCCACCCATGTGAACATACCAGCCTAGCCAGGGTGGGAACCCAACCACCTATGGAATGGCTGTGATAAGAAGGCCTGCATCAGCCTGGCTTTCTCTGTCCCCTTGGCCCATTGAGCCAATTGGAGCATAAAAGTCCAGAATCTGAGCCCCCGGGAACCCTAATTTGCTCCCCCTTTTCTTCTTATCCTCCACACAGAGGGGTTGGAACCATCATAGCTCCTCTTCATTTCACATACAGAAGATTCTGGAGTTGTATCATCCTAAGATAATCATAGTCAACATTCATTAAACATTCAGTATCTGCCAGGCACTAATCTAAGCATGTTAATTATCCTACAAGATAGTCACTCTAAATTCCTGTTTATTCCCATTTTACAGAAGGGGAAACTGAGGCACAGAGAAGTTAAGTCACTTGCCTAAAGTCACTCAGCCAGGCATCATCTGACCTGTGATTTGATCCTAGATCCAGATGCCCACCTTAACCACTTTCTTTAATGCTGTAGTGAGATTCAGAAGTTTTATGATTCAAAGATTCTGTCATTTGAAAGTTTGTGATTCCATAATTCTAGATCTAGGAGTCTGAAATTTTCCTTGACTCTCTAGGGATCTCAGCGTGGGAAGATATCATCTAACTGAACCCCCATCCGATATTTATATTTGTGCTGCTCCTCCATTCTCTATAGGGAAGGACATCAGTGGTACCGGCTGCGCCAGGCTCTGAACCAGCGGATGCTAAAGCCAGCTGATGCTGCACTTTATGCGAATGCTCTGAATGAGGTGATCGAGGACTTCATGGTTCGACTGAACCAGCTGAGGGCGGAGAGCGCCTCGGGGGACCACGTGCCCGACATAGCTCACCATTTCTACTTCTTTGCTTTGGAAGGTACCCTTGTCGGGAGAGGGGCTGGGGTGGGTATGGGTTAGGGGTCGGTTGTGCTCTCCTCCTTAAAGGCCCCTGGGTTCTGTATGCTGTGGCCCTGCCTCCTGTGATGGCCCCTGTGCCCTGCCAGCTATTTCCTACATCCTGTTTGAGAAGCGTATTGGCTGCCTGGAGCGCTCCATCCCCCAGGACACCGTGGGCTTTGTCAGATCTGTCGGGTACATGTTCCAGAACTCACTCTACGCCACCTTCCTCCCCAAGTGGACCCGTTCCCTGTTGCCTTTCTGGAAGCGATACCTGGATGGCTGGAACACCATCTTCTCTTTTGGTGAGGAGTCCAGGGAAAGAAGTTGGGGCATGGGTGCCAGGGTTTGTGCTGTAACAGAACCTTCTCCTGGGACCATCTCTCTGCATCCTTGGAGAGCATGACTTTTGGCCTCATCCTTTCTTGTTCTCCATTGTCCCCGTAGGGAGGAAGCTGATTGATCAGAAAGTCAAGGAGATAGAAGCCCAGCTGCAGACAGGGGTCCCAGAGGAGACCCGGATATCTGGCTACCTGCACTCCCTGCTGACCAGTGGACAGCTCAGTCCTGGTGAGGCCGAGGGTAGCCTGCCTGAGCTGCTCATGGCTGGAGTAGACACGGTGGGTGATTGGGGGTGGGCAAGGAGACCAGGGGCTCCCCTCCTGAACCAGCTCCCCACTATCCCCCACCTGAACCTAACCATCATCCCTTCAGGTACCTGCTTCTCTTTCCATAACATGGATGTAGAGCTGGAAGGAAAAGGGGATCACTCAGCCTGGTGGAAGCAGACAGGGAGTGGCTCAGGTCCTTTTGTAAGAGGGATTCCCTCACCTCCCAGAGCCTCTCTTGGACAGCTAGGAAGTTTCATCTCACATCTACTCCACTCCTTTGTGCTGTACTCTAAGCAGAGAGTTGAAGAGCTCGTCCATAGCACCTTCTAAGCAGGGCATCCTTCCTGTCCTTTCGTCATGTTGGTTTTCTCTGTTTCAGTCTCCTCTGCTGTTAGAGTGTGATTCTCCATCATATTAGTCATTATCCCACAGTGAAGTCACATTGAGCATGGAGGGAGGGCCATAAACCCTGGAGTCTAATCCTGCCATACTCGTGGCAAATTAATTTTTCTCCCACATTTTTCACACATTCACTCCCACACCCTCCCACCACCTAACTGGCCTCTTTCCTAGAAATCCCTCCTCACTTCTTCTCTTACTCCACCTTCCAGACATCCAACACTCTGACATGGGCCCTGTACCATCTTTCAAAGAACCCAGAGATCCAGGCAGCCTTGCATGAGGAAGTGGTGAGCGTGGTACCTGCCGGGCAGGTGCCGCAGCACAAGGACTTTGCCCACATGCCCCTGCTCAAAGCTGTGCTTAAGGAGACCCTGCGGTAGGATGCTGTCCCCAGGAGCAAGGGTCTGTGTGTGTGGGAGGACTCAGAGACAGGAGTGGGAAGTGGGGGCTGGTGGGCTATGGCCAGGGCCAGGAGTGAGATGGGAAGAAGGGCCTGGAGGACCAGAGGGGCGCGGCTGAAGAGGTGGGAAGTGTGGACACTCAGCCCCTCCTTGGATCCAGAGGTAAACCTGCATTCCTTTCCCTGTAGCCTCTACCCCGTGGTCCCAGTGAACTCGCGGGTCATCGTGGACAAGGAAATAGAAGTTGGTGGCTTCCTCTTCCCCAAGAACGTGAGTGGAGCTAGAGAACTAGGGTTCCCAGGGGTGCCCGCATCCCTGTGCTGATGTGTTGCCCGCTTATCTTCTGCAGACCCAGTTTGTGTTCTGCCACTATGTGGTGTCCCGGGACCCTAGCATCTTCCCTGAGCCGGACAGCTTCCAGCCCCAACGTTGGCTGAGGAAGAACCAGCCTGATGCCCTCAGGGTCCAACACCCATTTGGCTCTGTGCCCTTTGGCTATGGGGTCCGAGGTTGTCTGGGCCGCAGGATTGCAGAGCTGGAGATGCAGCTGCTGCTGACAAGGGTGAGTGGGGAGAGGCAAGAGGGATACGGGGGCCAGGGAGGGGTGCTGAGGGAGGAGGGAGGCACAGGGTGGGAGCATGCAGAGGAGGGCAGGGGATGGAGGTCACAGACTCTAATTGCCCATGTGCCTTTTACCTCCCAGCTGATCCAGCAGTATGAGGTAGCCCTGGCCCCTGAGACAGGGGAGGTGACGAGTGTGGCTCGCATCGTCCTGGTTCCTAATAAGAAGGTGGGCCTGCGTTTCCTGCAGAGACAGAGCTGAGCTGGGCCTCTGCTGTCCTGGGACAGCCCCCTCCCTCCCTCCCTCCCTGGCACATGAGGAGGGAGAGAAAGGGGCTGCCAGGTACCAGAAGTCAGAGAAACTCAGTGCACTTCCTGTAGAACCCTGAGCTTTTGCCACTTTTATCATTTTGAGCATCTTCCTCTCAGATAAAAGGCCACTTCCATGTCACATTGCTAACCTGACGGAAAATATAGAATAAAGGGGGTTTTATTGATAATTGGAGACCTTTGTCATTCTTTTTGATGACCAGCATCTGAACCTCTTTCTGTAGTTGGGGAACACCCTCTCCCCACCTAGAGAACTTGGTGGGAGGCAGAGCCACCTCTTTCAATGGAAACTGAGAATACCATATGCTTTCCCAGAACTCAAAGAGAGGCCTTGGCTTCACCTGGCATTGGCTGGGCCTTGCCCAAGCAGAAGCTGCAGAGCAATTCCCCAGGCACTGAGAGGGGCACCCTCTTTTGAAAAGAAAGTGCTTAGATAAAGGCAGTGATTTGCCTCAAAAATGGTTGGAAGAGCTGTAGGCCAGGCCTACAGGAATGACCCTAAGGACACCACTGGGGGGCTGTTCAGCCTGGGAAACCCCATTGTTGGCCACACTTAGGAGGATGAGAGTTGGGAAACTCTCACAACAACTGTTGGCCCCAGAGCTACTCCATGTCTCCCAGGGCTGTGCTGGCTAAAGAAAAAGACAAAAAGATGTCCCCTCCTCCTGATTGCCCCTGACAGCAGAAAGAGCAGGACCAGCAGAAGCATAGTCTCTGCCTCAGGACCACCTTCCAAATCTCTCTCTGTACAGCTGAGGCACCAGTGGAGCCTAAGTCCAGCCTGGAACTCTAGCTTCAAGAGAGTCTGGGGATTGTAGTTTTTAGCTTTCCAGCCTCTTCAGTGCAGGAAGCCAACTATAAGGGAGGTGCGTTGACATGCAGATCCATGTACCACCACATAGGCCTGAAAAGTTGACAGATCCCAGCCTTAGGGAGGCCCAGCCCCAGTGGTAAATTTCTGCTGAGTCTTGGAAAACCAAAGTAGAATTTCTTTTGTCTGTGGGGATTTGAATTTGAGCCTATTAAAAAAATCCTGTTGTTGCAACAATTAAAATCCTTCAGTGGCCCCCCTCAGCCCTGAGGCAAGGTCCAAAGTCCTTACTGTGGCTTAGAGTTGTGTTCTGGCACCCTGCCCCCCTCAACCCCCCACCCAGTCCACCCTTTCCACAGCTGAGCCTGAATTCCTTGTATTTCCCTGAGCACATTATGCTCTTTCCAGCCTCAATACTTTGTACTCAGTGTCCTCTATCCTTGGAACACCTTCTTCACCAACTGGTGTGTCATCTCAGACAGCTTGCTCTTCCTCAGGACTCAGCTCAAATGTCACTGCCTCTGCAAAGCCTTCCCTGACCTCTCTGGGCAAGCGTGAGGACTTGTTCTTGTGTTCTTCCCTGTCCACCCCCGACGGAACCAACACTCAGCGTATTCTCCTTGGAGGCCCCACTGTCTCCTCAACCAGCTGGGAACCCCACGGAGGACACAGTCTCTGTGTCTAACTCTGTGTCTGGTACTGAGGAGGCAATTAAGAGATGTTTGTTGAATGAGAAGAGATTGGAATAGGAAAGGGAAGAGAAGGAGAGGGGAGGATACAGAGCTTTCTCTGTTGAGAAGCGAAACCTGGAGAGGATTGGGTAGGATTCCTAATTATAAGGCCATGGCTGTCAAACGCACCTGTGCAGGGGTTCACCTGTAAGAGATCTTTACAAATGCAGAGAGTGGGAGCTGTGCTTGGAGGGTACCAGGATCTCTGTCACAAAGTCAACCAGAGCAGACTTCTGCCTTTCCCAGTGTGCTGCTCCTTCAGACCACCAAGGGTCAGCTGCCCAAGCCACGTGAACCCCTCAGTGCTGGCACTTGGGTGCAGGGGAAGTCTGTGTGATGAGGCTGGGGATTGGGGCTTGATCGCACCTTTCCAAGGTCAGCATTCATGGTCTGCAGCACAGTTAATGAATTTATAGGTTAATCTCAGATTAAACTCTGAAGATCTTGTATACCCATAAGATAGAACACTATTCAGTCATAAAAAAGGAATAAAGTACTGATCCATGCTACATCATGGACGAACCTTGAGAACATTATGCTAATGAAGGAAACCAGACACAAAAGGCCGTATCTTATATGATTCCATTTATGTGAAATGTCCAGAATAGGCAAATCCATAGAGACAGAAGGTAGATTTAGTGGTTGCCAGGAGAATGGAGAGTGACTGTTAATGGATATGGATTTTCTTTGGGGTGATGAGTATGTTCTGGAATTGGATCGTGCTGATGGCTGCACAACTTTGTGAATGTACTAAACACTAATGAATTGTACACACTGAAAGAGTAAATTTAATGATGTGTTAGTTATATCTCAATTAAAACAAATCTATGAAGATCAGTTTGGTAAGATTGTTGTAGAAATAGCTGCCAATGGAAGCCATACCTCCAGAGGCACCACAGGAAATTGTGAAGCAGCACTGCCCTGCTGGGCGTCTTTCTGGCCTAAAATCCAGTCTCTAATCAGAAATCAGAAATGCAGAACCGAAACAAGAGCTCAGAGGATTGGTGAAGTAATGATGTCCTTGTGAGGATTAACCAAAGAGCAGGCTATATCCCCTTACATTGTAATGAGGTGCAGGCTCAGCCTCAGAGGCTCCTCCCCTAGAAATGTTTGCCATCGGTGACAAGTGACAAATTATGTTCTGAAAGATATTAAGAGCCCAAGGGCTATTGACGCAACTATGAAACCTTGCCCAGAGTTTGCTACTGGAAAGCCTACAGCACAGCTCTGGGAAGAGAAGACTCCTACTCGGAACAGAGGAAAACAAAATACAGCATGGTCAGAGAGGTCTTCTATTTATACCTGAGGTTCTTTAAAAAATTTTTTTAAAGATCTTTATTGAAATATAATATACTTACAGAAAAATGAATATACCATAAGTGTACACGAAGTTCTTTTGCTAATCTTGGGAGTTGAAAATGGCCTCTGTCAGTTTATATGCCGTCACGTCTCCTGGACACAACTTACTGAATGTAACTGGAAAAAAATGTCTTTCTTTGCAGTGAGTCATTCAAAAACATATAATAGTCATAGGATATAATGTCGTGAATCAATTATACTTCAAGTTTTAAAAAGCCAAGGTGTAGAAAACACGCACACACGAATAGCTGTCGGGTGGGTGTGATGTAATAGTGTGGGCTCTTTCTCTTGCAGCTTTCTCTCTGGATGGTGGAAGTATCAGCCCAGTTTTGAGGGCTGGCACAAAGCCCATCAGTGGCCAGTGATGGGGCACACTTCCAGGGCCTAGGGTCGCAGGGACTCTGGGCTGCTCCTATAAGTCACAGTGCAGAGATGTCACAGTGAGGCTCCCTGATAACCCAGCCTGACCTGACTCCAGTAGGAAAGAACAATAGGATTTAGGGTAATAGCAGAAGAGTAGACATTAATTCAGCACAGCAGATACACCTTTGACTAAAAAGAATGTACACATCTTGTTACTTCTATTCCAGCTAATTTGAATTTGTCAGCCAAATTAGGGTCCATATTTTTTGGGTGAGACTTTGAAAAAACAGCATATCTTTTAAACAACCATGCAGCACTGAAGAAGAAAAATAGAGTACGCAATGTTTTCTGGCTGTCTGCATGCTCCATTCTATAGAAGTTTTAGCCTGAATAGACTTTGGCTTGGTAATGTTAGTTTGTTTTCAGGTCATTATTCACAATTCCAGTTTTAATATGCATGTCAAATAAAACCTGGACAATTGTCTTCATGCAATGGACATACATGACATTGTACTGAATTCTGCACTTAAGGATGTTTGGAAGAAGAGAAGTGAGAATACCAACAAATCGTGTATCTGTAATGTTGTGCCGTTACTCTTAGCCAGTGCTTCTTGTAGCTCTTAGTCATAATAAATAATAGACCCAATAAGTGACAAATGATTTTACTAATCACAAGAACGAGGCATTCTTATTTCTCAGCACACTGCCATGCTCGTCACGTGTTATTAATCATGTCTCTAGTTTCTATAGAAAATAAATACAGTTGCCCAGGCCCCACCCCCAAGTCCGAAAACTAGTATCTTTGGGAATGGGGCCCTGGAATTACGCATTTTGTAACGCTTCCCAGGTGATCCTGTTGGATACCCAGGGTTGAGAACTGCTGAGGGCACGGGGAGAGGAGAGACAGGTGGAGCTAATGAGGTTGTGGGAGTCTAGCCTGGAGACCACAGAACCTCTGAGGGGCCTCGGAGGCCAGGGGAGGAGTTGGAGGCATGACGCCTGGAGAACTTGGTCAGCCCAGGCTCACACGCACGAGCAGAGGGGACAGCGGGGCGGTTTCACACTTTGATTCTGAGCTCGGGTGAGAGTAGTCGCAGTTCCCACCCAGCAGCTCTTCACTTCTCTTCCAGCAGCCAGGATGCTGGAGGGCTGAGCTGTGGTCAGAGCAGGGGGCTAAGGCCTCGGGGTGGTGGGTCCCTCACAGAAGGGCCTGAGGGGGACAACTGCTGGGTCCTCAGCATGATGGGTTACCCTCAGGAGAGTGAAGACCTGTCTGCTTCCAAGGGGAGAAAGAGTTGGAGAAAGAGTGCTTTCCTCAGGCTGCCCTTCCCAGCCAGAGCCTGTGCTGTGACCACTGAAGTTCTGTTCATACAGAGCCACCTGGGGCACCGCTTGAAAAGACTGACCCTGCTACACTTTGTTTGAGCCCATGGTGACAGCCAGTCGTAGGCTCCCTAAGGACACTGTCACTTGAGACAGGCCCTGAGGGCACCCCATCCCACCCTCCCACTTGAACCCAAATCCCAGACCTTCCCAGATTGGGCCAGAGCAGAACCAGCCCTGACAAACTGGTTATGGCAAAACCGTAAACAGAAGCTGAGTGTCTATGAGAAAAATACACTGACTGCCTGACACATCAAACACAGGTGTCCCCACTCTGTTGCTCTGTGAGGTAAATGGGGTAGGATCGTATTTTAGAAATATTAACCTACCCTCTCCCCGCAGTGTCCACCATTACTCCTCCAGAGGCAGTGGGGGGTGGGCAGGGACAGACAGAGCAGAAGCCCAGTCTTGGCTTGGGAATTTCAAAAACCCAACTCACAGGGTAGGTGGCAGGAACTCAAGACACATACAGTGGGTTTGGAAGAATATATGATGAGTTAAGAAAAAGGCCCACTCTTTCCCTACCGCATAGAGATTCCACAGGCTGGTGGGTGTTGGGGAAGCAAAGAGACTATAGATATTTTGGGGAATCCTGACAAGGGAGCTGTGTCTGAAGGGAGGGGGAAGTATGATAAATACCCTAGAGAGGTTTGGAGAAGATAAGGGTGGAAGAGCCCTGAGTCCCATATTTCCTGGGTAGAGGCTGAGAAAACAGCAAAACACAGAGTAGAACAGACTGTCCATCTCAGCAGATGGACTTAGGATAGCCCCGCAGAGCTTCCTGAAGCCCGGAGGGGTGCAGGACCAGAAGCTAAAATGTCCTTATGCCTGGGAAGCAGGCGGGCCCAAAGAGGCTCATAAGGAGTGAGGGAGCACCCAGCAGGGGCCATGCCCACCAGTGACCAACCAAGTGACAACCACATGGGAATGGGGATGTTTTAGCAGGTGCTAGCATGGATGGAGGACGATGGCTGAGGAACAAAGTCATGCAATGGACTTAAAATCTCCCCCAGCACCGCACTTAACCCCAAGAAAAGGTGGGAAGGGAAGCCTAAATTGACGGAGATCAATTTCTACCAAATGGTAAGACGGAGTTCATAAAAAAAATTACATTCAGTGTGAGAAAAATTGTTATGTTTCTTGCAGATTAGAGTTTATGGACTGAGTTGTACCTGGTATGTAACTATTATTTTCTTTATAGTTTTGTTATAAATAAAAGATGAAAAAAATTTTGGTGGAATAACACTCCACACAAAGAAGAAACATCACTTGCAGCGTTTGTCAATGACAGATTTTCCTTCAGGTCTTTGGATTCAGAGAACACAGGGATCTTGCCACAAGTTCAGATCAAATGATCATAGCATATTCTGAGTGAAACTTATATAAAACCTAAGTTCATGGATTGTTCTTTTTCTTTTTGTTTTCTCGATTGTTCACCCTCAGTGATCCAAATACAGGACTGAGAATAGTGCTCGCTGATAAGAGCTAAGGTTGAGAGTGGAGGGCTGGGGTCCCACTCCAACAGGCAGCTCTCCAAAACTGCTGCTCCATGGGGACCCCCAGGCAGCCCTGAAATGCAGTGCTGGGAGAGCAGGAGGGCAGTGGCAAAGAAGTGAAGAACCACAAGGGCAGGTTTCATGCGGGAAGCACAACTGAGACTCCCAGGAGCTGGGGCCACAAGTGTCAGGTGGTCCAGGAGCCGAAGAATCCAGAGCCCCTGCCTGAACCCATGGGCTGAGGGCTCCCCACCCACAGGGGCCAGGTCGGGGGAGAATGGTGAGGGTGGACACGGAGTTGTCAGCCCTGGGGTAATCCTAGTGCCTCTGGTTCAGAGATCTCCAGGCTTGACT
Organism: Camelus dromedarius; assembly: GCF_036321535.1. Lineage (NCBI taxonomy): Eukaryota > Metazoa > Chordata > Mammalia > Artiodactyla > Camelidae > Camelus > Camelus dromedarius. Next base: position 81,624,274 of record NC_087439.1, read on the forward strand.
CAGCTGTTCTCTTTCATTGCATCATCCCACAGTGTATCAGGCATTCCTGAGGGCTTCTGGGAGCACACGCAGGGCAAGGGCAATCGGGGAGGGCTGGAGAAGCCTGTGAGGGAAAGAGAAAGGAAGACAGTGACTAAACGGGGAGGGGAGGTTGCCTTTCCAATAGGGGAACCTAAATGTTGCCAGCCACTGCTAAGCAGGTGGAATCTGCGCCCCCCACCCTCTGCAGACCCCTAGCCGACATGCTACCAGAAAAGAGTCTGAGATCATGTCAACTTGGCTGAGATGAGTGCTTAGATAGAAACTCCCTCTTTTCAACCTTAGTTCTTACCAAGTGTGGAAATTCCATTCAACCACGGTTTATTAACTTGTTCCCTTCCAGTGGAATTCCAAGCAGGCAGGAATTGAATTGTGAGAGGACAGATCAATCTCCTGGGAGCCCCTGAAGTCACATCACTGCCCTTGATTTCACTCCAGCCCCTGTCCACCCTCAGCTGAGAATAGGATAAGAGTGGTTGGCCCCACAGTGAGTCCTGACATTTGTAATTTTCATGAGGCTGATCAGCTCTGAGTGGGGCCACTCCCATCCTCAGTGTCCCCAAGTCTGAGATCTGGGCACCTGGAGAGACTGAGGGGCTGATGCTGAGGCCCATGGCCCAGGGCAGAGCCTACCTGGACAAGAGCCGAACCAGCAAATGGGGGTTGGGGAGGTGAAGGCTGAGTCCCCCAGCTCCCTTCACTGGCTTCCAGGTGTGGAAAGGGGCCTGAGAGTGAGGACTCCGATGGTCTCAGGCCCCGAGGGCATCGATGCCAGCAGGGCTGAGCACCAGAGCCTGAAGGATGTCGGAGAGGGACACCACGCCCAGGAGGTGCTGGGTCTCATCCACCAGCACCAGCCGGTGCACCTGCGGATCCACAGGGGCTCAGTGAGGGGGCAGTGCCATGTGGCTATGGCAGCCACCAAGGTTGACACCAAGAGTCAGGGGCAACAATTTGACATAACTCTGGGAGCAAGAGAGTGTCTCCTATTAACCAGTTAGGGGTTGCTCTGACTACCCTGGGGTGGTCAGCTGGCTATGGTCCCTAGCCCAAGGGCCCCACTGAGAGGCCAATCATGGGCCAGTGAGGACACCAAGACCTTGGCCATGAAATGGGAAGACAGGGTAGGTGCCTGATGGACAGGGCTAGCTGGAGCTGCTCATGAGAAGGACTGGGCCCTAAGGGTTGGGAGCACATATGATGGGGCAGGCATGAAGGGGGTACCTGCTCCCGGGCAATCCGGTCGATGACTTCCCCCAAGCTTTCGTGGGGCTGGCAGGAAATGACTCCCTCCAGACACAGTGTCCTCTGCCTCAGTGCTTCACCCACACTCATGTCCAGGTGGTTGTATGTTTGTTGGGCTGCCAGGTGCTGAGCAGGGAGAGAACGGCTCTTAATCAGCCCTCGGCCAGGCTCCAGCCCCACAGATATCTCCCTTTATACACTGGTAAAGGGCTCCCTCCCGGTCCACAGATATTACTCGCCCCCGCATCGATCCTCACACTACAGCTTCCCTGTGGCAGCCCCAGCTCCCCTCTGTTCCCCACAGACACTTACAATCACATCAAAGCGGGAGTAGAGGCCCACGACCTGTCCTGTGGGGGTCGGGGTGCGGGGAGAAAGGTGAGAGGAAAAACAGGGGAGAGGTCCAGGTCAGAACTAGGATGCTGTGCAAGGGCCTGGGGCAGGCTTTTGGGATGAACTCCTCAACATCCTCCCCTCCCCCTGGGGCTACTGGCTATATAATGAGGCATCAGGCTGCCACCAACTGAACTCACAGATCAAACAGCATCACAGAGAGAAACACCTGACATCACGCCTCCTGAGAGGATGAGATGTGAGTCCATGGTGTCACCTCTGAAATATTCTAGCCTCAAATGTATAGCTTGACTCTGATCGAAACTTTAGATCTAATTTCTGGTTTACAGGAAACACAGGAATAGAGGAACAATGTTCGCTTTCTGGCCACCTCCAGAAAGCAAACAGACAAACCTCTCACAACGGGACATTCTACAGGACAACTGACCCAGGCTTCTCATCATCACCGTCGTGAAAATCAAGTGAGGAGGGGACTATCCTAGGCTGAAAGAGGCTTAAGGGACAAGGAAGCAAATGCAAAGCATGGACCTTAATGAGACGCTGGTTTGAACAAATCAACTGTAAAGAATGATACTAGTAGGGAAAATGGGGAAATGAGAATTAGGACTGAATATTAGATTACATTAATACATGATTTGTAATTTTGTTAGGTGATGTAGGAAATGTACTTAATATTAAGAGATGCAGATGCAATAATAAGGGGTAAAATGACATGATTCTGTAATATAATGCATTTTAAATTCAGCCAAAAAGAAAAGAAAAAAAAGAACCAGTTATGGCAATATGTTAACAGTAGTTATTCAGGTGCATATGTGGGGTTCATTATACAGCTTTTTCTACTATTTTTGTAAAACGCTTCTTGATCTCCAGCTTCATTACAGCGATTTTAACTTTGAAACAGTTTACAGCCGTGGTTTCTTTAACCCTTTTTCAGAGCAAGAACTTGAGGTCTGGCTCAGAAAGTCTAAGTAACTGGTCCAAGCCTCAAAGGAGACAGAGACTTCTAGCCCTGACTCCACCCTGGGCCCTGAGCTGATGTCACATAGACCCCTCCTCCCCACAGTCCCAACCCAGCCAAAGCCCCCATCCTGGGCGTAGGTACCAGTTTCATTGACCACAGGCAGTGCAGACACGCGCCGGTCCACAAAGATGTCCAGTGCATTCAGGATGGGCGCTGTTTCTAGAACCACGGCCAAGTCTCGGAATGTGCCGATGCCCAGATCTTGGATGGTGCGGGAGAGGAAGGAGGGCCGGGGCAGCAGGGTGCCCTGGTTGGGTTGGGGACAGGTAGGGATCAGGGTGAAGTAGCCCCCAGATGGATCCCAAGTGCTCCCTCCCCAATCCCTAGGGCTGAAGACTTTTCAGCCCTTCAGGTCGACTCCTGAGGCTGCGCCCAGGCTCACAAAGATGTGCAGGAACTTGAGCAGCCGCTTGTGTGTGAGGATGTGGAGCACAGCGCCTGAGACTGGGTCCAGGACAGGAAGGCGGTGGATCCGGTTCTTGATAAGGGTGTAGACAGCATCGAATAGGCTGCGGAAGTGAGAGAAGTGAGCCTAGGGCAGCCTGGGGAGAGATGCCCTTCATCCCAGCCCCCTGGAAAGGAGGACAGGGTGCCAAGCCTGCCTTATCTGCAGTCCACTGAGGATGAGCCCATGAGTTCAGAACTGAGATGCTGGGGAAGGGGTCTGTGCAGAGCAAGGAGGCTCAGGTGGATGACTGGGGACGCTTACCTGTCATTGGGAGAGATGGAGACTAGAGGCTTGAAGCAGCCTTGAAGGTAGATCTCTGTAGGAAAAGCCAGAGTCAGGGCAAAGGAGCTGGCCACCCTGCCTTGCCCAGCAGCCGCCAGACTATCTCCCTTCCCTCTGGCCCACTGGGCTCCCTGTCACCCTTCCCGTGCTCCCTCCAGGAAATTCCCAATGCCCTTTCTCTGCCTGAGGTCCTTGGCCCCACCCTCACCCACACACCCTCAGCCCCTTTGCAGGTCCCCTCACCCACTCACCTCTCCAGGTCTCAATCTTATGTTGTTCAATCTCATAGATCTGGACCTAGGGACATCAACAGAGCTCCCAAAGTCAGACATGGGCCCCCTGTCCTTCCTCCACCCCAGCCCAGATGGGTGTTCCCAGGACTCCCAGCCCACTCCTCACCAAGGGGGACCTGTAATAGCGGTGCAGCACCAAGATGAAGTCTGTGATGGTCAGCATCCCTGCAGGGTTGAGAGGGGGATGGACAGGGGCTCAGTCTGGGCATTGTGGCAGGAGGCAGGTTGAGGGATCAGGCCCCCTCCCCCACCCTGCCAGTGTCCTTGGATTGAGGAAACAGTGGGGTTGCAGACAGCAGAGAGTAGGGCAGCTCCTCCCATGCTGAGAAATGGGGTTTACACTTTTATGCTTCTCCTGTAAACTCTCTCCTTCCCACCCACCCCTTTTTCATTCTCTGAATTCCTTTCTCTTCCTGTCCTCTTTTCCTACTCAGCACCTCTGACATGGGACCATAGGGTAGTACAGCTGGAGGGGTCTGCTGGTCACAACTATTCTACAGCGGGGGTCTACCAGTTGCCTACCGCAAGACTATGTTCCCTCAATGCCAGGCCCCCTGCTCTGCTCAAGCCTGTGATATGTCAGAGATCAGCCCCCAAACCACCCCACAAGGTTCCCCCTTTCCCTTCCCCATCAGCTCTACCTCCCCAGTCCATCCTCACCCACAAAGCTCTGCTTCTTGCTGTCCCACAGAGGTGCCGCCCGGACGCCATTGGCCACCAGGGCAAAGAAGGCCTTCTTGATCTGAGTGCCGGGAAGAACAGTTGAGGTTTAGTCACTCTCTGCCCTTCAAAGATCCCCTGTCCCAATCAGGGTCCTTCCTGGGACCTTCTCCTGGGCCACCCTCTACATGAGCCTGCCCTGCCTTTCTCATGTCATGCAACACTGACGTGATCCTTGTCAGCACATTTGCTGCAGAGATAAGGCTGCTGGTGGCCAGAGGTGACCCTTCACCAGGAACAGCAGGGTGTGGGAAGCTAACTCAGTGTTTCCACTCCAAAGTCATAAATGTATAGGTACACACAGTGTACTCTTTGCTAATCTAAGTACTAGAGGTATAATTATTTACATAATATTTACAAAATGTTTTTCTCCAAACAAATTTTACATTGACTCATTTTGGCCTCATCCTAAATAATACTATCTATACATGCTGGTTGTATTTTTCTAATCCATATCAAAATAAATACAGAGCTACTAAATTCAGCATATTTGTTCATATGCAGCTAGAATCAAATAATGTCCTGTGGACCGTACTGTATACCACACTTCTACTGTATGCTATACCCTGCTCTCCTACACACCATGAGAAGAATGGAGCCAGGCATTTCGTAGCTTGGCCTGATGGAAGAGTGGGGACCAGAGCTCATTCTTCTTTTCTCTTACCAAGAGTTCCCTGCTTTTTGTCCTAAGCTCCCTTGCAATGTCTTCCATATAATTTGGGGTTTGCAAAGTGTTCTCATTTATCCTGGCTTGTCCCAGGAGTCCTCTGAAACTTGTAGGCTAAAGCAGGTACTCCTATCCCCATCTTAGAGATGAGAGAGGTAAAAAGACCAACCCAAGATCCTACAAAGTTGCCAAGCTGGGATGACAATTAGTGGGTGTGCACTGAGAGTAGAAGCCCTCCTCGCCCTGCCCCAAGTCTCCATGGTGCTAAGAAGGAGTTCCGGAAGGGGCTTGTAGGGGAGCATGGCTGGCAGGGGGTCCTGGGCGGGGGGGGGGGTGAGGATGGAGGTGGGGCAGAGCTGTGGCCTCACCTCCAGCATGGTGTCGAAGATGACCAGCTTGGAGCTGGTTGCCATGGCATCGTAGCAGGTGTGCTCCTGCATGAAGTGCATGTAGACCTGGGCCCCTGGCTTCCGCAGCTCATCGTCCCAACCCAGCCTGGGTAACAGCAACTGCGGGGATGGGCATGGGGCCGGCCTCTCTTCCACCACGCCAAGCTCATCCCCCCAGGATGCTGTGGCTGAGAACTCTATGCCCAGATCCAGATCATCTGTGCTGGAGCCGGAGCCTGAGGCTGCACAGTCAAGGGGGAGGTTGTCCTGCTTTGTAGAGGGGCTGTCCACCCCGGCAAAAGGAGCAGCTTGGGCCAAGGGTGTGGCCTTGGGGAATGTGGCCTCCAGCCCGGTGGACTCAGCAGCTGGCCTGGACTGGGGACCTGTTCGGAGGAGAGGACAGTAACTCCATCTTCCAAAGCACTTTCTCATCTGCTGTCCTCACAGGAGCCTTGGGAAGCCCAGATGCTCTGGCCTCCATTTTGCAGGTGAGAGAGCTGAGTCTCAGTCACACGAGACAGTGGCTCTCTCCTGAGCTGGCCACGCTGGGCCCCTGGATCAGCAATGCGGTTGTCCTCTCCCAAGTGGGGAAACTGAGGCCACATGATGTTACGTGTCTGTGTTATGGAGGGATCCAAGGCAGAGTCCAGCCCCAACCTCGGGGACTTCCCACTGCCCCCAGTCCCATCTCCCCAGAACTGGCCTTGGCCTCACCTTCCCCTGGGCCTTGTGGCTCCCCTTCCTCTGCATCCTCCTGCTTTGTCCATCTCAAGACCTTGGTCCCCTGTTTCCCATGACTTCTTTCTGAGCTGGTGGTCATGGCAGGTGACGGCCATGAAGAGCTGTCTCCTTGCTCTAGGAAGCTCATCTCTGGAAGGGGGAATGGGGCCTGTTTGGTTAATAGGGAGTAACACAATGAAATCAATTAAAATGTTATTAACAATGATATTTAATATTTGCAAGCTTCCAAAGGGCTTTTCCTCCAACTTGTTTCTCACTCAAACCTCATAGCAATCTTACAAGGGAAGAATTATTAGCATCCCTATTTTACTAAAAGGGACCTGAGATCAGAGAGGTTATGCAATTTGCCACAAATCACACAGCTAGTAAATGATAAAGTAAGGAGGGTCCAAATCTTCAGACTCTAGGTCCCCCTTTTCTTCTTCTGAAAGAGGAGGAGGGGGGTGAGGGAAAATGAGGAAAAAGAAACAAAGAGGAACAGGAAAAGGAATGGAAGTCAAAAGCTGGGCTAGTGGAATGGAGGAGATTGGGGGCCTAGAGGCATGAGAGAAGATGAAGCTGGAGAAGAAGCTGGGTCCATGAGGAGGAGTAGCCCCACCTACCTTGATGCTCAGGTCCCTCAAGGCTGCTCCAGGAAGGGGTCTGTGTGGAGACGAATGACTGAAGGGGTGGGGAAAATGCCCTATGTTCCCAGCCACAGAGAGCTCCCCTTCCCACCACACGAGCATGCACACACACACAAACACACATAAACACCCATGACCTATACAAACACTTATGTGCATTCAGAAAGCCACCCATTCAATTATGCCAAGCCACACACAGAACCACATATACTCACACAAAGAACATACACATGCAGACACTGCATGCTCATACACACAGAGTAAATCCTGGCCAAACACACACACAGGCACGCACACGCGCGCACATCCCCGCGGCGGTGTGCTCCCGGCCCTCTGGCCTCAGCTACTCCAGCTCCCGGCCCCCAGGAACCCCTGTACCCTGCGCAGTGCGTGCTCCAGCTCGGCGGGCTCCATGAGCAAGTGCGCAACACTGTTATCTGGGCAGCACTATTCTGGGCCTGGCCCCTGGCACCCTGCCCTCCCGGATCGGGTTCTCTCTGATTGGGTGTCAGGCAACGGGGAGGAAGGAGTCCACCCACTCAGCCGCTCCAGCCCTGCAGCCTGGGAGCTGGGTGGGGTGCAGAGGGGCGTACCTGGAATTTTGATGTCCGATCCTGGGCTGCCTCCCGGGTCTCCAAGGAGAGAAGGACCCTGCTATGGGGAAGGTGGCTTGGAGCATTTCAGGGGCACTGGGGGTGGGAGGAGGCAGGATCTCAGAGTCCTGGGTTCCCACCCTGAGGGCCTCCCTCATCTTTGTCAGGTGCCAAAGGAGGGGAAGTGGAGGCAGGTTGAGCTTAACTTTTCTTCTGGTACAAACTTCGGTTATGGTGAATGAGGAAGGGCAAGTTGCAGCCAGCTGGGAGGCTGGGGATAAGGGGTTTGTGGGTGGTCCTGGGAGAGTGGCCAGTGTGTTTCCAGATGTCACATTTGAGTCCCAGGAGGCTGTCCCTGTCTCTGGTGGAGTAGTTGGAGTGGAATGGTTAGGGCAGGTAGGGAGTTGTGAAAGTCACCTTGAAGCTGTGTGGTGGGCTTGACGGCTCAGGGCCTGCACTTGTCTGCAGTGTGAGAGACACCTGCTTCTACCTGTGGAGGTAGATCCAGGTGTGCAGGAGCCTGACTTTCTTCATCCCTCTGTGTGTGCTGTTCCTGCATCTCCTGCTTGCCTGCAGGATCCCAGGCAGCTCCGGTGGCTGCCCATCCCCTTCCTTGGCATTCCTGGGGCCTGAGTCAGTGTCCAAATTGGGAATGCTGACCCAGCTGCTCCAGCTCCCCTCTCTCTGCCCCTCCCTTCCTCTCCTCCTTCCAGCCTCTTCCATCCCTGCCTTGCCATGCAGTGAATAAACACTCAGTAATGGATTAGTGGATTTCTTGCTGAATTTACTGAACACATTTCCCATCATCCCTCAAAGCCCTTTCACTGCCTCTGGGGAACAGAACAAGGGAGGGGCTCACCTTCACATGTGTCTTGGATAGTCCTGGGGGCGAGTGCAGCTCTCCTCCCACAGGATCCCTGTGGCCTGTCTCGTCTCAGATGACAGAATGTTAAAGGCACAGCTAATGGGGAAAAGATCACTTGGACCATCCCTGGAGATATGTGGTGCCTCGGATCTGAAAAAATCCCACCTTCTTACACTCTGGGCCACCTGCACAGCCAAGCCAGAGACAGAACAAGCTCAGCTCACACCACTGCTATCTCCTGCAGTACCCCAGGCAGTTCCCCCTACAGCACCAGTAGCAGGAGCTCCTCTTTAAGAAAGTCTTCTCTGATGACATTACCCTCACTGCACTGATCTGCCCGTTCCGTGTGCAAATCTCAGTGTATGCTGGGCTGGCACTCATATAACTATACATGTGACTAACTTTTATCTCTAGGCAAACAGTGGGCACCTTGAGGACCAAAATATGTGGGCTGGATGTGATGGAAAACCTGTTTGGGGGTCAGATGGACCATATTAAAATTCATTCTCAGCCATTTGACCTTGGAAAGCGTTGCTTGTTTTTTTCTGAGCCTGTTTCCACGAATGTAAAGTGAGGATAAAAACATTCTGTGGTTGAGACTGCCAGTTGCCATGCAATATCTATTTCTCTCTTCTTCCTGTAGTAACAGAAACACTTGCATTTCAACTGGAATGCCTGCCTACAATAAAGACCTAAATTCTCAACCGTTGCAGCTAAATATGGCCTAGTGATTAAATTTGGACAATTCGATGTGAGTGGTTGTGATGTGAGCAACCTCCAGGTCAGGCCTTAAAAAAAAGAGGCATTAGTTTCCCTCTTCTTTTTCCCCTTCTTTTTTATTGACGTATTTTCAGTTTACAATATTGTGTTAGTTTCTGGTGTACAGCATAGTGATTCAGTTATACATATAAATATTTCTTTTCATATTCTTTTCATAATAGGTTATTACAAGACACTGAATATAG